>NC_041402.2:61581953-61916862 GCF_900747795.2 Erpetoichthys calabaricus
GGTGAAGAGGGTTAGATTTAGGTTAGGTTTACAGGAACAATGAAGAATGTTTTCCACAGCAGAGGCACTTTCTGAAGCCTTAGGGACAGTTATGTAAGGTAGTCAAGCACCATTTTAATGTGATTTTAAGTCAAACTTAATTAAATCATTTTTAATTGTATTTAGAAGTGTTATACAAGTTCGTCTTCCTTATTTTGTGAATTATTATATGGTACCTTGCAATACCATCCATATCATTTTTGGGTCCTTATTTAACTTCCTACTGATGCCAAGATTTATTACAACCAGGGCAGATTTTCTAAAGTGATCCATTCAAGTTCAGCAGTAATAAACATTTGATTTCACAAGGGTTAATTGATTATTCAGGTGGTGTTTCTTGTTTTTGACTTAAAGCTACTAGCTGTGTACAACAAAAGCCCTCCAGCTAATATTAGTAGCATTCATGGTTCTACATTGACATTCTTATTTAACTATGCATCCTCTTAACACAGAAATGCTTACATTTTACCAGAGATCACTGTGCTACTGGGTTAAAAGTTGTAAAACCATAAAAAAGCAAACTAACTGGCTTCATGTAAATAGAAATAAATCTATAACAATTGGGAAGTTTCACTTTTCAAGAGAAATGTATCTTACTTAAGCCAATTCAGACTATTCCAAAGTGAAGTTATTTTAGAATGCCACATTGCACAGATGAATAACCACTTTATTAATGCTTTATAAGTGTTATTAATACCAAAAGAAGCCTTTGTTAAGGTCTTGTTTCATAAGAGTAAATGATTAATAGGTGCGTTTTTGCTGTACCTAAACTAAAGTGTTACTGAGTTTTTTTTACTGTGGCTGACAGCTGAGGCTCATTCCTGGAGGATGGAAGGACCGGGAGAGGAGCAGTATTGGAACACGAGAAGGCAGCCTCCCTGGTGGGTGTTGGGACCACGGGAACAGAGCTTGAAAGCTCAACCTTGTGGGGACCCATGGCTACTGCCAGGGGGTGCCTGGATGGTTCAGAAGCCATGGTATGAAGCACTTCCACCACACCAGGAAGTGCTACCAGAGCAGGAAGCAGGTACACCCAGAGTGCCCATGCAGCACTTCTGCCACACCAGGAAGTGCTGCAGGAAGGTCATCAGGGAGCACCTGGAGCACACCTGGGTGCATTATAAAAGGGGCCACCTCACTCCATTCAGGGAGCCGGAGTCAGAGGACAGAGCTTGTGAGGAGTGGAGTGGAGTGGAGTGAAGGTGGCCAAAGGGAAAAGAAGAGAGACAGAGAGAGAAAAGAAGAAAAGGGACTGAGCTTTATTGTTGTTTGTACACTGTGTGTGCTGTGCTGAATTGGAAAAGAAGAAAATAAAAAATGTGAACTTGTGTAAGTGTGCCTCTTGTGTCTGTCTGTGCCGGGTTAAGCGCTGGTATAGCGCCATCCATTGTCACACTATGCATACCAGCAGTGTTTGAAGTCAGGTGGTACTCACCAGTATGTAATATTGACACTATACACTACCCCACAGTACTATAATATCATGTGTTAAACTGACTGTCCTTAAAACTGTAGTGGGATGTGACCCCCCCGAAAACCATTTAATGAAGAAATGGTGAAACACTGGAGTACCACCTTTTCCCTTTTTCCATTTCAACCACTGGTGAGAATGGAGAAATACAAGGTTTCCTCAGTGGTGTGTAGAAGAAGAGGTGCTGGTAAGCCTTAACAACAAGAGCTAAGATGTGCTATATTTTCCTTGTATAACTGCAGCAGTTCCTCAATCTAATAATGTTAGAGTTTGGCTAATGATATTAATTTAAAAAAAGGACAGAGGCAAGGAGGTTTTTGTGGAAAAACATTGCCTTTAACACAACTTGGTCAAAGTACGTTTGAGGAGATCTGGTTTAATGCATGGCTCACATATTGGTGTGGACTAGTGGAGCACAGCTGCATTTGAACAGAAGAATGCAGGAGTGTAGGGAGTGTCTATTTGAAGTTTACTTTAGAACTGTTTAGGCTAAAGAATGACAACAAGAAGCACAAGAGATGCTATACTTAACATTTAAAAAATAGTAATTGGAATAGTAATAGTCATTAAAATGTGCTATAATATTGGAATTCCAAACCATTAGGTAATAAGAAAAAGCAAAAAATGTTGAAAAACAAATGAATTGGTGTTAGTTATTGTTGTTATTTTAGCATTTCTGTTTGTTTTCTTTTTTTATATTTTTTTATTCTTGCTCTTCCATTTTGCTTCATATATATAAACATTTTGCTTTTTTGACGGTTTTCATTGTTGCAATGTGACACACATGATGTCATCTCATCCTGTTTGGTGACCTTAACACACTTGCTGTAAAACACAGAGGGTCCTAAAAGCAGATATTTCATTCTTTACCAAATAACTTAAGAACTTTAGTGATAATCAATCTTATTTTTAATAGAAAACTCAAGAAGAAACATCAGTTTGGTTTACTTTTCTTTGAATCACTTAGTAAAATTTTGTAATGTTCTTTTGTTTTCATAAGGTGTGTTATAGTGTTTTTAGCCATTAAAATAAATATAATTTTTAATATTTTTAATTTTTTTTGTCTCATCCACTGCCTTTTTACATGCTTTTCAGCATGTCATGTGTTGTTACACATAAATTCAATATTTTAGTGGTGCCACAATATTTAAGACACTGGGACTTGCTAAATGATAAATTAGAAATGGCAAAATACAATTAGAGAATAATATTTCAGGAATTGAAATGTAGCCATGAGGTTGCTCTTCCCGTATTTTAACAATAAAAGAACAGTCAAGGAAGAAATGAAGTGTAGTAGGAACAGCTGTAAGGATGAATTAAATATACAGAAAATGAAATAATAAAAAAATCCATTAAGAATAGCTCTGAGGATGAATTAAATAATAAAAAATCCAGATTTATATTTTTTCTTATGTTAAAATCTAATAAGTTAGTTGCATGCAAAAGCAAAAGAAGAAATTAAATGATTATGCAGACTAAAACTGCTGTGGGCTGGCGCCATGTCCGGGGTTTGTTCTTGCCTTGCACCCTGTGTTGGCTGGGATTGGCTCCAGCAGACCCCTGTGACCCTGTGTTAGAATATAGCGGGTTGGATAATGACTGACTGACTAACTAAGTGATGTTTTCAAAAACAAAAAATGGGAAACATTCCATTATATATACAGTAAAGGCAAAGGATGGCTATCGTAAGATGTATTTCAGGAAAATTAGTGTGCCTGTGTTTAAAACTACCATACACAAAATGGTGAGACTTGTAACAAAAAAAATGCTCTCATAATAAATACAAAGTAACTAATAATTAATTTTATAAATGGTTAAACCATTACTAAGTGTAAAATAATGAAATATTCAGCATCCTTGAGGTCAAAAAATTTAAGATTTCTGACTAAACTTTAGAAAAATTCCCAGTATTTTTAAGGAAAATGACACTGTTCTCAATGCATAATTCAGACTTAATGCAAAATGCGACATCAGACGTCATCCTCTGGCAACATGTAGCAACTGCTATGCTATCTCTTTAAATAGTAGTGATGACTACATTAACAAAAATGCTAAATAACTGTTACTGACTTAAATCAACATTATAGTCAAAATGCATTCTGCATCTCAAAAAGGTTGTATAACATAAAAATAATGTACAAAATGTAAATTATAACATTTATGAGAGAACAATAAAACATATTTGTGTTTAGTAGAGTATATGATGTTGTTTACCTTTTTTTTCCAAATACAGTGAAACCTCAGTTCACGACCATAATTCGTTCCAAAACTCTGGTCGTAACCCGATTTGGTCATGACCCGAAGTAATTTCCCCCATAGGATTGTATGTAAATACAATTAATCCATTCCAGACCGTACGAACTGTATGTAAATATATTTTTTTAAAGATTTTTAAGCACAAAAATAGTTAATTATACTGTACCATAGAATGCACAGCGTAATAGTAAACTAAATGTAAAAACATTGAATAACACTGAGAAAACCTTGAACAGAGAAAAGTAACATTGCAAGAATTCACGCTATAGCCTTACGAACCGCTCGCTGTAAACACTTTTTTTAATGAGTTTTAAGCACAGGGAAAAAAATGAACATTTGAAAAATTCGTAATTTAATAAATGACCAAGAAAAGTAACATTGCATGAGTCGAGTTCTGGCATGAAGGAAGTGAGGAGGAACTGGGTGGAGAGGAGATTACAGTTTTGAGGTAAAGTCTGTGATGATGCGGGTTCGCTGCATGCTCCCATCTCGCTTCCAGGAGCCCTTAAACCCGTCACCGTCGGTAATGTTACTGATGAGCGTGACAGTGAGGCACTACAATGGAGCAATCGGATGGTGCAAAAAGTGCCAAGTGCTTTTATTAAAATCAACAAAACAACAATCAAAAACAAAGTTCAAATTAAATAAAGTGCAGTGCTTTTAGAATCCGGTGCATTCTTTAACTGCCTTCTCGGCCTTAAACGGCCAGCCGTCCTCCTTCTGGTTACTCCAGCTCCTTGATTGCTCAGCTGGAGCGATCGCTTCCTTCTACCCCACCGAGTGTCGGCTAAAACACCCCTGCTTGGGCTCACTGTCCAGCTGCCTGCCTGCGAGAATGCGCTCACTCGCTCGCTCCAATAGAAAAAAATCTTCATTAAATACAACGAGGTTAAAACAATGCTCGAAGCAGTCTCTTTAAAAACAAGCCTGATGCATTCTTTGCTGTAGCAATCAACCACCACGCCCCCTCGCTAAGCTGCAAGCGCGGCGATTATTTATTTAAAACTGGCCTCTTAACATGAGCTGTGGACCCGCTATACAACAAAGTCCCTCTGCGCGATGCACATCTGACCGAGAACAATGTACTGTACAGGGAGAGACTGAACACGTGCGTAAATCACTGGCGCGTACAAACCGGAAGGGAAACGAAATAGAGCACAAAGAGTTCACAGCGAATGCAGAGGCAGAGACTGAACACGTGCAGAAATCATCAGTGCGTACAAACTGGAAGGGAAACTGGCTTGTTCGTCACCCGAGTGTGTGCTCGTTTGGCGAATTTTTTGGTCATAACCTGATTTGTACGTGGTCCGAGACGTTCGTAACCCGAGATTCCACTGTATGTCTATGAAGTTGCTCACGAGAGGCTAGTTATCAGCCTGCAAAAGTCAGATATGTGGGACATAATGTGCTTAATGTGGTTACAATTGGAAGCCTGTAGAGATCAGTGCTTGGAAGGAAGTTTTTTTAACATTACTACTAACAGAGTTGGATAAAATTTAGATCATGCAAGATTTGGTGAATAATTCAATCCGTCTAACCTTCCTGAATATGCTTTACCCAATTCAGAGTCTTGGGTGGACCGGAAATTATCCTTGTAGCAATGGGTTTAATATAACATTCTCTATATAAGAAATAAGTATATTAAATATTGTATTATTCAGAGACAATCAGTTATCAAGCTCTGAATAATACATCTTATAGACAGTTGAGCGATCTTGTACACTTATTACTTAACACATGAAAAAATATTAATTAAGGTAATAAGATGCTGGGTTATTTGGTACAGTATGGTGTATGTGAAGTAAAAATCAAGAGAGTTTATGCCTATTCAGTTTAACACTTGTGAAACCACATCTGGAATATGTGGTGCAATTTTGGCATACATATTATAAGAAGGGAACCATTTAAACAAGGTCAATGAAATAAGTAGAATACTCTCATTTTTCAGATCTACTCAATTTCACTGGAAAATAAGTTGAACAAGAACATTGAACAAGAGCAAAAATCTTTTATAGAATTGTATATATTCAAAAAAAATTCTCATAAATAAAATGGCCATTTTAATGTGAATGTACCTGCATGCTGTGATAATTCTGAGTACCCTACACTAAAACAAAAATTACAGAGCTTGTTCCAACATCACTGTTCCAAATGTACATTTACTTTAGATGTCAGAATAAATCAACTTTCTGTTCAGTGAGACTGATTTGCAGGTTTCTATTTAGAGACCAAAATGTTTCATCCAGCTCTGCATGCTCTGTCCATGGGTTAGGATTGAAAAGATACAAATAAGTAAAGTCATGTTAGGGAAATTTTATTCATGTCTATAAAATGACAACCAAAAGCTCTAAATGCTTCATTAAATATAAAAGTTGACCTATAATTTTATAATTTGCATTTAAGTATTCCTTTTTCTGTTCTTTCCCTTGTCACTTCTGCTTTTATATAAATGATGCATTTTTTTGTTTACTAATACTATGCTACAAAGACAAGACCATCAAACATGCATGGTTCGTGAAAGTACATGGAATTATTGGAGAAAAACACAAATTCAAATGATGTATTTTTAAGTATTTTCAATGTACATATTAACAATCTTCTAAACCCTTTTCACACTATTTCAAGTTCAGCAGATTGATTTTTTTTACTAACTACGTATTTATGCAAGGAAATGCCATCCATGATAAGTCACTTGACAGTGAGTCATTCATTAGGATTAAACCTGCAGATCTTCCAGGCCAGCCTATTAACCATCCCTGCACATTGAATGTTTTACCTGTGACAGATAGGGGGCGCTGTCGCTCCCTTGAACCCTCAGATCAGACACAAGATAAAAGTCCAATAATTAAATTTATTCGGACGATAATGTGCACCAAGCACTCTCCACTCCACAATACTCATAAACAATAAAATAATAATCACAACAATAATTCCTCCACACCTCCCAGCAGCTCAGTCACACTTCCTCCCAACTCGGCTCCCCACGCTGATGTTTCTCACAGTCTTTTATAGTCCTTGACCCGGAAGTGCCTCTGATCCTTCAGTCCATGTGATTACCCAGCACTTCCGGGTCAGGTGAAAACTCTTCTTCTTCTTTAGCCCGGAAGTACTTTATTTCTTCCGTCCTCATGACAGGGAAGTACTTCCGGGCTAAACGGATCATACACGTCCTTGAGCCTCCCTGCAGCGTCCTCTGGTGGCCCCCATGGTATCCAGCAGGGCTGTGAAGGAAAACTCCAAGGTCCATGATGCCCTGCTGGAATTCGGGGCATCTCCACACTGCAGGAAGGGCTCAACTTGGCGGCTTGGGGGTATTGGCTGGGATAAGCTGCCGGCCATAGTCCACATACCGTACAAGAAAAAAAGGTTTAGCAGTACTGGTTTCCTGCGAAGCAAAGCATTAGGTCATTGATGTCCTGTAATGGAGGCAATTAAAAAGGCTATCATTCATTCTGAAGCCAAATGGATAAAGAAAGCACTAAATTTCCATAATATTGTCCTTGTGATGTAATGCGTGAGATGTTGGTTGGAGGTTTCCACTTAAAGATGTTTGCTGTTTTTTATGAGCTTTTTTAGTGACCAGAAAGCTGCAGCATCACTCAAACACATCACCAATAAGCAGTTTAGCAAATAAGTATATTAACCAATCAAAGTGGGGAAATACAGCTTATACTAAATGTTATAGGTTACTAGATTAAGTATATAGAAATTTGAGGATTTCCAGGCAAGAGACAATCAACTATGGACAACTTGGTAGCTTGCCTCTGTACCTGCCACATTTGGGACATGATCCTGATTCAGGGGTTCTGCAGCTACAAAGGGTATAAAGGCAATGTGTTGTTTTGAAAAGATATTAAAAACAAGAATCATAATAGATGATAATAATGATTACTGTCATTATATTTACTGAAGTGAAAGTCACCGTTCTCATTTACTAGTAGAATATAGATATCTGCTAACCACCCTGAACCATTCTTACATTCAAAGTGTGACATTTTTCAATATATGTTTGAAGTTTTATGTAAACATACATACCACAGTGATCTTCGGTCTGTAGGAAATTATCAACTGGCTTAGCAGGCAAATATTAAACATGTGCTCTTGAAGGATTTATTCAATTACTGAACAGAACTTGGGCAGTTGCATTGATTCCCAAATACATTTCTGGCATGTCACCATCACCTTGGTTTGCAGTAGATTCTTGTATTACTTGCATGCCATTATTAGGTGATCCATATGTAGTAAGTTAAAATGTTATATAACATTATTGTCACTAACTAGAAGGAAATTACTCAATGTAGGAGATATTTAAATACATGACGAGTGTACACAAAGTTGACTTGCAGATCCTTTATGATTAGACCTTTTGTTATTTTGGCCTATTCAGTTACTTTCCCTTTGCTTTTGCAGACAGTAAGGTTTCTCCCATCAATGTAAGGAATAGTGCTCGGTTTGCTTGAAGAACTTGGAATATTCAAGAACAAGTGTAACTGATGACTTGCATTATATGGTCCCAGGATGTGCAGAGTACCTAAAACCCATGGATCTAATGCCAGCAGTCTTAAATTACTTCAAAATTTTCAGCCTTTGTCCTTACAGTCTGCACCTACTAAATCTGCTCTCTTACATGTTAAATCACTGATGAATAGCTCATTACACTAAAATGTTTTTATCAGTGAGGACAATATTGATTTTCTGTGCTTATGTGAAACCTGGAATTAGGTTGCTATGGTAAATTATAAATATTCTGAACTACTGTGGACCTGTGATGGTGGGTGGGGGGTTGTTTTGTATTTTATAAAGGCAATTTCAGTATTTCTGTTATAACAATTCTAGACTCTCCACGTTTTGAATGTTTGGTATTGAAATGGAAAAGCTCACAACCATGAATTATTTTACGCATTATCTGCCATCTCCCCGTAAAATCTTGTAGCACATTTTTAACAGCATTTTTTGATTTTTCACTTTTTACGCATCTAATTTCTTATGAATTAAATCATTCTTGGTTACTTCAGTTACTTCAGTGTTTATATTGAACAGAATTTCTAAAATGTATTGAATGTGTCCCAATTAGTGAAACTAAAGTAATGGACAGTGGTGTTTCTGATGATTCAATGGTGTGCTGGCCTATGTTTCTTTACTCCTTCTGCTTCTGATTGTCAACGAACTATAACGTTTCACAGTACCTGCATTATACTCTACCTTGTTATCTCTTTTTTTTCTTTTATTAAATTTATTAAAAGCATGTAATTTTCCTTACAATCAAGTCAACCTTAACAAAACTAAATTGTCATCTCAACCTACTCTTTATCATTAGAAGAAATTGTTGACTTATATAATCAAATTCTTACAAACAACTTTAGCATATACAATATTTCCCTAGGAAAGTGAACATCATTTCATTTCACCATGCATCCCCATGGCACACTGGTGAATTCAGTGCCTTAAAAAGACTGCTGTGCTGCAGACAGGAGTGCAGATGGAGGAAATCAGGCTTAATTGTTCACTGACTGTCATTTAAAGAACATCATTAATTATAGTCCATTACACTCAGAAAAACTAGGTTCTGTTACTACTCAAAGCATATAAATTCTATCAGTAGAAAAAAAAGGAGCATATATTCTCAGTAACTGATTCTATGAGTAAGCCTACTCAACATTTTTGGTATTATTTGATGGTATCTGTGACCAGCATGTTTTGCATTTCTAGGCAAAAACTAGAAATATATGTGAACAACTAAACTCAATGTTTTCCACACAGTCTAGCCTTGCTTCTGCCAATTTTCCAATCCTTCACTTCAGTAGCTTCTCAGAGGTTCCTGAGTCTGGCATTGCCCATTTTCTTTTTGGTCTGAATTCTACTATTTGTTCCCTGGACACTAGTCATACTTCTCTGCCTAACAGCAGATTGCCCACTTCTCATTGCTTATTATTTATTTGTCCCTGATATCTGGCAGAATTCATGCAGATTCTAAGCATACTTAATATAAAGTCAATGTTCAAAAAGCCAATCTTGATTTTACCGTGTAAGAACATGGCCACCCCATTTCTAATCTCCCCTTTGTTTCAAAAGACCAGATGCATCTAGACTTAAATTACTTTTTTGTACCCATTCAGTCTGAATTTTGATTCTTGCTCAACAGTAAGATATTGCTACTCAGAGATGTAAATGACCTTCATATGGCAGCAGATTTGGGATCTTGCAGACTATACCTTTCTTATCCTGTTTGACCTGACTACTGCCTTTGATACTGTCAACCATGGCATCTTATAGCATTGCCTCAGGGACATCAGAATCTCTGGTACTCTGTTGGGATGATTTATTTATTTTTTATCTTACCTAGTAGAATAAACTTGTCACCTTTGGAAAATAATAGTCAAAATTATGCACTGTTTCTTCTGGAGTTCCCCAGATCTCAGAAGTAGGTCGAATTCTATTCTTGCTCTGTCTACTACAATTTCCAAGTACAATTTGTCTTCTCATTGTTTTCACGAAGATAAAACAAACCTTTTTCTAGACCCCTCCTGGTCATCATATTGTTCTATCTCAGGCCACCAAATGACAGCACAAAATCCAGCTCTAGATATCTAAAAACTATCTGCAGCTAAACAGTGGTAATCAGAAACCATTGTTGTGAACCCCATATTCCAGATAAAAAAGCCTGTTATTATTCAGATTATTTTTAATGGACAACCAATTCCACTATCCTCTGTAATCACCATATTGTGGGTCGTCTTTTTTCAAGGAAGTATTGCTTCTGGTAGTAACACTCTTTTTCACCACTTTAGAAAATGATGGAAACTCTGATCATCTCTGTCTGTACAAGATGTTGAGAAGCTGGTTCACGAGTTTTATATCACCCCAGCAACTCTGTGTTTGTTGGTATCCACTAAAAAGCATCCAGAACTTGCCATGTATTCAAGAGTGCTGTACATGTACTTACTCATAAATAGAAATATTCCCACTTAGCTCTGTTTCTGGATTCTTCACACTGGTTGCCTGATAAGAAAAGATTCCGGTAGAAATTTCAGTATATAAATGTGTTGTTGCTATTCCCCCCATTAAACTCTGGGAGTTACTCACCTTGTTCACTTCTGTCAGTTCACTCTGGCTTGCATTTACTAACTCTTTGGTCTTACCACAGATGAAGCTCTGAGCCATAGGTGATTGAGCCTTCTATTTCATTATATCATGCCTATCAAAGAAATTGCTGCATTGTGTCTAGGCATCATCATCACTGAGAGCTTTTAGGTGAAACTAAAAAAAACTTTATTAATTAATAATGGTTATCCATTCTGTTCATGAATCTCAACATATATTCTCTGCCTTAATGCATTTTATCTAGGGTGTATTTCTTTTTATGTATCTTGTATTAATTCTTTTTATATGGATTTTAACTTTGTAAAGGAGATTAAAAAATGAATTATTATTATTATTATTATTATTATTATTATTATTATTATTATGTACTGTTAGCCTATATCCTAGCTCTTAGGCTTAATTTACTGTTCTCTAAAAGATGGCTGATTTGATCAATATATTAACAAATCCATATGGTTGTTTTATGAATGCACACATGATAGGCACTGAGCTGAATGTGTAATCTCTTCTTTAATGCTACAAGTCTTTTATTAAAAGTGCACAAGTGGCCATTTATTATTTTTTCCCTGATACCCATAGTGCTTATAGTACTATGATAATGCATTTTTCTAGAGTTCAATTGCAATGCAAGAAGTGAAGTTTCTATGTGATTAAATTGCTTTTAATGAAATGTTAGATTTGTTTTGGAATTCATTTGACTTTACATTACTTACGATGTGTTATTTTTGACATTTAAAAGAATGATGTAATCACTAATGAATGATTGAGTGAGGTTAATATGTTAATTAACCCATTCCAATGATGGTAAATTATGAAAAATGTCTTACTTATGAACAATTGCTTCTTAACAATTAAAGATAAAATATGTTATTTTTATGTATGCATGTTTTGAATAGTACTTGTATATATTAAAATCAAAACATTTTATGTACTTTTCCCCCAAAAATATAAAACATTAGTTGTCCTCAAAAAGTAAAAATAATCACCTTAATATGAATAAAATTCTGGTTTGCACAGATGACTAATTGTAGATTATTTGCTGACAGCATACTGAATTACTAATGCTACCAGTACAAAACTGCCTACAAATGTAATGTTTTTAAGGATAATTCATCATTTACCTTCCTGGAACCAAAGGCAGACAAAATCTCAGGCATTTAAAATTTCACTCTAACACTCTAGCACTTTCTAGTACACTTTAAGATATTCACTTCACGTGCACCTTTTCTTAATCATTGAAGGATGGTGGAGACCCAGAGGCTGTAGCCATTGCACAAAAGTAAAAGAGCTACAATTTGCCTTTCAGACATTTCATTTCCTGTGGTTATTGCTCTTTAGATGGTGTATTAACATTGCGGCAGCTAGAATTGATTAAAAAATCTTGAAATGGACCCTTATTCTAAGTAATTTCTTCCTTACTGGATCTTTAAAATACCTGTTCTGTTGTTATCCTATACTGTAGAATACTCTTAGACATAACTGGTAAATCTAAAAAGTGTCTGATTTCACATATCAATTAGTTTAAGTTCTCATAAAAATATAATGTACAAAGCCTTACTCTCCTGTTAGTAAATGACATAAATATGCAGTTGAAAAAATAAATGACCATCGTT
Source organism: Erpetoichthys calabaricus (assembly GCF_900747795.2). Taxonomy (NCBI): domain Eukaryota; kingdom Metazoa; phylum Chordata; class Cladistia; order Polypteriformes; family Polypteridae; genus Erpetoichthys; species Erpetoichthys calabaricus. The sequence goes on from NC_041402.2 coordinate 61,594,434, forward strand.
TTTCCACCATTATTGATAATCTGTGTCTAAATAACAACCAAGACTGCTGTTTTATGGTATTTTAAAGTAATTTTGTAATGGAAGTGCAATATTCAATTCAATTCAATTCTACTGGACCCCACAACTATACACTTTTGATTGCTACTGTATGCTCAGAGCAAAGGGAGGTTATGTGATTTTCTTAGGGTGACATATTATGCCTATAGTTCCTTTGAAAAATCATCTTATTGGTTTAAAATCCAGTTACTTTTACTTAGCAATAATATCACACTTCTTCGAAAAAATTAAATATCACAAATTGGATGATAAATAACAACCACTGGCATTCCTATCAGAATGAGTTCCAGTATTTGTGCATGCAGATTTAAGATTTTGCTACAGAATTGTTTAGTAATACCCAAACTTCACTAAATACTTTCCAATTGGAATAAATCAGAATATCAGTTAAAGATAACAGCCCAAAAATAGAAGAAGTCTTGGAATTTTGCAGCCAGAAGCAAGTTACAGGTTTTTGTTGCTTTGGAAATGGAAATTGGATTAGAGGGACTTTGCAGCAAAACACATGCTGCCTCCTGCCTTACAGCTCCAGATTCCTGGATTTGAATCCCAACCAAGTCATTGTCTGTACGAAGGGTCAGATGTTCTCACCGTGTCTAATTTCTTTCCCTCTCTTTCTTCCATATGCCAGGGAAGCAGGTTATGTTAACTGCTTATTCTGAATGACTGAGTGAGTATGGGTGTATACAATGAGTCTCTTCTGCACACCTTGTTGTTTACTGCTTTGCACCCTGTTCGGCTAGATTAAACTCCAAGCCCTATTATCCTAACCTTAATTAAAAAGGTGTAATAAAGGATGTAATCAATAAGGAAAGCAAAATCTTAAACCAGGGAAGTAGCAAAATACTTGAACATCCACCTGAAGGTTATCATTAGTATAAAGGCACGAAAGCCCAAGAGAAATATTTTTTTTAATTATGCTTTGATTATCCTGATAGAAAATAATTGTCTGTTTGTATTAAACAGATTCTAGATTATCTGCAAATGACAAATAATTTTATGTTATGTAACATGACATTATCAAAGCCACTTACAGTAATTCAGTTTATGGTTGTAGGGGACTAGAGCACTGCAAGCAAAAGCAGGAAATAGCCTTCGACGAGGTGCCAGGACACCCTCATGCACACACCCGAACTAGACTCGAGCTAGTTTGGAACTGACAAGATAGATAGATAGATAGATAGACAAGTACTCTAACATACACATACTTATAGATGTGGTAGGAAACAAAGGTACTCAGAGAAAAACCTATACAGATGTAAAGAGTGTGTGAAAATCCAGGACACTGTATCTGTTAGAAGGTAGTGCTACCCACAGTACAAACTGTGCTAATTAAGTTGTATACATACAATGCTCTATATTTAAGTGTTATAAAAATCGACAAAAAACCCTGAAAACCACTTTGATATAATAACAAAGTATTTCTCCATTTTATGAACTGCAATTTGAAAATATTAGTTACTAATAACACCTTCAAAATTAATTTTGTATTTACACTCTTGATATATGTATACATTTTGTTGTTGTAGTGCTTATTTTATGAGCTATATAAATGGAGTTAGTTATTTTTTTCTTTTGCTGCACTTCTTCTGGGCAATTGAACAATCAATGCAGCTTTATTCCACTGCATACACCAATCTTAAACCTCTTCAAGCAGTGAAGGATTGAAAAAAGGTTAACATCTTCCTTTGAGAGGCTCAATGATTCAAATACTTGAAAATACTTCAGTGCTGACTACTGCTACCTTTCCACTACTCACTCTATCCAATATACCTCAAGCAAGGAATCTTCCTCATACCTGGGGACTTACTTGGCACCTGTCACTGGATCTTGAATCTTTGACCTCTGAAAAACAAGAAGTGATTCAGTCTTTGTCTATCAGAAAATTTCTGCAAGTGGCATGACCTAGTGTTATATTTATAGTCTGAGGATTGCTTAGGCCCAGGAATTTTGCCCAACACATTCCAGACATCTTTTATGTTTTCTGACTGAGTTTGTTGTCTATTTTAGTTGTGTAAGGTTTCTTTTCCTCACAAGCTATTTCTTCAGCACTCTCAATGCGTCCTTCAAAGCTTCTTTGTCACTCAATTGGAATGCTCTCTTTTTCTCATTCGGGAGACTTTTCAGCTTCTTACTAATAAAAGGCTTGCTGTTTGGAAAGCAATGTACTGGCTTTGATACCACATTGTTGACACAAAGTTAATATAGTCTGTGATGCTGTGACTCAGTCCCTCAATATCATCCCTATGCAGTATTGTAATGTAACAAAGTAATCGTTACAGTACTTGCGTTTTTTTTGGGAGTACCTGTACTTGAGTTTTTTTTCACTTTTACTCTACTACATTCCCTAAATAAAAAGTATACCTTTACTCTGATACATTTCCCTTAAGCATCCATCCATCCATCCATTATCCAACCCGCTATATCCTACCTACAGGAGGTCTGCTGAAGCCAATCCCAGCCAACACAGGGCGCAAGGCAGGAAACAAACCCTGGGCAGGGCACACACACACACACACCAAGCACACAGTAGGGATAATTTAGGATCACCAATGCACCTAACCTGCATGTCTTTGGACTGTGGGAGGAAACCAGAGTACCCAGAGGAAATCCACGCAGACATGGGGAGAACATGCAAACTCCACGCAGGGGGGACCTGGGAAGTGAACCCGGGTCTCCTAACTGCGAGGCAGCAGTGCTACCCTTAAGCATCTTTGCTATAAAAAAATTTTAAAATTATGCTTGGAACACAGACTACAAGCAAGCAGCAAATCAGAACTTTTGGTTTGCAAGCACATCAGTTAATCAGTTAATGTGCAGGTACAAATGAGTGCTTTCAAAGCCACGGTAAAATTTAGATTTCCAGTCAAGCCCAGACATGAAGAAAGCAGAAATTGTGACAGCACCTGTAACTACAACGACAAACGACAGTGGTGACAACAAGATTGTAAACCCATAGCCATATTTGCAAGAAATGTTTTCTTATGCTGGCATGAAAGACTCCTCATACCGGATGAAGTACCTCTTGTGCTTACCCAAAAATACGGAAATATTGGTATTAAAAAAACTCCCGGTCCAACCTCAAGTAACACATTGAGGTAAGTTAATTTAATTGAGTTATCAAAATTAACATTATACCTGTCTAGGTGTCTACCTAAAGTTGCTGATGACATCTGAATCACAAATATAATGTTTACCACTGAATTTTGCTGGAATTAGTTCAACGCAAAACTTTGGACAAAACTGTCCATTATTGTGAAAACACTCTTATTACCTGCCGTTTGGATATTTCCTCAAGTAACTATGATTTATGTGACAAATTACAGAAGAGTATTCAAAATTCAGTTAATAAATTTAAAAAAAAAGATTATTACAATCAGTGGCACACATTAAGGCTAGCTGATGCACATAATGAACTTATTACAGCTGCAGATTGGGTAAAACTAATATGTAAATGTATTATTGAGTAGCTTTTAAATCCTGTAACTATATCCTGAGGGATTGATTAAGGGAGGGAGGAAAGAAATGAGGGGTGGATTAATGAATGGAAGGATAGAAGTTGTGAAGATCTAGTTTTCCTGCAGTTGTAAAACAGGCTGCATTTTAAGGTAGTGTACATGCTTAAAAGAATAAACTTAATTCATTAAAATTTGCTTGCCTTTTTATTAACAGCATTTACTTTTACTTTCAATACTTAAGTACATTTAATATCAGAAAAATACTTTTGATACTTAAGTACAGAAAATGTGAGATACTTTAAGACTTTAGTCTTAATATCTTATATTAATATATCTTATATTATATCTTTATATTAATATATATTAATAGGAAACTTTAACTATTACCAAAGTCATTTTCTGATAAGATACTTGTATTCAATTTCAGGTACTTTATACAATACTGTCCCCATGTAACTCGCACATCATTTCCCAGTCTGGCATTTGGAAACAGACATTCAGAGACATTTCAGTGTTTAGGCTTCACTTCTTCACTTTCCTGGTGGAAACAGGTTGCTGTCTAATAACTGGCTTATGGCTAGGAATACGATGAGTCGGGTTGTGATCAGATCTGCCTAAAGGTGACAAATGTTTACACTTATAGGCATCTTCAACATTTCACTAGAACAGGTCTAGTTTATTGTTTCCTCAAGTAGAACCATCCAAAGTCACATTGTTGAAGTCACCACATATTATAGCTGGAGGGTCAGAATGAATTATTATTAAAGTGCTGGTACATGCATTGGCTTTGTGATTACGCATATGACTCTGCACAAATTAAAGTGAAATGGGAAAATGGATGGATGGATGGAAAAATGATTTTACTACATCGTCCTCTGTGATCCTCCACTCAAATTAATCTGTTAATTATTGGTGCTATATTATTACCTGATTAATAACAGAGTCTCGGGGTTGGACCTAAAACCACCATTGTCAGCAGGTACCACTATTTACTTATTGCCCCTGGTCACACTGCACATATACTTGATCTAAGAGTTCCAGCTCATCATTGTGGCCCTTTATATCTGACCTTTTTCCATTTTCTAGATTTCTTAGATTGCACATTACACATATAATTGGACCATGATTTTGAATGATTTACTACAAACCTTGCTAGATTTGAGTTGTCATGATACAGATTACAGTAAGTTACTTAGCTAATGAAACCAGCAAGTGTATAACAAGTGTTTATTTTCAGTTAGCATATGTGTGAGATTTTCTTTCACAAGATTATCCAAGTGGGGTTATTCTGTGCTGATTTTTTATATTGGATGTATTTGTTTACATTATTTTATCATAACAGTAAAACTGTGTAACAATACTATGGTATAATGTGAAGCAGCAAACCTAGTCTGTATACAGGCTGAAGTAGGGCAAGTTTTTAGAGTAACATGTTAACCTCCCATTGCCCATTACATACCCCATTTCAGTACTGGTTGGGGCCCTAAATTGCTGGATCAGATTTGCTAATGATTCTTAGGCGAATACTGTAATATATGTAGTGTATTGGGATATATGGATCAGAGCCAGCAGACCAAAACATGCCAAGGCATTAATCTTCTGCCAGACTGGGGCTAAGGCTTAGATAAATGAGGCTGACTGTATCTGATGACTAAAGCTGCCGTAGGGAGATGTCCAGTTGATAGAGGAGGAAGAGGTAAGAAAGTGTATTGGTACAAACAAGTCACTCCATGGAAACAGGTTATAAGCATCATTACTTGTTGCCCATAAGGACTTGTTCCTCTAGGATGGAGGTTTTGGAACTGAGTTATTGTGCTGTTAGAATACAACAGAGCAAGTGACCTCGTCTCACAGCTGAAAGTTCTTTTGTCAGCGTTCAGTGACTTAAAAAATCAGTTTGATAACAAAATATATCACACATGTAGAGTTTTATTTTATTTTAATGAGAGATCTGCATTACAGTTTTGCATTTTCTGTCATTCTAAGGATAACAGTCTGGCCTATCCAAATCTTATACAACATGAACAGCCAAAGCATAAATATACAAAATTCCATTTACTGCATTAATTAGGTTTTGCTTCAGACAGTTCTAGTTTTCAAAAATAAAAACATTAATATATGGCAAATTCTAAATATTTATTTTTATTGAAATATTATATTGTTCTAATAGTATGTACATTTACATAATAATGGGAAGTTTTACATTTACATAATAATGGGAAGTTTTAACAATGCCTTTAAAGCAAAAGTAATTTATATACTGTTATATTTGGCTAAAACAGCTGTTCTGCAGTTTACAGGAATCCAAAAAAGGACCAAGGATTTTTAGAGTTACTTACAGTTCAGCAGGATATTTTAGTGGTTTCTGGTCTTTTACTTTCTGCCATTTTGGTTCATGTCTTTTGGCTGCATCCTGCTGTTTTTCACTATTTACATCTGTAAAGACCATGAGTGTCATTATTATTTGTCTACAAAAATGGTTTGGTAAATTATATCACTTAGCGACTACAAATAAAAATGTCACAAAAATAATTAGATAATCAATGTGTTTCAGTTTCTGAAGATTTGCACATTAATATTCTTAAACATTCTGTCTACAAATGTAACTCTTTGATTTAACATTCAAGGCAATAAACCTTTTTTTTATTTTATGAGCATTGTCAGGTGACATTGCTATCTGTTCCTAATTAAAGCTGCATTTTCTAGTTAAATACATAAGAATATCATGATTTTCTTGCAACATTAATCATTTATGACCCTTCTGTGGTCTTTTAAATTTTTTCAAACATTGTTTTCAGTGTTTTCAAGACCAAGGAGACATTGTTTATATCCTATAACAACAGTTGCGTAAAGTGTGACAAGAGCTTCCACCTGCAGCTAAAGTCTCTTCAGTACACATGTACTTTGTCAGCATGCCCATGTCAATCAAGCACAGGAAGCCCTGCAGTCTATTTGTGACTTAACTCTGTAGGGAGATAAGTAAATAAATCAAGGTAAATAACAGTTCAATCTTGCTTTTATATAAGTAACAAGTAAATGTTTTTTATATAAAGACTATCACAAAACATAATCACAAACGCCACAATACCTCGGCAAGCTCTGTAAGCCCTACTGTTTTGTTGAAGGACATATGTGTGGCAGATTCACTGGCAGGATGACGCCCGAACTCTTGCTGCATCCAAACGGTGCCATCTTTCGCCTTTACGCCTGGTGCAGCTGTGTTGTTATTATGTGTGAGTGGACATTTCTTGCGGGGAGGGCTTCTGTTCTTTTTCTCCGATGTAGAAACCTCATCCTCATCTGAGTTTACCTCTGTTATAGCATGTCTTTATTTGAAAACTAACAGTGTCAGATTGCGGGGAGTGCAAACGTGACTGAGAGAATAAAGGTGAATAATGAAACAAAACACTAACTTTTACAAGTACCATAAATTTACACCAGCTATTACAGACTCAAATAAATCAAATGTATGTTTTTATTTTATAATAGTAATAATAATAGCCACTCACTACTCAAAACAGTTCAATGCATGAAAGACCTGGAATCGAATCTGCCACCGCTCAACTTGGAGCCAGCAGTTCTTACCTCTACACCAGCCCAGCAGACGTATATGTGGGTGTGTATGTCGCATGCTATCCCAATTTCTTTTACTTTGGTTAAATTCTTGAAAAAAAGCGCACTTGTTTTGCTATGCTTGTACCTTTTGTAAAAGTGTTTATTTGATATTTTGACTTCAGTCTTCACACATTATACACTTCATGTCAAAATGTTGTCATTAGTACTATAACATGAGGAAAGTTTCTGTTTTAGCTATGTGTTTAACATTTCTTGCCTTGCACTTCCTGTCATCCTTCATTTACACAGATCGTTGTACACACGGAACACATTTCATGTGTGTGTTCCAAATAATGATATATCATTTACCCTATAACATTCAAGGCACCTCACACCCAGATAAACAGGCTTGAGCTGGGACAATGTGGTCTACGACTAAAGTGACACATTTGCAAAACAAAAGACACTGATGAAGATGTGCGAAGGAATTTAAGGTGGCCTGGGATTACGGGTTTTTTCGTAGGCTTCAGGGATTCTAGTGATAATGCTCACTTTGCTGATGTTGTCAGTTTCAATCTTCTTGTATTTCCAGAATTTTTCATTTCATAAGCATTTGATCAAGACCAAAATAAAGTTTCTAGCCCCAGCAGTTTGTGAGTAATTGTGTGACAGACATACAGACAGAACCTTATAATTTTATACATACAGATTCCAATTACAAATTTTTCTTTTCTTTGGCTTTGTTTACCATGTACTTGGTTTGGCTCAGATTAACTGTGCCCTTTTGGCTATGAAATCCCACACTGTATTGTGACTTTGATCTTTAATTCACATCCTGAGCTTTGTTTATTTATTTCATCTATTCACTATGTCAGCCTTTGGCTTGTTATTTTGACTGTGTGACTTCTCCTGATTCTCTTTTCATTAACAGTAAAACTACAACTGCCCAGTGCAGGATTACAAAGAACAGTTTGGGGAGGAAAGGACAATTCCCTTTTTAACTTCAATTGAGACAATTAGGAGCTGAAAACATTCAGTTCCTAATAGATAATCATAGATCATTCATTATGGAATCAGTTGAGTGGCTTATCTCTTGTTCTCTCCTTTAAGACTTTTTTGAGTGATGTTAAGCTCTTGTAATATGAAAATATAAACTATACATAGTATTTCAGATATGGAACACCAAATGTGTTGTACAGCTGAATCAAAACATCTCTTTATGTGTACTTCATACTGTATGTTTTATATCCGAACATACATTTGATTAGCAATTTTATTTGGTTGAATGTTGTTTGGTTGACGGCAGTGATGAGTTTACTATCACCCCCAGATCTTCCATATAAGTTTTAGATTTGTCACAGACCCTTAATGTGCAGTTAACCATATCAAAGTTATTGTTTCAGGACAATTACATCCAACAAATCAACTTCACAGTTAAGTTCTTACATAATAAAGCAATAGGTGCAAGGAAAACACACAATTTCAAATACTTTAACAATAGTCAAAAAAAAACTGCTTACCTTAAAAATTTAAATGACAATTTTTTTATGCCCTTACATGGCACACCTTTTCACATCGTTTAGCTACAATCTAAAATAAATCAACTTATCTTTGTCCTGGGAATGACATTAAACTGTATCCAGCCCTGCAAGCGGTCCTCCAACTTGCAGGGTAATCATGGGGGTTGGTGGCAGGATTGCCACTCCAGCCACCGTTAAACACTTCACACAGCTCTGAGACGATAGAAAGGACTCCTTTCTGCTATCCGCAGGAGTAGCTCTGCTGCAGCTGCTCATAGGAAGGCTGCTCACATTATGAAGCGGATGTGGGGAAAGCCCTCAAAATTATCAGAGAGCTAATAGGGTCAGGCCTGTCGGGATCAGAACTGGTATGGTGCTGAGGCGTCGCCCACTGCATGGCAGCACTCTGGTCCCAATTTGAGGCAGGCCATTCGGGTAGGCACAACGAACATCCTGTCTCTCCGGCATGATGATCATCTTCCTCTGCTGTGGGAGGAGCTGCGTAAACTACGCATTTCAGTGGTGGCACACTCTATGGTGCACAGACCTGGGACCCTCCAGATCTCTGTAGGTGGGTACACCTTTTATTGGTCTGGTTGCTCTGATGGCTGTCATACTCAGGGGGTAGCTGTTGCTGTAGTGGATTGACTTCTTCTGATGGTGTCTGATGTCATACTTTCAATGAGCGTATTATGAGACTCAGATTAAGGCACTCTTTGGGTGCCTTATCTGTTGTCCCAGTGTATGCTGTGACCACGGTGAGTGATGTCTCGGTGAGGGAGACTTTTTATTTGCAACTTCGCTTGGTGGTTGATGGGTGCCCGTGAGGTGACACTCCTCTAGTCATGGGTTACTTAAATGCAACCCCTGGGACTGACAGGGCTGGTTATGAGTCTGTTGAGCGTGGTGAAAGTGGTTTCATGTTCCTTGACTTTGCAAAAGGTCAGGGGCTGCGAATCCCTGGATCCTGGTTCCAGCACCCTGAGCCACATTATTGGACTAGGTACTTCAGTACTGGTGGTGCAGTGAAGGAGATCGATCACATCCTCGTGGGCAGATGCTGGAGGCTCTTACAGAACTGCAGGGTCTACAGAAGTTCCCAGTTTGTGAATTCTGACAACAGACTTGTTGTTGCTACTCTGTAGATCCGGCTTATGCCCAGTAGGTTACCACCTACTAGGAAAATAAGGCTAGACCTGGCCAGACTGCAAGATCAGGCTGTTTCTGATGAGTCTGCACATAGTTTGTGTGAGGAACTTACAGATTTGAGTGCGACTGCCAATCCTAATGTGATGTGGGAGACCTTCCATAACAACACCCTGAAGGTTGTTATGGGTTATGTTGGTGTTACCAGTGTTCCCAAAAGATTGATGTTTCATCTCGCAGGGCACTCTGGATATCATTGAGAGGAGTCGCAGCACATAGCTTAATGGCAACTCCAGTCTGTACTGGGAACTGAGAAGGATGGCTGTGAGGGCTCTGAGGGCGGCTAAGGAGATGTTTGTTAGATAAATCTGTGAGCAAGTGACACACCGTTTATGCTCTAGTGACCTACATCCTGCTTACAGAGGAATCAAAGCATTACGCACATCTGAATCTGTTCATCGGAGAGCTGCAGTCAGGGCAGCTGATGGAATGGTCCTTACGGATGACACTGCAGTTGTGACCTGCTGGGCTGGCTACTTTGAGCAGTCCTTTAAGTATCTTGCTGTTGTTATTCATGAAGTTTCTCAGTTTCTAGTATTATCCATGTATAGACCTCCTAAATACAATGCGTCTTTCTTTGAGGAATTCTCAGACTTGGTATCAATTATAATTACAAACTATGACACGTTCCTAATAGTTGGTGACTTTAACTTTCATATCGATAAGTGACCCGAAAGTAAAATAATTTATGAACCTCCTGGACTCTTTTGATTTGAGACAGCACGTTAGTCAGCCTACACACAAAGCAGGTCATATGTTAGACTTAGTAATTACTAAAGGACTAAAAGTTGACGTGAAGCAGATCGCTGATATTGGTCTATCAGACCATTTTCTTTTACTATTTAATATGGAAATAATGATAGAAAATATTCACGAGAAGCATATTGTTAAAAAACGCTTCTTTGATTCATCAGCAGCTTCTAAATTTACAAACATTCTAAACAACCAGTTCGTTTGTAGTGCCAACTACAAAAGTGAGGATAATGTAAATAGTAAGGTGGAAAATTTTGATACTAAGGTGAGAGCTGCTGCTGACATAGTCGCACTTGAAAAGACAGTTAAAAAATCTTCTAGCATTGTTATACCATGGAAGACCCAAAGAGTGTCTGATTTAAAGAGAACATGCCGGAGAGCTGAGCGTAAATGGAGAAAAACTAAACTAACTATCCACTATGAGATATTGAGTCAAGTCAAGAAGGAGATAAAGAATTTAGGGGTAACTATTGACCCTGACCTGAATTTTAAATCACATATTAATCAGATCATTAGGACAGCATTTTTTTACTTAAGAAATATAGCAAAAGTTAGACCTCTTATATCATTGAAAGATGCTGAGAAATTAGTTCACGCTTTTGTTTTCAGTCGACTAGATTACTGTAACACACTCCTCTCAGGACTACCCAAAAAAGACATCAATCGATTGCAACGAGTGCAGAATGCAGATGCTAGAATCTTAACTAGGAAAAGAAAATCCAAGCACATTTCTCCAGTTTTGATGTCACTGCATTGGTTACCTGTGCCTTTTAGAACTGACTAAAATAATGCTTTTGGTTTATAAAGCCTTAAATAATCTTGCTCCATCTTATATTTTGGAATGTCTGACACCTTACACTCCAAATCGTAACCTTAGATTTTCAAATGAGTGTTTGCTTAGAATTCCAAGAGCTAAACTTAAAAGAAGTGGTGAGGCGGCCTTCTGCTGTTATGCACCTAAAATCTGGAATAGCTTGCCAATAGGAATTCGCCAGGCTAATACAGTGGAACACTTTAAAACACTGCTGAAAACACATTACTTTAACATGGCTTTCTCATAGCTTCATTTTAGTTTAACCCTGACGCTCTGTATATTCAATTAATTATCATTATTATTCATGGTGGCTCCAAAATCTGTACTAATCCCTACTCTCTCTTTTGTTCTTTTTCCGGTTTTCTGTGGTGGCGATCTGCGCCACCACCACCTAATCAAAGCACCGTGATGTCCCTATATTGATGGATTAATGACCAGAAGTCCACATGACCATCATCATCAAGTCCTTCCATGAGAACCCTGAATACAATGAGGACTGATTGATGTCAATTATGTTAGGTTGAATGCCTAGGGGGGGCTGGGCGGTCTTGTGGCCACGAACCCCTGCAGATTTTATTTTTTCTCCAGCCATCTGGAGTTTTTTTGCTTTTTCTGTCCTCCCTGGCCATAGGACCTTACTTTTATGCTATGTTAATTAGTGTTCTCTTATTTTAATACTTATTTTGTCTTTTTTTTCTCTTTCTTCATCATGTAAAGCACTTTGAGCTACATTATTTGTATGAAAAAGTGGTATATAAATAAACGTTGTTGTTGTTGTAGCTGTTTAAAGCTGATCCTCTGGCTAGGACATTGGATATCTCTAGGTCCACGGTTCTTGACACTGATCCCCCAATTAGCTGTGAACCTCCCAATCTCACAGGAGAATGAATCAGCTGAGGGTAGGGAAGGCTGCAGGGATCTGAGGTATCTGGAGAGAACTTCTCCAGGTTGGTGGTAATGCTGTCCTCCTGGCATTGCAAGCAATCTTTCCTTCCATTTGGGAGATGGGAGTCATTCAAACTGATTGGAAAATGGGACGTGTCATCCTGTTTGGAAAGGGTGATCGCCTGGATTGTGGCAAGTACAGGGGGATAACACTGCTCTTGGTGCTGGGTAAGGTCCTTTGTAGCATGGTCCTCAGTAGGATCCGTGATCACTTACTCACCTACCAGCGACTGGAACAGTCTGGTTTTACGCCTAAGAATTCTACCATTGACCGCATCCTGGCACTAAGGGTTCTCATGGAGCGCAAATATTGGCAGAGTTTCCTCGCAGCCTTTGTCGATTTCCGTAAAGCATTCGACTCAGTTGATCGAGCTGAGCAGGACCTCTGTGTTTTTCTCAGTAGAATCTGGGGTTTGTCAGGGGTGTGTTCTTGCTCTAACTCTGTGCAATGCTTGTATGGATTAGGTGTTTGGCAAGGTTGTGGGGCATCTGTTGGCGAAGATTCACTGATCTTGACTTTGCTTTGCTGACGATGCTGTGATCTTCATAGAGTCAATGGAGGCTCTAATCGAAGCTCTTGAAAAGGCTGAGCAAGGATTCTGAGTGTCTGGGCTTGTGAGTGTCCTGGATAAAAAACAAGATCCAGACTTTTAATGACGTCTTAGGCATAGCCATCAGCAGTGTGTCTGTCTGCAGAGAAAGTATTGACCTTGTCGAGAGGTTTACTTACCTCAGCAGTGACATTCATGTCTCTGGTGACTCTTCCTATGAAGTCAGTAGACGCATTGGAAGGGCATGGGGGGGTCACGAGGTCACTGGAAACTGGTGTGTGACGCTCCCAATATCTATGCAAAAGGATGTATGTCTAAGCCTTTAGAGTCCTGGTGCTTCCTGTCTTGTTATATGATTGCAACACATGGATGCTTTCCAGTGACCTGAGACAAAGAATGGGCTCCTTTGGTACTGTGTCTCTTCAGAGAATCCTTGGATACTGCCAGTGTGACTTTGTGTCAAATGAGCATTTGGAGTGTGAGGGATTGTCAGTTACAGCACTATGGCCATGTGGCATGGTTCCCCGAGGGTGATCCGGCTCTCAGGACCCAAGTAGCTGGACCAGGCCAAGGGGACACCCACGTAACACCTGGCTTTGGCAGATAGAGGGTCATTTCCAGAGGGTGGGACTGGACAGTGTTTCTGTCTGGGGGGTTGCCAAGCAAGATTGCGAGCTGTTTCATCGTGTGGAGGGTGCAGCAACATGCTGTACCATTGCATGCTCCCCAACCTGGCCTGACCTGACCTATCTTGGAAAATGAAATGATGACAACTTTTTTCATCCACGCATGCTAACATTTTTATGAATGATGATGGAAGAGGTTATACTTTCTCTTCCGAAGGGGTGATTTTGTGCAATTCCTGCTTTTTGATGCCAGAAGCTAACTTTAAGCCATTTGGTTGAAAATTAAATGACTATACAGACATAACAACTTTGATCTACTTCCAGGAACAGCAGAAACCCCCAAAAAAATAAATTTACTGTACTTTATTTACATTAAACTTTTGCTAAATATGTGCTCATTTGATAATTTTGTTCAGTTCCTTCAGCAGGGATTTTGCTAATTCTGGTTTATCTAATTTCCTTCATTGAAATAAAATATCAGATTTGGATACATTGCATTTGTGATCAGAATTAACAATATTTGCAAATAAGCATTAAAGTTAAAATTATTCCTTAAAACTGTGCATTCTTTGTTACACTAGACAATATCACTTTGAGGAAATAAAATATGACTCGTAGCAAAAGACAATTTGTAATTTGAATAATAAAATTGAAAGCCTTAGAGCTGTAATCTTTTCCAACTGCTGTGGCACAACCTAAAAATGTATCAAATTAACACCATTAAGGGTTTAGCACTTTAAAACAACAGTACAGCAAGTGTAGAGAAAAAAATGGTGCCTGTTCCAGCACCTACTGTGATTCAGATGATTGACAGCATTAGCCTTGTTAACGACAAACAGCATTGGCTAGGAACAAATCATGATTGACACTCCCCTGCAGGCTGGGTATGCTGCAATTATGAATTTGAAAATTCAGGCACAGACATTTATGACTAGATGCAGTCAAGAAGCAGAATAATAAAACAGAATTGTTTCAGATTAATATCTGTAGCTTTTAATGCTTTACAAAGTTAATTATTTTACATCGTAATAAACTATTTAAGTTGAAGGTACCTAGAAAATTGAAAAAAAAAACAGGCATCCTGCTGGTTCATCCAGCATAGCTGGTGTAAGCACAATGAAATATTTGATTAATGCTGCATACACCGCCAACATCTATTGCTGGTTTGAGACCCTAGAGTGAAAGAGATTTTGCCCTCATCTCTTCAATGAAGGAAAGAGAATCTGTCAGAGACTACTCAATTTATCTCACTACATCAGCTCAGGTCACTTAGCTGACATGTTTCAGGGCATGTGTGAGTGAGGATAAGGCACAAAAATAATGCAGATGATGAGAATGATGTTTTCACACTCATCACTAGCCATTCTAAGAATGTCATCACGCTGGAGCGGTTCCATATCCCAGTCTGGCATTTCACAAATGGAAGTGAAGTGGAAGGTTGAAAAAATAAATAAGAATTATATCAATAAATGCATTTAACAATTAAAATAGAGGAGCTATAAAAAGTCACTGTTTTAGGAGCTTATTATAACAAATAATAGGGTAAAATGCTGCTGTGACATTCTCATTGTTTTCTACTTTTAAGTACAACAAAATCAGTCCAATTAATATATGCTCATTTTGCTTCTTTTTATTCCCTTTTTCTTTCTGCTCTCTTGTTGCTTTCACTTTTAATATATTGCTTACAATATATTAAAGGCAAATTGCAAAGGCAATTGTTCATTTATATTAGAACCACAATAATTCTTTTTTGTTTCTCTTTTTAAATCTAACGCTTTACACTGAGTAGTGTTTGAATGTGTGCAGAATTAATCTGCAATGGCAGTTATGGATACAGAAGTACTTGAGAAAATGTAACAAAGGGAAAAATAAAATAGTTTCATACATTTACAAAAGAAAATCTCAATTTATGGAAGCAAAGTTATGAAGAAGCCACATATTTGATGGCAGCAGAGTAAGAATAATTATGTATTTATGATTGCAAACTGACTCTTTGATGTTGAATAACAGCCTAAAATACTATACAGTAAGAGTACAACTAAAATACCTATTCCCCCAAAGATGAATATTTCAGAGACATGCACTGTTATATGTTTTTATTGTTTTTTAAGAATTACCTTAGAATTACTTTAGTTATCATATTGCAGTTTGCTTCTTTACAACTGAAAGCAAATGCTTGTAGAGCTCTGTAAAAAAAACAAGTTTTGAAGCAAAACTCTTAGTCAACAATCAGAAACTTATCGGTCAACCCCAGGAAGTTAACCTACTTTTTCCCTTTTCTTAACAGCTCCAGGTGTTGAACATCATTTCTTGGAGTTTGTTTTTATTGCATCTTGTGTTTCACATTGCTTTCCTTACCTTGATTTGTCTTTTTGTTTGACCCATGATTTTGGTAACCTTCTGATGAGCAAATCAACGTTTCAATGCATTATCTGTAGTGAGCATTTAGTATTTTCATCCAAATATTCTGTTTTATTATTAGATGTCTCATCCTCCAGCCCTCCGACAGAGAAAGGGCATGACATCAAAGGATACTGCAGGTGGGTCGTGTTTACTAAGAACACCAAGAAACTCCATCATGTCCTGTCCTATGCCTTAGTTACTGCTGTGTCCAGCAATGTCCCATCTGTGAATGCTCTTCACTCCAGTGGTGACCAGCTCTGTTTATTATATATTATTATATTGATATTTGTTCTCTTTCAGCATGTACTGGCTGTTTTGCATGGTGTCAACTACAAAATGGTAGCTAGATGTGTTGCATAGCTCTTGCTGGTTTAAACAAATATTTTGGCAACACATGCGCAACTATTGCAACATCCTTGTGACAAGAATCATCTGACTTTAGACTCATTGTGACAAAGCTTGCTTAAAAAAACCCACTTAACCCTCTCTCGCGACTGGCAGTGTTTCCTGCAACCGCCTGCAGTTCTTGTTTCCCTTTTATCTCTACTAAAAGGTCTCCATAGAAAACCTCCTCCTGTCTGAAACCCTCTCTCCACACACTGCTGTGCTTCAGCACGAGATTCTAAGACGACCGAGAGCTAGCTGAGACGTGATCTAAAGGATGCAAGCAGGTTATGTTGTTTCAATTCTGCATAAAAATAATATTCTTTAACAAACTGTTTCTTCAGTAACTTTCTGTACATCTTTCTACAGAGTCATTGCATTATACAAGTAAATACCAAATCATTTAACGTATCTTTATTTAACAAAATATGTACTCTGGTTTGTCAAAATACAGTTGGTTAAATCATTATCAGAGCTTTTGCCACACTGCTTTGCTGTACCTCTGACAAAGCTGCTTCTTAAAATGATGCATACCATATGTTTCATCTTTAATGAATTTAAAATTTTATAAACATAGGAGCGTAACACCCAATTAATAAATTAACAAAAAACAGACTGTACGTAAATAGTAAGTAAATAAAATTATACTTTTAATCAAAATTTGGTAAATCCCCTGCTTAGTTTATTTAAATATCTGCAACCAGTGGTTTTACCTGATCACTCAATTGCTATATGGACAAGGGAACAGCATCTGCTCAGAGTATGGTCCTTTTATATCCATCCCACCTTTCTTTTGTTTGTTCTGCAATGAAAATTAACATAAACATAATAAATATAGACAGAAAAAAACAAACTGCATTCCTAGTTAAAACGGCCAAAAAATACAATATGTGCTTATGATGAAGAAATCTTCCTTATTATAATCGATATACCATGTAAGTAAATGTCATCTGTGGAATTTTAATTATACTGAGAGGAACCACATTGATTTCTTGTGGTTGCAGCATTTGCTCTTATATATCTTCAAACACTAAATTATGAGTCTTCAATCACCAATAAGGAAGAAAGCTTCAGGGGGACACACTTCATTTGTTCGCCTCTTTTGTATGTTTATTAACTCTAGAATCATTGCAATTTATTATCTATTAGACATTCAAAATGATTCATTACTTCTGAGTTAAAATTATTATATGTTACAAAATGAGTATGTGTTGATTCTGTATATAATGTAGTGTATATCTCATCTTAGGTAGTTTCTTTACTGTAGATGAGATTATTTCAGATATTATTTTAATAAAAACTGCAATGAAGTAGATAGTTTCTTTACTGTAAATTAGATTATATCAAATATTTTTATAATAAAAACTGCAATGAACTAGCACCCCATCCAGAATAGTTTCCAACTTTGTGTCCTTTGTTGTTGGGAAGGGCTATGTTCCCCCATAACTCTACACTACATCAACAAACAGATGGAATTTAAGATTTCTACTGTAATAAAAAATACTTTGGGATGGCAAAAGTTAGAAGCAGTAATTATTTCTTAAAAAACGATTAAAAAGAAACACAATTTAACAGCAAGACTTTTTTGCAGATCATTATACTTTATATATTACCATAGTCATTATTAATAGTGAAATGCAGGTTTTTAATAATGAAAAACGACAATAGCTCTTAAGTTAAACTCTTAACTGTGTTTACATGGAATTCTGAGCCCAAGACACACTCTGGGTTAATGCTAAGGAGGTTAAATAAGCATACTAGGTCTCTGTTAACCCCCTCAGATAACTCAGTATCTATAAGTGATAATCTCATGATGGGTTATCAGATTTCATAGTTCTCTACATGAGTTGAAGGTAAATCTGAAATAAAATGTTGGATTACTTATTTAATTATCAATTACGCGTTACCAAAAACTAATAAAAGGGAGAAAAATAAAAAATATAGTTCATTTAGAATAAAAAAGGACTGAAATTAGTTTTTGAACTGTGAGATATTTCTAAGAAAAAAATGTGCATGTATACTTCATTTAAGTATGCCACTAGTTAATGAGATTTATTCTTTTAGTTGAACAGGCCAGACTTTGCATGTTAATTACTGGATCTAGAAAGCTGCTATTGAAAGAAGTACAATATATATGAGATTTTCAAAATAGTAGACGGAGACATGAATATGTTATATATATTTAAAAGCTAGAAACTTATAATTTCCACTTGTTATTATTCCTATTGACCATCAAGTGAGATAAATTGACAACACTGAATACATACATTTTTAGTGAGACACGCCACCTGTATTTAAATGTAATTCAAGAATTAACACCAATATACTGTATATGAATTTCAAAGTGATTAAATAAATCTGTGAAATTATGTCTTGTTTGGAGGAATGTTTCAGTCACATGGAGTCAAAACTAATTTTTTTAAAATTTAAGGGAAATAAACATTCATGACCTGAGATGAAAGCTGAGTGATGAAAACCATCTTCCCTGCTGGTGACCTTTAGGAAAACATGCTTTTGAAAATTATTCAGCAGAAGTGTAGTGTCAGTTTTCATAGGAGAGTTTTCATTTATTCATTTTATTAATTTTCTCAATCCACTCATTCAGGAGTCTGAATTCAAAGTATAATGCTAATTGAGACTGCAGAGTTGCAAATTACTTGCTTATTTAGAAAATAAAATTCAGGATTGCCTTTAATATTTACTATTGATATAAATAATCAGTCACCTTCCTTGCTGTTAGGGTTCAAGTGATTTTGTACAATTTGTTTTTATTTTTTTTTAAATTGTTTTTGTGACATTCACAAGTAACATTACCACCGGTGCTATCTCAGAGTTGCTATGATGGCATTTATGTTCAAGGTTATGTGCACACCTGTGCAGTGCTGTTTGTGATGCTTTAACAGTTGTGATGTTTTAGGCCAAGCTGTATTTGTTTTTGGGTCTGTGTTTTGTTTGAAATAAAGGGAAGATTTGTTAGTGAACCAGGTGACTGGTTCTTTAAGTATTGTGATTATTTTTAGGGTTAGTGGTTTTCTGATCTTCTGCTTGTTCTTCAACATGTCGATAAACAAGCTCAATACCCCAGCCTAGCTGACTACTCTTCTTTAAAAATTTCATGTCACTTACTCAAATATAAAAATCTTACTTATGCATTATAACTACAAAGTTATTGTCTGTTATACCTGCATTTTTATCACTCTTTAATTTAATATTGTTTTTTTATCAGTATGCTGCTGCTGAAGTATGTGAATTTTCCCTTGGGATTAATAAAGTATCTATCTATCTATCTATCTATCTATCTATCTATCTATCTATCTATCTATCTATCTATCTATCTATCTATCTATCTATCTATCTATCTATCTATCTATCTATAACCCCAAAGATGATTATACAATCATGATGTGTGCTTTCTGATTATTCATGAATGCAAACATTTGTCTTAAAATATTCTTGTTTTTATTATGTCACACACATGCGCATGAGAGGCAGCTGAAGGGCTCACAAAGGGATAATTCCATGGCAGACCAGGGGTGTCAGAGTGCGCTAATCCTTCCTCTTTTTCATCGGCAGACAAACCATGGGAAATTCCGCCTGGACTCGAGGATGTCACTTCTTCTTCTGAGCCCCATGATGTCACTTCTGGTTCATGCCCCAATGACATCACTTCCCCTGCCCAGCTTTAAAACTGCCATGTTTGCCTATCGTTGTCATTCTATTGTTGGACTGAAGTCTGTTGAGACATTTGGAATTAATCTTTTGGTTCAAATGTACGGGTGTCTGCCCCAAACCTCTTTCTGTGTCTGTTCAATCATTTCACAATTGGCATTTTAAAAAATAAATCAGTCTTTTTTATCAAATGTTGATCAAATATGATTGTACTTCAAGACAGAGACCATATTATTTATACTCTATTACAGGTAAAATTCCATTACAACGAAGTGTGAGGGACCTAAAAAAATTTTGTTGTAATGAAAATTTTGTACTAATGATCTTTATTTGTCACTATAGCTGCTTGATTTAACTTGTGTCCAGGCGTTTGCAATCATTTCAATAGCTTCTTTCATGCTAGTTTTCAACTATTTCTGTCTACAAGTAAAGCTGACGAGAATTTTTCTCAGCATTTCCTTGCAATAATACAATTTCAGGGCGCGAATGATGCCCAAATCCAATGGCTGAAGCACTGCCGTGCAATTGGGTGGGAGAAATTCAACTTGAACATTATCTAACATGCTTTGGGCAGCACTGTTATCAATCAGAAGCAGAATCTTCCTTTTCTTCTTCATATTGTGAGGTTTCTGAAGTGTGATTGCCGTGTCTGTGGAAGATTGTTTGTCCATTGCCGGAGCAGAGCAACCGCAGGCTCACAGCGCTGTAGCAGAGCACTGAGGAAGAAAATCAGAAAACATAAGCGCCTGTCGTCGATGGGTGAATAGTACACAGCAATCAGGCAGGGTCGTGACAAGGTTAGTGGCCAAGTAATACTGTTCCCTGCATTTATAATGTTCCTTGCATCACCCATCGAGATCTTTTCGGAGTTGCATCAGCGGCTAGCTGCTGCAGCGCTGTGAGCCTGCTGCTGCCCTGGCAATGGATAAACAGTCTTCCACATACGTGGTGATCGCACTTCGGGACGATCTTCGGCATGTCGTCCCATTGGAAGAGGTCCCAAAAGAGTTTAGAAACCTCACAACAGTGACTTTGCTTTTTCTTGAATGACTGGCGCATTAATAGGAATGTTTCTTGTACGAGTATCTGCCATTACTATAGGAGGGTAACAATGAGTTAAATTCCAATGGATGTTTTTCAAATGTTGATGAGCAATAAGCAAATAGTATCACTGAAAACCACAGAAAGCAAACACAGCAAAAAAAACATTTCAAGGAAAGTTCGAATAGAGAGAGAAAAATTTACAATGTTTGTGTTCAGGGATAGTTGTGTACAACTGAGCTGCAACCCCAGAACTAACTGCCCTGTGGATGATTCATTCAGGCATTTCAAGGTCTTTTGGGCAATTTGTTGTAATGAAAGTATCTGCTGAATGTATTTTGTAGTAACAAGATTTCTATAGACTCTGTCATATGGGGGAACTGTTGGGATCATAAAAATGCTTTGTTGTAATGAAAATTGCGTTGTAATGATATTCGTTGTAATTGAATTTCACCTATGTTTATAATAAATTTATACTAATAATTAACAGTACATTTATGTTATTAACATCTGTAAAATAAAAAGTGCTACAACACTTCCCTTCTTTTGCTCATGTTCATGTTCTCTGTTAATAATTTTGGACATACACATGAGAAATGTTGTGTTTCATTTTTAAAAATCTTGACTAGCTGTGGTTGTCTTGCTGAGATTATAGAAGATCCTAGTATTCATTTTAGATGACAACGAATCCAATAGAAATAAAAACGTCCTTAAGTATTTAGGACTCAAGAGAACAATAAAAAAATATGTTTTTCCCTTAGTCTTGATTTTCCCTTCACCTTTCTGACCTGGGGCCTATTGAGCAGTATAAGGTACAAGTTACAAACCAAAGGGAAAACATGCAAATATCCACACATTTAGAGATTGGGGTTGGAACTGTAACATTGTGTAGTACAGTGTCCATTTTAGGACATCCTCCTCCCTCCGAAAAAACTCCATCCTTCCTACTACCTTTGACAAAATATTCCTCCTCCCTGCGAGGAATCCCCAGTCACCCCTCCTCCCTCCTCCCTCCTCTCTCCTCTCTCCTCCCTCCTCCATCCGCTCTCAGTTCTCCGATGTCCGTTTTCCGCCATCCACCCTCCTATCTCCGTCATCCGCCTTCAGCTCTCCATCAAACCCCACACTCCCCCCGCCCCCTCATCGACATTTTCGTTAATGAAGTGACGTAATACTTCAGCTCCACCTTCTTCACAAGTTCATTAACCAAATTATTTGTCAATTATATTTCACAGTAAGAATTTACAGCACGACTCAAACGTGGGAACGAAAGTAAATGACGTTAATTGTTGAGTGTCTTTTACTATTGTGTAAGCATACATATTAACACATGTGCAATTAAACGTGTGCATTTACGGTGTGATTTTTCAGGCTTAAAAGCTCGCCTTTTATTAAAAAGGTAAATGCAAACTTTTTTCATTCTGAAGGGCACAAACCACGCAAAAATGTCGGTACACCAGATAAATAAGCGCAACATATTATCAGTTGTATTGTATGCTTACAATACATATAGAAATGTGTTAATCGTTAACTAATAATATGGGATGGTGTTTTTCAACTCAGCTACAGATGCAGATGGAAACCAGAACTGCTTTGAAAAATACGAACGCCTTAGGACCGATCTGGAATAAGGTAGCACAGCGCCTTGATTTAAACGATTCCATGTCTTGGTGGGTTTGCGTTGCTTGTTGTCAATATCTTTACACCTGTTTTTAAGGCTTATTGACTGAAAGGGGCTTTCGTGAAAAAAGTTAGGGCTTTGCTACAGGATACACCCTCCACAAGTTAAGGAAGTTAAAAATAAAGGTATATATTTCTGTTTTATTTAAACCTTTTAAGTTTGTATGCGGGCGGCATGGTTAATGAACTTGTGAAGAAGGTGGAGCTGAAGTATTACGTCACTTCATTAATGAAAATGTCGATGAGGGGGCAGGGGGAGTGTGGGGTTTGATGGAGAGCTGAAGGCGGATGACGGAGATAGGAGGGTGGATGGCGGAAAACGGACAGCGGAGAACTGAGAGCGGATGGAGGAGGGAGGAGAGAGGAGGGAGGAGAGAGGAGGGAGGAGGGAGGAGGGGTGACTGGGGATTCCTCGCAGGGAGGAGGAATATTTTGTCGAAGGTAGTAGGAAGGATGGAGTTTTTTCGGAGGGAGGAGGATGTCCTAAAATGGACACTGTAGTGTAGCAGTGTTGTCAACCCCTTTACATTCCTTAACATATGACTAAAAGGTCATTCAAAATATCTTGATAAAAATAATTCCTGACAATGGAAATCCCACAACATCTCAGTGCAATAAATATCAATTAAAATCAGTAAAGGGTCATCTTAAAACTGTTATGACTGTTGGATGAATAATTTTTCTTAAAAAGATCAATGCCAGAAAAAAAAGCTTTACAACAGGTACAAACCAATTTGTGCACTATTATAGTTTCATCTGGTCACTGATCAAATGTGGTTGATTTGTTCCAAAATGCAGAGATAATCAACAGTGACAGTGTACAAAAAGTTCAAGGAGCTGGTTTTGAGGAGTGCATTTATGAATGCTGACAAAATATATTCATATATATTTTACAAAACTTCATTTTAACTTATAAAAAAAAGTAAAAAGTTGATTGAGAATGTATTATTGATCAACAGAGGCATAAAGTTACAATTATTACTGTCAAATCAGAAGTTTTCCTTGTTTCTTTGGGTTTGATGTCTTTGAATATTTCACTGGAGGAAAAAATTTAAAAGTTCTGAAACTTGAAAAACGTATCAAATATATTTACTCATTACTTCTAAAGTCTCACATCACATTTAGATTATAACAACACTAAGCTATGAAGTTGTTTTGGATTATTGTGCAAGATTTTGCTTTAAAATAATTGTATTACACTGCATTCTGTTTAAAATATATAAAGTACAATATACATAAAAAAGATAAATTAGGAAAATGACATTATGACACTGGTCCCATACTCCGTCCTTATCAAAATAGTACAGAAAAAGAAAAGCATAGTAGTAAGAAGGAAGTTAAAATTAATAAAATTTCTAGAAAGTTTAAAACAAATGAATGTCATCAACAATTACAATGCCTTCAGAAAGTACTTAGACTGCTTTCCTTTTCACATTTTTTATGTTGCAGTCTTTTGCTAAAATAGTGTGAATTATTTTTTTTTCCTCATCAAATAACCCTTAATACTCCAGAATGACAAAGTGAAAACAGGATTTTAGTAATTTTTACCAAAAATATGAAATGTCACATTGACACAAGTATTCAGACCCTTTGCTACGACACTTGAAATTTGGGTAAGGTGCATCCCATTCTGTTATTCATCATTGAGATATTTTTTTTTACGCCTTGTAGTCAGTTCAATTTTTGCACATGATTAGGAATGGCACACACCTGTCTATCTAAGGTCCCACTGGTGACCGTGTGTATCAGAGCAAAAAACAATCCATGAAGTCAAAGGAATTGCCTGCACACTTTATAGACAGTGTTGTTTTGAGACAAAGATCTAAGAAAAGCTACAAAAATTCCTGAAGTATTGAAGGTTCCCAAGAGCACAGTTGGCATCAGAATTCTTAAATGCAGGAACAACTATAATGACGTCCTGAAGCTGACTACCATGCAAAACTAAGCAATCATAGGGGAAGGGCCATGGTAAAAGAGGTGACCGAGAACTCAATCGTCACTATGGGTGAGCTTCAGTGAACATGTCTGCAGATTTGACAAATATCACTGCAATGCTCTGTCAATCTAGGCTTTATGAGATAGTAAAGTTTCAGCAAAAGAAATATGGAAGCCCAAAAAGGCACCTAAAAGACTGGGCAAGCTGTTTCTCGGGGCTCTGATTTAGAGCAAGTATAAAACTATTTATAGTTTTACTTTGTCTTTTATGAATATTTTTATGTACTTGTAGTTCAAAAGTGGGACAGTACAAGACGCCTCTAAGAAACAGATGGGTAGCTGCATGAGGCTGTGCTTTGGCAGGAAGTGCACTTGGATGGTGCTCCCAGGTTCAGGAGGCTTTCCAGGCCTGAGTGTGAAAGTGCAGATGTATTGGTTTTGCTCAAGCGCTGTGGAAAGAGCATCAGGTTAGTTGCTCGCAAGGGAGTAAGTGTGAGTGAGTTGAGGACCCAGAGGAAGTGCAGCAAAAATTAAATATAAAAATTGTATATACTTTGTGTCTGTGTCTCATATTCTTCCACTAACTGATGCTCGGCTTGGCTATTGCCAAGGTCTATGCGACCTGCTTAGGCCAAGGGCTCAAGGCATCACAAGATCTCTCAGAATGTGAGAAAGAAGCTTCTCTAGCCTGATGAAACTAAGAAAACGTTATGTCTGGAGTAAACAAGGCACCACTCATCACCTGTTCAATGCAATTCCAATGGTAGAGAATGATGATGATGGTACTATCATGCTATGGGGCTGATTTTCAACAGTAGCAAAATACTTGAGTCAATGTGATATTTCAGTTGTTTATTTTTAATAAATTTGCAAAAATACAGTTTTCACTTTGTCATTCAGAGGTATTTGAGTGTTGCTTGATGTGGGGAAAATTAATTGAAATGATTTGAGCACATGGCAGGAACATAACAAAATGTGAAAAAAAGTGAAAGGGCTGAATACTTTCTGAATCCAATGAAGTTTAAGCAATACCTGTGGAAGATGGTGTCAAAAAGGCTGTCAAACGTTGGAATATTTCTGAGTAATTCCCCACCAGGTGAATTCAACTTAGAGCCTGACTTTTCTGTTTGTTCTTATTCATTGCCTTGTATTTCTTTGTGCTGTTTATGTCTCTGTAGATTTTAAATCTGTTTGTTAAAATCTATTTTGTGTCCTGAATAATTGTGAAGTACTTTGAATCAAGCTGTTATGAATCTTGCTTTAAAATAATGTGTTTAATTGAATTATATTCTGTGAAGGAGGCTGTTTAATTATGCAGAATCGATTTTTATTAGCCTCATTTTTGCAATTGGAAGGACGTTTTCTCATTTATGTACGTAGTGTGTCTAGGCACTGTCAGTCATTACAGAAGTGTTAATTTTGTAAAAAACTAACTGCATAATCTGTGGATGTGGTGTTTGCATGTTTATTAAAATATTAATTACAGTATACTACTGAGGTGTTTTGCTTTTTTCCATATCTATGTAAGTTTCTAGCCAGCTGTCTGTTTCAACCTTATTATAGCATTTTAGTCCACCAGCCAAAACAATGATGGATAGTAGGGGTTACTATATGAAATTTCAATTTATTGATATTAATACATTTTTAATATAAAATATTAGTTGTAATGGCTCGATTAACCCCACATACTATATTTACTTTGTGTTTTTGCACTTCTACTAAGGGATGAAGCAGCAATTTTATGAAATCTTCTTCCTATTTGCAGAAAATCTACATATTTTATTGTATTCTCCCACTATTGACTTTGAATTGAAATGTTTTCAAATAATACTTTCCCATTTATTCAATGAGCTTACTTTCAGGTAGTACTCACATGTGGACAAGATGGTACTTTCCCAATGAATGAATGGGCAGAGAGTAACAATTATTTTGATCACAAAATAGGCAATTTCACATTGTGTTCCAGAACTAAAGTAGAAAACAGTTGCAGGGAAGAGCAGATGAAAGAGAAATAACAAGAATACAAAGATAACATGGCAAATCGGTTTTAATTAATGGAGCAAGAATAATGGAAATTCTGTTTCTTAGTACATTCAGCTTGTAAACTTTCTAACCCAATAAAATTTACAAATGCTACATGAATATCGAAAGTATCCAATCCCAAAGTATATAAGAGGTTAGAGCACATTGAGCACATTGAATTATAAGAGAGTATAGTGTGTGGCTGTGTTTGTTTGTTTTCTGCAGTCAACTAGTATTCAATCTACAGCTGCACCTGATCTTGGCAGAATACACCTCAGCTATCTTAGGCTCTGATTTGGAATTAAGTAAGAAAAAGCATTGCTTTATTGTCAAAAATAATGAAGTATTAAATATTATTAAATGTGTGTGATTTAAGGTTTTTCCGTTACATTCAGTGTATTTTATACATTTTATAAAACTATTAAAATACAGGAAAACATGGTGTCCTTTTTATGTATCAGGTTTATTTAGGCGGGTCATATTTGAATTAAGTTTCCATCATGCTTTAGTGAAGGCCAGATTTAAGTACCTTCTACTTCCATTTTTTTTTCTTAACGAAGCCCATGGCCACTGGACATGTCCTCCTATGGAGGAAGCAGAGCATGAAAAAGGGCTTCCATTTCTTCATTATCATCAGCAATTTAACTTTTTCACTGGTGGAATTCTGTTTACTGACAACTCATTCCACAGTTTTAGTATTTGACGTCTTCATCATTAGACCTTTTTGCTTTTTTTATTCTGATTCCCAAAAAGAACTATGGAAAATATTGTACACCTAAAATTGTCTCATCTTGTTTTTTTTTTTAAACTAACTAAATTTATGCATTCTCAGAAATCATGAGGTGCCCACATTATCCCTACAGGCAGAAAATCTGTTGGGATCTTTCATCTTCAAACTGCAGATGTTACTGAGTGGAATTTTGACATGCTAAATATTGAAATTTTTGTATGTTTGTAACCTCATATTAAGAATATTAACAACATTTGTGATGACAAATGGTAGAGTTAGCAGATAATGAAACATTATTACTAGTTAAAAAATGTATCAAAGAGATATAGTGAGCACAAAAAAAACAAGTATCCCACTTGTGATATGTTTTTATATATATATATATATACATATTTGTACATTTGTAAAATTATTTTCTTTCAAAACATTTTTTATTATAAAATTGAATGAATGAGTGTTTTAATCCCCCTTATTACTTCTGAGTAGATAAGTCCTAAACAAACTTTAAAAACTTCAAAGATAAATGCTTATTCTTAATTATGAAAACATTCCTCTTAGAAAGTTAATGTGCAATCTAAATAATACAAGGAAATGGATTGGAAATGCTAAAACTTTCTTTAATCTGCATTACTTTTTCGAAGATGCAATTCCATAACTGGACAAAATGTTAAAGAAATCATTGTGTTTTATCAAAAATGATGCAGGACCTAACTTCAAAGATAAATGGAGCTTGCAAAATGCTGCGTATGCGAAGATTCCTAAGCATTTTAGTGATTTCCCCAGACAGTTTTCCATCCAGAAGCTTATAGTTCTGGTATTAATAAAAGACTGACAGTAAGGCTTTGCTTTTCGTTTATTGACAATATAAATCTGTTTAAACATTAAATGCTGGATTAAATGGGCAAATAAATAAATAAAATACAAAACACCAGAAAGCATTATACTCTGTTTAGAAAACAGAAAATAAACATATAATATTGAATGCTTCATTAATTCACTTTAATGTTGTACTATTGCATATAATGATGTAGAATAATATTATTTACATTTCCTGCATAAAACGCACACAATGACTATAACAAGTTTTGACCAAAAAGGGCATGTGCTCAAGTACATCAGATTTTATGAAGATATATTTTATTTACTTTAAATTATATTTTCATTGTCTCACTTTTTCCTAGAAGCCTGGTGGGAAGAGAATATCAAGATATAAACTGAAGTATGGAAAATCACACCATGTCTATGCTTCCTTTATGTTCCAGCTCCAGAAATTTGTCCATAGGTGAGCTAAAGCTGAACATCACCATGCTACATTCCTTTAGAAGATAGCAAGAAGAAGATTTACTCATGGATAAGTTCTCCCACGGATAAGTCGAGACTTGATTTTAATGTAGAATTTCTGGTATTTTATAATGTTGGTCATATAAGTCGAATGCAGAAAACTCACGTTATTGGTCCAAGAGATTATGATATGCAAACACTCACCTGAAAGAGTAACAACGAGCATTTTTTCTATGTTGGTGGAGCAATGTGCTGTATCAGCATGTACTCCTAACCCCCCTCTCTCTCTCTATTGTGCCTATATGACCACGCGAAAATACCCCAACTATTCCAAAGTTACATTTGCACTGTTTTGTGTTTTTTATCTCATACCTTTATCGTAATAGCATCCCTTATCTGCGATGGAGTGTTCAATCAGAAGAAAATATGAAGCTGGTTTTAAATTAAACGTCGTTGAATTAGCAAAAGAAATTGGTAACAGTGCTGCTGCAACAAACTTCGATGCATCTGAGAAACTGATGTGAGATTGGAGGAGGCAAGGAGTTGTAAAAATAATAAAAATTAAGTGTCGCATTTTTGAACAGGCGTTTAAGTCAGGGTCTGATTTTATGATCGATTTTTCGGGTTTCAAGACTCGACTTATACGTGAGTATATACGCTACATATAATAAACAAGTAGGCAGCACAGAGAAAAGGCCAACATATATTGTATCTGTCTACAGAGAAATATTACTTACCTAGTAGTCTGTCAGTCAGTCAGTCATTTTTCAACCTGCTATATCCTAACACAGGGCCATGGGGGTCTACTAGAGCCAATCCCAGCCAGCAGAGGGCACAAGGCAGGAACAAACCCTGAGCAGGGCGCCAGCCCACCGCAGGGCACACACCCAAGTGGTAAAATTGGCCATGGCACCCCAGTTTTGATGTCAACCTTAATTCATTATATTCATGTTTATACAACAAAAGACTATCATTTCATTTTCCTTTTTGGATTACTTCTGCATATCACCTTGAACAAGTCAATGCTAAATCAGTGTAAACCCCTTTCTTTTTAGGAGTTCTTTCCTGTAATTATAATTACTTTTCCTTTAACCTATATACAACAATACAGCAATATGTTTAGTTTTCCAGTGAAACAAAAAAGGATGCAGGCTTTAAAAAAAGCCACACCTGCACTGCCACACAGGTCTGGACCAAAACAGCAGGCCTCACATCCTCAGGTAGCATAGCCACAAACTCTAGTTGTAAACATACATCCTACAGAAGCCCAAAAATGAGTCAGAGACTTTAAAATCAAACAAAGATTCACAAAAAAGAGAAAGAGAGAAAACTACAAAAGAAGGCTGTTGTACGGCATGTTTCCCAGGATAGTTCAGTTGTGTAGTGGGTCATTTGGCTTGGGTGCGCACTGCTGAAGAACTGCATCCCATTCAGGAAAAGTACCTGCCATGTGAAATAAGTATATCAAACAATGTCTGTATACATAAATATTACACATAAATATTATGAAAAGTCCAGATCTTGCATTGGTAAAAAGATGAGACAGAGAACATGAGTCAAGTATTAAACAACAAGTATTATACAACTTAGGAGTGTCTGCAACTCAATGTTAGCAAAACCAAGGAACTGGTCATTGTCTTTTGCCTCACCAGTAAGGCCTCTATACCCAGTCACTATTCATACAGTGAATGTGGAGATGCTGGTACAATTACTTGGGGATCCACATTGATGATGTCATTAGTTGATTTTGTTATTTATTTTTTTAGAAGGTTTTGTCATGTTTTTCATAGATATTTCATGACATTTTTTTTGCCACAAGTAATCTCATTCTGGTGTTTTGAATTCATCACGTATTTAAAGTGCTGAAAAATATTTTGCACCATTATCAATGCCAGTTTTATTTGCTCTAGGATGCATCTGCATTGTAAGTCCTGTCGTTAGGATATGACTCCTGGTTGCCACATGTATGGTCTTGGAGGCTGTGACTTCTGACGTTGTTTGTGTGATAGTTTAAAAAGTCACTTTTGGCATTCATTTCCTATCCTAGCTTTGTGGACAGAAACTACCTTATGTTAACATTTCTTATTTTAAAGTTTCTCTAATTTACTAATGTTTTGGCTCTGAAATTTTGACTACAATTTTCAATTCTTGTTTTAGTTACAATGACGTTTTTTTTATCTTACTTGACTATGTGTAATCTCCTAGTCCAACACCTTTCTAAACTGCTAGCTGCCCACTTCTAGCAGAACAGATGACAGGGTGGACATACATTGTAATACAGAGGAACTACATATGAAAGGGTACACCAGATTCTCTTTACATAGGGGCTGTATTCTTTCTATATGAGTAATGACATCCTTTTTATGTTTACTGCCATAACCAATTCAGTTTTCTATGCTTTAGCGTACCAGTCTGGTAACATAACTTCAAGAAGGGCCAAAGAATGGACAAGCTTGTTAGACAGGCTGGTAGAAGTTAGTAATGCTAACTGAATATGTTTCACAGAGAAAATCCACAAAAGCCAAAAAGTATTACATTTTATTTTAGTAAGTTACATTTTGAGCAAATGTAATGAAGTCATAAAGAAAGAAAACCTTGATAAACTTGAAGGTGTAAAATCAACTGAGGAACAATAAAGCAGAATTAAAGGTGTACTTCATACAGTGCAGAATAAACTAATCGCAATGTTTAGTGTGATAGTACATTTAAAAAAGCTTCTCGATGGGTAAAAATGATATATGAAGGATGTTATGAAAGAAAATGTAATTCTGTAAGGACTACAAGAGACACAGACTAACTCCTGGTCATATCTATAGAGCTTGTGAGCAGCAGTTCAAAAGGAAATTAGAAATGCCAGAAGGCACATAGAAATGAACACAGCTAGAAATGCAAAAGTACACCCTATGGGCTTTTTCAGTATTAGCAGTAAGAGAATGGTCAAGGAAAAGGTGTATGTATTAAAGTGAGCAAAGGGAAATAAAATATACAGAAAGAAACAAATACCCTCACTTCATAATTTTTTTCAGGTTTTCATCTATGAAGAAGTCAGAAACTTGCCAGTAGCTATGGGGGATATTAATAAAACACTAAATGATTTGGACATTCCAGAGAAAGATGTACTACCTGGATTAAAAAGGATAAATTCAAATAAATTGCTGGCAGCAAATAACATTTACCCAAGAGTACTCACAAATGCTAGTGATTATAAACTCTTCATATGCATTTTGTTTTGGAATTTAGTGTATACAAGGAAAATAAAGCCACAATGTTTTTGTATATAAAAAAGGCTGGGCTCAACTTGATAATTATAGTCCTGTTAACAAAAAATGCATGAGGTATACATTAATGTGAACAATCATTAAAGACATGACGCACAAAAGCATATTAAGTATAATATAAATCCAGTTTATTTAAATTAAGCAGCATGCTATACTCTAATAGTCAATGCAGAACAAATGAAAGGAATACACATTAACAAAGAACATAATGTCAAAACATGAAATGAAAAACATCATACAATATTTGAGAGGGGACCCAAACATTCCTGGAAGTATTTTAAAAATAAATACATTTTATAAAGCTTACAACAATTCTGTTTTAGTCACATTTAAAATCTCTCCTTGAAATGTGATACACTTGTCCCTGCACTTCTCCCATTTTTAGAAACTTTTCCTCCATTCATCTTTTGTTCCTGGGTCTAGGGCCTCCTGCATTTTAAATGGATTTCATCCACAGTAGCAAATCTTCTTCATCAGTCTCTCTCTTTTAATTTTGTGAGCAAAAAGAAGTCACAGGGTGTGAGATCTGGTGAATACAGGGGAAGCAGAAACCATATTGTTTTTGGTCAGAAACGTGACACCACGGTCTTGGCAGGGTCTTCTGAAGGTTCAAACTATGTTGAGAGGGAGAGCTTTTAGCTGTGATAAGAGCAGTCCATCTGTGTGAGGGATTTTATTCCGACATGTCCTGATTTTTGGTGAGGATTAGGCTGTTCAAACTACAACTGTGTATATGATTCATTAACACAAGAATAAAAACATCATAATCTTTAGGAACTGTTACTCATCCTCCTCTATTCTCTTTCAGTTCTTGGTATCGTGCTACTGCTACATTAAGAAGCTGCTGCTCCCTTTTTTATATTTTATTTATTCCAAAAATACAAAAATGTACAATATTATAAACATAGATTCTAATGAAAACAAAATTAAGAAATTTAAAAGTCTATTTAATCAGAAATATAATTAATCCAATATATTTCAGAAACAAGATTTATAATGATAGGATTTTCTCCAACAGTCATAACACATGCAGATTAAGTGAATTAGTATTACTAAATTAGTCTGTGTGTGTTCACCATGTGATGGACTGGCACCATGTCCAGAGACTGTTTCTGCCTTGCTAGGATAGGCTCCAATGTTTCCATGATTCTGCTTAGGATAGGCAAGTCAGAAAATTGGATGGACAGATAGAATCATAAACCACGCTAAACGCACCCTTACTTATGTTTGTCTGAGCAGGATCTTTGTTCTTTATTTCATGTTGAATATGACTATTCCAATATACAGTATATAGCTTGGTCATATTCTTTATGCCATTCTTTGTTTAGTATGATTTATGACTTCTTGAAATCATTTTCAAGGAGACCTCTCTACAAGCTTCAATCTTACCAATCCCCAGACTGGGAGCCTGGCCGCTGCTGAATGTGCATCCTACTGATAAGGCTGCTTTCACAACTTCAGCACCCTGGTGAACATGACTGGTGTCTGTCTTAGTCTCTACCTGCCCAACATCTGCCACAGCCTGTCTCGTCCACTTTGGCTTAAGTTAATCTCTCTCTTTCTCTGATGGATTTTTTGAGACATATTATAATCTGAGTTGTAATGGAATTTACACGGCATTAAATACATAAAATATTACATTAAAAAAAAATTTAATAAAGAAGTACTGGCTGCCTACATCTGTCAACAGACAAACTACAACTCCTGTTCATGGAAATTGACAGGAGAAATATTTGGGAACTTTGGGATTCAAAAGAATTCAATCTGCTTCTCATTGTGCTTTTAAGAATATACTAATGATATTTAAGAATTCCCAGCAAAGAAAGGACACACAGTTGGCCTGAGTCTTCATAATTGTGACTGTGGACTCCCCATAGATTTATTTTTGTGATATCGTTTGGGAACTGGATCAAATACAGCTATACAACAACAATTATCTTAATAAAATGATATGTATGAAAACACCTGAAAAGGACAAATAAAACAAAATAAATACCCCTCTGATGCTCTCCCACCACCCATCCTTTACCTTCTTACTTACAGGTTTGACCATTTTGTGTGATTATCAAGACGTCTGATCTGACAGAAGAAAAGGAGGGAGAAAATAAGAGAAGCTGCTGGCCCAGGAGAACCCACAGCTCATTGTACACAGGTTCAGTTATCAATATGGATGACCAGATATTTGGTGTTGCACTGTATCTACCAAATGATGCGATTTGAAAACGCTCCCAACTTCCCCTGTTCCCCGCTGTTGAGAGCTCTAACCTGGTCTTATTGAGAAAGAGATGCATTCCAAGCAGGAGGTCAGAGCTGATTTGGCAGCAACTCTTCCAAGAGAAAATCACTTTCATTGCATATAATTGAGAGAAATGTTGGTGAGGTCTATTAACGAAAATATCTGAGGTATTAGAGCTAAGTTGATAGAAAAGACAGAAGACATAAAGAAAACAACATTAGACCAAAAGGCAGCAACAGTGGAGCTTCCCCAAAGCACAAGAAGGAAGATTCCCAATGCTCAGCTTTGATATAGAAAGCAGAAAGGATCTGAGGCCACCCCATAACATAACGTCTTTGAGGGTTCGGTATAGCCTGTGTACTAATTTGAATTGGATGTTGGGATTTCTGGACAACTTGGCAATATTTTTGAAAGTGGAGGGCCATTGTAGCCAGGAATGTTGATAACTGAAACTTTTGTTTTAATCTTGTGCATCATCAACTTGCCATATCTCAATTACAGCATTAGCAAGTATTTATTTTCTGTTTTTATTGTACATCTGGTGTAATGTATGTGTTTATGTAAATAAATGTTTTATAATTTACTCTTAATGCATTACAGTAGAAAATATGAGTAAATGTACCGAGCCTGTACTAAAGAAGTAGGATATAAAGATATATTAAACAAATAAATAAATAAATAACAATTTCTGCTGTTTCTCATACCTCATTAAGTATATTTTTTGAAATCATTACAAATTACTTAAGGAGTCTGACCATTTGCAATTTGAAGAAAAAAAATGGTGCATTCATTAAAGTTTTAACAGAATAAAAATAGAACAAAATAACTTTTCAAGGTAGTTTCTGACTAAACACATTTGGCTGCTTTGTATTATTCATGCTCTCATAATCATTTCAAGCTATTTTGTAACCTTCTTTTAAGTGTAAGCATTTTTCTGGCTATGGCTTTTACTGTATCCCCTTTTATCTGTTTTAAAAACCTCTGTTGCTCTTGGGCATGACATACAGCTGCCCCAATTAGAGATCAGTGATTTATTAGGGAAACTTGTTGAAATATTACTCATTTGTTCAGGAGAAAATGAACAGATATCCATTTGCATATTCTCCCCATTAACAATATTCATCCATTTTCAAACTTTATTAATCTAATTATAAGGTCACAACGGGCTGGGGCCTTTCCTAGCAGCATCATGAGTAAGGTAGCAACCACCTCTGTTTGGGGTGTCAACACATTGCAGGGTATATTCACATACCCCATACTGAGTTGAAGTAAAAGTTGCCACTACAGTAAATGGCAGAAAAAAGGAGTTTCTCACACACAGAGGGAAGGCTGAGGTTCAAATGCAGTCCTCTTTAGCCGTCATGCATCAGTTCTAAACACTGTGCCACCCTGCTGCCCATCTCAGTAAAACAGCCCAGTAGAATTAAATTCCACCACAGATGTGAAGCTGGACTGAATACACATTTGTTGAACTTAGAGGACTATTTTAATAAAGATGAAAAAGAAAAGAAAATAAGAAAGCTGTCAAGTTAAATTATTTATTTCTAACAGCCATGCTTTGTCAATTGCTATTGAAAGAACAGAATGATGATTACGAGTTCAAAATCAGATTTCAAGTTTAGGTTCATAAATGTCCTGCTATTCCACAGAGGTCTGATGTCTTTTTGAAGCCTGCCAACTTTTTAGATCAAGGAATCAAATTAAAAGAGCTATGAAATGGATGACAGCCAATTGAATGAAGCATGAAAAATGCAAAATATTTAAGCATTATTCATTTAAAAACAATAAAAAATATTTGCACCAATTGTGACTTCATTGGCAGCAAAGTGAACAACAGCCGGACATACTGTACATATTTTATACTATCTTTCTTCTTGGAATTTCACACGGCTTGATCTTCTGTGATCCTTACTTTTTATTGATTAACCTTGAATTCTGAATGCATGGTGGGAATTTTCTTTTTCATGAAAAGACCATAACGGCTGCTAATCTAAGAAGGATAAGAAATAAACAATGATGGACCATCTTGATGAATATAGGACATAAGTCAGGCCATACAGATGTATTTACATTGACTTAGAAGTAAACGTCAGAAGGCAGTGAACCCATTAAAGTATTAAAATTAATCATCTTGCATTTATAAAACCTAGAAATCAATGTGAAGACAGTATTTGAAATTAGAAAAGACTTGTATTATTAATGGATTTCAATTCTTAAGAGATCAAGATGTGCTCAGAAAAAATGAGAGTCACTGCTTTCCAGGTTATTATCGATTAAGTATCATGTAGTCACTGCTTTTACAAAAGGCTCTTTTTTAATATTCTGAAGTTTTATTTTTTGTTTCAGGGTTATATAAAAAGTATGTTACAATACAAACATTCAATATTTATGACAGGAGTAATGTACCATTGCTGTGACTTAAAAAGGTCTAATTAAAAATAAAATCACAAGCTACCTCTGGAAGACCCCGAATGAAAGAATGTCGGGCTATGCATTCAGGTAGAACCAAGATCCATTTCTCAATCTAAACGCTTAACTGGATATTGTAATTTCTTTTTTGCTTGAGCTTCTGCTTTGATATTCTCAACAGGATGCATTTTACAATGAAATATAGATTTCTAAATTTATGAAGTGGTTTTGTTGGTAATAGCATTAAATAATGTAGTGAATAATAAAGCAAATTTCTAAATTTAAATACAGGTGTCCACAGTGAAGAATATATGACTCCTGCTGTTAACTTTCAACAGTTAAAGAGCAACAGAAATGTCTGAATGCACAACTCTAAGCAGAAGCCCTTGGGGTCATTTTAAATTAAATTAACCTGACTGCATGTGCCATATTTTAGTAAGCCTGTTGACTTCTTTGTTAAAGCTAAGATTCTGTTTTACTGTAAGTGTTGTACATTAGTATTACAAATGGACATTGTAGTTATTCCCTTTTTTTCTAGAAGTGTAGTATGTTCAAGAGTTGGACAATTGTGCTACTTGTACACTATAACTGAAAGAAGGCAATGGGGTGAGGGTTTATATGGCATACTATGTATCATGGAAGATCTACTGTACATCTGAGACTTCTAGAAGGAGCAGATGTGTGTAACATTAGCATCAAATGAAGAAGTACAAAGAGTTTTAAAAGGGTTTCATAACAATGAGTTGAAGAGAAGATACAGTATAAAAAGACCAATCATTTCTCCCATAACATTACTCAATAAGCACGATATGATACAAACATCTAAAATATATATATATATCTCATATATATTTCTCTTCTGGTTCGTCCTGCTTCCACTTCAAAACCAGTCCTGCCCACACGCAGCCGACACGGCATTTCTCGATTTCTATTCGTCGTCTTCCATGTCATGCACTATACTGGCCTGCTCAGCGCAATACATCCAACAAGTACTCGAGGTGCTGCCACAACGGTAAAGTAGCTTTACCACCTTTGCGGGAGCCACCTGTGTCTTTACAAACAGCTTCTTACACAGCAAACATCAGAAGCTAAAAATTATCGTGAACACAATCGAGAATACAACTTTTCTTTAGCGTTTGCTTCCATGGGTGCATAGATAACTCAACCTCCTGGCCACGGACCATACTGTTTTAAAATACATGGGCAAATTTATCATCAAATCATTCCAGCTAGATTCCATGCTCAGAACCATCAACCCCTTCGC
This sequence comes from Erpetoichthys calabaricus, assembly GCF_900747795.2. Lineage (NCBI taxonomy): Eukaryota > Metazoa > Chordata > Cladistia > Polypteriformes > Polypteridae > Erpetoichthys > Erpetoichthys calabaricus. The sequence goes on from NC_041402.2 coordinate 61,632,251, forward strand.
TAAATCATACAAACACATGCATGAAATCGCTCAGTCCAATCCAACAGCATCTGTACGAATGCTTTTCAAGGAAAACCCTGGGCAGGATTTACAACGATACAATGCCCCGACATTGCAGCGATTTTCGTTGGAGAAGATGGCGAAACACCTGCCGAAAGGGACATTTGCACCTATCCCATACGCAACTCCTGTAAACAGATTTCCACGCTCAATATGAATTGTGATCCTATGGTTTACCCACTTTTATTCCCTTACGGAGACATTGGCTGGCACAAAGATTTACAACATGTTCCCGATAAAAGAACTGCCAAGCGAATAAGGCTTACTCAATGCCAATTTTACGCGTACAGATTAGCAATGAGGAATACATTTAGTATTTTGCACTCCAGCGGCAAACTATTCCAATAGTACATCGTAGATGCGTATGTTAAAACAGAGGGCGCGCGTCTCAACTATCTCAGATTACATCAACAAGATCTGCGTGTGGAACAATACAATGTTTGAATACAGACGCACTGCAAGCAAACACTGAAAATAACAACGTACGTGTAGGCAAAATGATCATATTACCATCCACGTTTCCAGGAAGTCCAAGATACATGCAACATGATGCCATGACCATAGTACGTAAATTCGGAAAGCCTGATTTATTTATCACTTTCACATGTAATCCTACTTTTCTGGAAATTCTACATGCACACTGCGTCTTTCAAGAAGTATTTATTTCTACTTGATTTCTGAATTCCTTTCTCACCGTTTTCCATTCCTATTCTTACACCGCCATATGCTACGGCGGGTGTCGGCTAGTATACTGCATATATATTTTACAACAAGAGAAAAGGGCTAACATGCAGTTGCCCACTCCTAGAGGCAGGCCTGGAAGAAGTGTTTGTTGGCTTGTGCCTGGACATCAGATGACCCAAGTAGCCCACTCAGGATCAACTTGACAAAGCTTTTTGAATAGTAAATGTAGGGTTGCCAAACACAAGGAAGAGTAAGCATCAGGTGCAATGCCAGTAAGTGATAGGCAAGACTAGGAAGGATCAAACATACTAGACCTTGACAACGTGAGACTGACTCTTGGGATATGAAACATAACTTCTCTGGTAGAGAAGGATCTGAAACTCAAGGCTGAAAAATACCAGCTATATAGAGTTGCACCGGTGACTGTAACCAAGATTCTCATTCAAGGCTATTCTCCCTCATGCTCTTGTCAACAACTTCAGAGAAGAGGCCCAGAATGCCTATGGGAACACTCATAAGCCTTCTAACTACCATGCTGTTGGAATTTACATGGGTTGCCACAATGTGACTTGACTGACACAGAAGTAGACTTTGACTGTAATTTACTTGGTGCTGTGATTGGGAAAAATGTCTTGCCTGATCTGAATCTAAGTGGTGAATCATTATTGTATTTCTTTGTTTGTTATTGGTTGTCTATTATGATCACTACTGTATGTTTAAATCCATTTTTTTCGAACATACCTGGTACTAGGGCTCCTTCAACCAAAGATTATTGATGATTTTGTAGTCAAGTCATCTGATCTGATACTATATTTTCTGTACAACTAAGTATAGAGAGTTGCTGAGCAGTCAGCTAACTACCACCTAGTTTGTGAGCTGGCTCAGGAAAATTAATTGCTCACTGGACAGACCTCAAGATGTCCAAGACATTGGTAGTGGACGCACCAGCCGGGAACTGTCATCAAAAGGTTTTTGGAACTTGTCATGGTGGCAAACCTTGAACCTGTTGCTGAACATTTTGTATGACATTAAAAGGACAGTCTCAAGGATTGAATAGGAGGTACCGGTTTCAGCAGGCCAAATAGTTGGCAGTCTCAGCAGTTGTCAACATTAAGGTCTGTGTGTGGGCGTGGTATAGCAGGTCCGTGGCTTAACGGTCAGGGGCTGTTTTAATAAATAAATAATTAATTGGCAGTCCTGATCTCCATGGGTGTGTGCAACTGCAGGAGGTTGGTGAAGTAATTGGGGCAAGATGCACCTGCATGTGAGGGTGCTGTCTTACTCAATTACTTCATTGGATCCCTGAGGTGCACAACTGAGACACTGTGCCCACGGAGGCATGTAAAGATGAGCCGGCACGAGAAAAGTAAAATAGATCAGCAGAAGAAGAGAGAAGGAGCCAGAAGTTAAAATATGGGATGGAGAGAAGCAGGCAGGGAGATGACAGAGAGTGAGCCAGTGTGTGAGTAAGTGAGTGAGAGAAAAAGAGATGGCAGACACTTGGGAAGAGAGCCCCTTTGGAAGGAGTGTGTGACTGATGCTCAGGGTTGGTAAAGTGGATTACACTGGCTGTACAATTCAAGGCACTGCAGTGATCAGGTGGTACAGGCGACTTGCCATGTAAGTCCGGGAAGGAGTCAATGAGGTTCAGAATGGGAACCTTGTTGGAGCCATGGATAATGGGGACCCAATCCTGGTTTCGGATTGGGGAACCCTGCTGCAGCAGTGACCAGGACCCATGGAAGGATTGTGGTGACTGTTGGTTAGGCGTCTTCTCCTCCTGCAAAGTCCAGTTAAGATAAGGGGAGGAGACATCAGGCCCAAGGGAAGCACCAGGGACTAAAATGTAAAGGACAGATTCCTGCCTGTGGGAGATTTAACCTCAGTTTTAATGGAATAATTTATTTGAATAATTTTAACCTCCACTATCACTTCTTTTTTTTGGATTTTTTATTTATTGAATTTATGATGCACTGCATTGTTCTATTTTGTTGGATTTTAAAAAAAGCAATGGAACACTTATACACCCACCCCTTGCTTTATGTGTATTGTGTCATCATCTGCTGGCTCATCCTCGGGTACGTTATTGGCAGTAGCAGAGGCCCCAGAAGGACCTGGTAGCATGGGGCAGAACCACATGGTCACAGAGGGTGGAGTTTGAGGCCATGGAAAATGACTTTCAGCCTTGAAGAGGTTCTAGAAAATTATTCAACATCTTAGGAAGGGTAAGTGGAACATAGCCCAGACTGTTTTCAGTAACGGTGGAAAATGTTGGCCTCATTGGGAGTACTGAGATAAGATTTAAGGAGCATTTTTTAGAAAGTCATTGAAATCCTAAACCCAGTTGATACATCCTATTCGGATGAAGCAGTGTTAGAAGCATAGTGATCACAGTGGCAGTTAAAAACCTACATAGTGGAATGGCTGCAGGGGCGCATGAGTTCTCACTGGAAATGCTGAAGGCACTGTATATTATGGGGTGGGGATGTTAGCTAACATGCCACCTGAATGGTTTTTGTAGAAAGCAGGGAAAGTGCCTGGAAGTGCTCAGCATTTTTAAAAAGGGGTACAAATGGCCGTGTTCCCATTTACCACAGGATCATAATTCTCTGCTTTTGTGGGAAAGCCTATGCTGGAGTGCTGGAATAGAGAGCCCTTTTAACAATTCAGCATTAGATTAAGGAGAAGCAACATGGATTCTGCTCTCTTCATGGCACAGTAGAACACCTGTTTGTCAAGGGAATTTGTCAGCCCTTGCTATATGTGCTTTGTGGATTTGGAACAAACATATAGTATGACTATGTATCTTATGAAAGGTACTACTACTGGGAAATTCCAGAGTCACTGCTTTCTGGCATTTAGTTCCTGTATTTACAGCATCAATGTATGATGCAGATTGGATGAGAATTTGTACATCCTAGATGAATGTCATATACCTCTTGTGGAAAAGAGTGGCATGCTCCGTATAGGTAAAGGATGATCACTGCCCCATGTTTACTTTCCAGTGAGTCTGGTTCACAAGAATGGGAAGAGATTAATCTAAGATTTATCAAAGATTCAGTGGAGCAGCAGTATTCTTAACGTATGTTGCACCAGATTGTGTTTATGAAGCAAAAGCCAAGTTCACAGACAAAGCTGTTGATTTACCAGTCAGTCAACATTTTCATCCTCCCATATGGTCACAATATCTGGATAGTAGCTAAAAATAGTAACATGAGTACAAAGGCAGTTGCTGAACTCACTCTCTGTAATGAGCTTGACAATGCAGGCAGGCTTAACACTAGAATCCCTGAAACTTGAGATTTTTTTCACTGTCCCTGATCTCCTTAAATTTTCTTGACATATGCCAAGAAGGTCGTAGCTCATTATCACTGCGCTAATAACCCACTTTTGTTTTGCAAATGTGTAGATTAGCAGAACGCACCCTGCTACACACCGCCCCCCCCCCATTCAGTTAGATGGAGGCATCGTCCTGCTGAAATCCTCACAGCTGAAGTCTATCTTGAAGTGTTTATCTGTGTGATGCATTTGTAAGGAATTATATATGTGTTGAAATATCGTAATTTGAAATACATACATTTCATGTGTGTTCCATGTCTACAACGATCTGTGTAAATACAGAATGACAGAGGAAATGTGAGGCAAGAAATACTGAACACATGGCTAAAGCAGAAAATGTTTTCATATGTTAAACTAATAATGACATAATTTTGACGTGAAGTGTAGGATGTGTGAAGCCCACATATCCAAGAAACACTTTCACAAAAGGCGTAACAAAACAAGCATGCTTTTATTCAAGACTAAAACTGGTACAAAATAAAAGACGTTCACATATGTGTGTGTTTGCGCGTTTCATTTTCAACCAGTTGTCACAGTGGTAATGCTGCTCTGTCATGTGTCTGTGCAGATGGCACAGTGGATAAGCTACTGTTTAGCAATGGTGAGATAATAGGTTCAAATTCTGCATCTTCTCTGTATTTAGTGCTTTGAGTAGTGAGCTGCTGTTATTATTATCATATAACAAAATCATACATTTGTTATGAGTCTGTAACATCCTATGTAAATTTATGTTTATGGTACTTGTAAAAGATGTTACTTTTACTCGCACACGGACATTCATATCAACATGTCATTTGAATGATTCTTTTTATTCAGTTTTATTCAAGAACAATTTTTTTATTCAGTTTTACTCTTGGATTCTTGAATAAAAAAATGTTCAAATGACATGTTAATGTAAATGTCCATGTGCAAGGAAAAGTAAAATCCACCATAGACACTGCAGTTTCAGTTTGCTCAACTAGACACCATGAAGAAATGACTGAGCTGCGTTTGTGTGTCTGCTTTTATTCCTTCAGCGCCAACTTTTACAAGTACCATAAATTTACACTGGCTGTCACAGACTCAAATTTATGTTTTTATTATATACTGTAATAGTAACAATAATAGCTCACTACTTAAACTGTAAATGCGAAGAGAACCCAGAATCTAAACCTCTTGATTATGAGGCAGCAGTCCTTACCTCTGCACCAGCCATTTCTACTTCTTATTGATTGACAATTGGGCTTCAGTTTCTTATACATTGCCAGTAGCATGTAAAATGAACAGTTTCTTTTTCTTCTGTTATATTCTTGAATAAAAGCTCACTTGTTTTGTTATACCTTTTGTGAAAGTGTTCATTTGATATTTGGAAATTAAGTCTCCACACATTATACACTTCACATCAGCATTTTGTCATTATTACTATAACATGAAAAATGTTTCTGTTTTAGTTATGTGTTCAACATTTCTTGCCTCGCATTTCCTGTCATCCTACATTTACACAGATCGTTGTAGACATGCAACGCATGAAAAGTATGTATTCCAAGTAACGAAACATTATTTACCATATACTATTCCAGACACCTAACTACCAGATAAAGTGACTTCATCTCTGAGAATGATGGGTCTGACTTGACTTCAGCTGATTTGGTGGGTGTTGGGATAGCAGGCTTCTTGCTGCTTGTGCTGATTGACACATTGACAAGGTGTGAGGGAATTTAAGGTGGCCCGGTATTACAAATATTTTCATAGGCATCTGGGATTCTAGTGTTAAAATGTCTGGAGAAAGGTGCTGGGGATAGGCAGCCTTAGTCAGCCCACCTCAGCATATTGCTACCATGACCTCAACAGGAAAAGTGAAAAGAAAATGGTGATAATACTTTAAAGCCATTTCTTTTTATTCATTATCTGAGTTACTGTAAAGCACTAGAGAACAGTGTTAACTCCATTATTGGGCACACTCAATCGCCTACCCACCAATACAATCTTGCACTGGGACAATTCTTTTCGACAAAAAATAAATGTATTTTTCTTTTTCTTTTAATTGCAAAGGCATTTCATTGGCTCTACTTTTATTCTACTAAGTTATTTTAAATATTTACTTTGACTACAAAACTTTACATATTTGAACAGATAAGTATTTTTTATTTCACTCTAGCAAAATAATAAGTTTAGAAGCACAGTGTTAAGATTCCTTTGTGTTGGGTCGAATTAACTTTCATTTACTTTTCCCCATATGTAGATATACATTGATGCATCCAAAATACTGTATATATATAGTTAAGTATTATTGGGATTAATATTTACTGGTAGCACTGGGACATGTTTTCAGCATTTTTCCAACGGTCTAAATATAAACCTGCCACAAAAAAGTATAAATAAGCATAAATTGCATATTAGCATAATATTATGCCAGTCTTTTCTTAAAAATGTATTTTTGCAAAGCAAAAAAAAAAACATTTTTCTTCTTGGTACTTTATTAAAAACACTACTGCTGTCTAAAGTACTTTTTAAAGAATACTATATTTACATAAAATAATCTCATTTTCTTTTTACAGTCTTCTATCTCCCCTTTCTCTATCACTTTGAAAAGTGTAGTACAAGGAATGCCAGTTCTTGCTTCTGAGTTTTGACTTTGTTTTAATAAAGCTACATTTTAATATACATGCATAATCAAGTGAAATATGCATGAATATAAAAGTAAAATATACCATATCTTAACAATATCAAAAATAAGCATTTTTGTTCATGATCCTTAAACAAAATGATATTTATCAATCCAACTTTTTATTTTATACATGCTGTAATAGGCTGCAGGGCTGGCAAGGAGAAGAGATGGCACTCGGATGACTAAAATAACACAGGACGAGAGTAGTGATAATTGGGGTCAAAGAGAGAAAGTTCATCCAGAATTGTCAATAGTAGAATACTTTTGTGTGTCAATATAAGCAGACAGGGCTCTTCAAGAGGTGGCTGGCTCCGTCGACTGCAGAGGATGTTCAAGAAGGTAATCCTTCATGTTTCCTGTCTACAGGAAATAGTAGTAAGGTGTTGTACCGTGTTAGTCATTATGGATGCAATGAGAAGTCAAGGACAGAGTACTTTAGCTCCTTGGGGTAGCAGAGATCTGGAATGGGCAAGACACTGATGCTTAAGAACGAAGTAGACCAAAAACTGCCATTTAAGGGCAAGTCTTGGCATACATGTACTAAAGTGTTTGCGTCTCTGAGAGATCGCTTTTAACCTGATAGTTTGAAGTCTTTGTAGCTGTGACACTGATGTCAGAAAAATAGAGCAAAGCTGATCTGCCAGGTGATGATTGAGTCTGGACTTGGGTTGTGAGTTTGGGTCAGGTTCCAACTGGCAGAAAGATACTATGACAGAAGAGACGAAGAACGGAAATAAAGAGACATTGTTTTATGTTTTGTCAAGAGGATACTTTGTATTTTGTTTGTGTATGTTGTGTTTATTCCATACTTAGTGCCCTCCTTTTGATTACCGTTTCTTTATACATTTTACTACATAACACTAAACACTGTATATGTTTTACATTCTTGGCCTCTCTGCTTCCATGTAAGATGGCTCATGTAAGTGATCCTGTTGCAACACATGTTGCTGACAAAGCAGATCAGCCATGGAATCGTTTACAAAAATGTATTGCCTTGTGTTCATGGCCAAATTTGAAGCACCTGCTTTTTTTTGAGAATTGGCAAAAATGGAAATTACATAAAATATTCTCAATGAAAATGACCTTAAAGGTCATATTAGTTTACTCGGTTTACTGTAGCAACTCTGAACTTGTGCAGGTCCTCCTGTGAATTGACCCAGATGTAGCTGCGTCTGTCATTGTTGCTCTTCCAGTCATATTTCGCTGGTAGCTGGCACTCAATCTGGTGTGTAACTCTCCCATATGCTTACTACAAAGAAAACAGGCTGCTTTTGGATTCCCTGGGTAGGTGACCACCCTCAACCCATAAACCCCATAAGCAAGTGAGCTTGTGCTCCATCTCAGACCTTGTGTGACAGTAACATTGAGGTCGGAACCGAAGAACTGCTAAGTAAAATAGATTATATTAATTATTTATTTAGGCTTTTTCCTTCCTTACAAAATTAAATGATGTGAAAAGTGTTATTTGTATGCTTGCCTTACAAAGACAGGAGTGAAAAAAGACTGTAGTTTTTGTGAAATATAGTAATAAAGCAATTGAAATAAATTAAACTTACAAATATGGTACAATTTATTTTAAGCTAATTTAAAATGATTCTCTTGACCTTGACCCATGAACAACTGTGGGTGTGAATGAATGTGCCTTTTGCTGAACTTGCATCCTGTACATGGTTGGCTCTTGCCTTGTGCCCAATCATGCTAGTGCAGACTCTCTCCTCAGTTGTTGTAAATTGTAATGTAAATAAATTATAATTCAATTAGTTAGCACAGTTGAGAGTATATAATGCCTGTAATATTGTTTGTGACCACTGAGTGCATTTGTCATACCCCTAAACCCCAGGTTCGAAGACAGTGTATATTTTTAAAGGAAATACTTTAAACTTGCTTATTTCTTCCACAATAAATCTCAATATATTCTTCTTTTTTTTCTCCTTCGGTCCTTCCCAGGTGAACATTGTCCTCCTTCCCTGACTCCAACTTGCCTGGAGGAGGAGGAGGAGCAGCAGTTTCTTTTCAGCTTAAACCTAGGACTGCATTCAGTGTAACATCATTGTCATCAAGAAGCACATCTGAATTAGGTGGAAATTCCCAAAGACAGGGGAATGTCTTCCTGGCAGCTCACACTGGTGGCATCAAAGTACCCCAATAGGACCATTCATTGGGACTATAGCCCTGAGGATGCAGAAATGGGAGTTCATCCAGAGTGATGCTGCCTCCCAGGGTGCTGGGGAAACACATGGCCTCAGGAGGCAGTTTCCCTCTGCCCTTCCACTATGTCAGCCTCTGACAAGAAGGTGGAACACCACCCATCCTGGTCAAGATGCCCAACCATCCACTTTGGCTATCCCTTTTCAGGACCCCCCAGCTAGATAGTGAGGCCTTCATTCCAGCCAGAATGCCAATCGATGTTTAACTTCTATCACGTTATATAGCTTGTATTAAGAAATTTAAAGGTGTATGTGCAAATAATGTGAATCCAATATACTGTTTGTGTGTTTGACCCCTGGGGCACTCTAACCACCAGGAAGAAAAATGATGCCACAAGCATGATATTTAAAAGATAGAAAAAGAGTTTATTTAGTCCCACTAAGTAAACCTCTTTTTTCTTGTGGGTTCACATCCATTCTGAGCAAATGAAACTCCCGTCAAAAGTGGATTTTCTTTAGCTGAAACCAAATAAGATCTCCCAATATCTCTTTTGGTAGCTCCTTTTAAAAATCATGGGGCTGGTAAGGGGTGCTAATAGATTGACTTCCTCTGATCCTCATGGGTCATGTCCTATCAACCAATGTTATCAGGATCTGTGTGACGGTGTGTATAAAACAAACATTAGTAAAAAAAATTAAACATATTACATTAATTTATATACTGTAATAGGGGCGGCACGGTGGTGCAGTGGGTAGCACTGCTGCCTCGCAGTTGGGAGATCTGGGGACCTGGGTTCGCTTCCCGGGTCCTCCCTGCGTGGAATTTGTATGTTCTCCCCGTGTCTGCGGGGGTTTCCTCCTACAGTCCAAAGACATGCAGGTTAGGTGGATTGGCGATTCTAAATTGGCCCTAGTGTGTGCTTGGTGTGAGGGTGTATTTTGTGTGTCCTGTAGTGGGTTGGCTCCCTGCCCGGGATTGGTTCCTGCCTTGTGCCCTGTGTTGGCTGTGATTGGCTCCAGCAGACCCCCATGACCCTGTGTTCGGATTCAGCGGGTTGGAAAATGGATGGATATACTGTAATATAAATTTTGCAAATGGTTTTAAAATGAAAAACAAAATATTTTCTTCTGCTGGATTTATTCTTTATAGGAAGGGAGAAAGGCTCCCCAGCATCTATACCAGGCAGCACATGTCTTCAGTCATGCCATCCTCAAAGCTGACAGCCTCTTGGCTGCTGCTGCTTTGCAAGTGAAAGATAGCCAAGACAAATTGCAATGCAGGGTAGGAATCTGGGAGCCATATTTTCAAATGTCAGTTGTATAATATGGGCAATGTATGGTAACATGAACAAAATATATATAAAATTATGAACTGCTATTGGAAAAGTATTCACTAGGTGAGTCGTGGTTCCCTGGAGTTCCTCACAATTTTCTCAAATTGACCAAAGCATTCAGAAACTCAGTTACCTGCGGCCTCATGTATAAAACCTTAATTAGATTCCAAATTAAAATTTTGCTTATGCTTGAAAGGCGAAAACAGCATACACCAAAAAAAAAATTAGACATAAAACTGTATGTACACCATAAGCTTTGCCAAGTTCCTTTACAACTGTCAAATCAACTTAAAACCATGCAGAAGCTTTTAGCGACTCTCTGTCACCTCCCACCAGTTTTTTTTTAAATATTCATGACGAGGCCATATACATTTGGTCATGTTTCTGAGGATGTCTTTACTGCAAACCATGGGAGAAGAGAGGAAAAAGGCAGAAGATGAAACTTCAGTGAATGTGAACTTGAGGCATTACTGAATGAAGTTAATTTATAGGGCTGTGCAGCCCAATGAGTCCAGGCACTGCCATCTTCCTTTCAAACAACCAGTGGTCCATTTTATCACTGACCTTATGTAGAAAGTGCCTTTCAGTATATCTCCTGTCTTGTTGTGATTGAGGGTTGGTGAGTCGGATCTTAGGGGGGACCCACTATTCCCTGAATGAAAGATTATACAAGTTGTCTGTAATGTACTAGAACTTAATTTTAATCCTATCAATTAGTATTACCTACCGAGAAGCCAACCATCACACCCAGCATGAGCCGGAAGTCTGTTTCTCAGACTATTTTATGATATAAAGGTATCGTGGGTTTGCAACTATATTACTCAGACATTTGAGCATAATATATTAGATGTATTTTAATTGAATAAACGTGCTTTCTGTTTACAACAGCAAATTCATTCTTTGATGGTGCCTTTATTGCAACATGTTTGCTGTCAATTGCACATGTTACATTAGGACAATCGGCAATAACTACAAACTGCATTTTGACCTTGGCCTGCTCAAACTGATCGTAAGGAAATTGGATGTATCAGGGTAGCATCTTAATTATACAATCCCATACAGACGGCATTACACAGTTTAGAGATGAGTGTGAGATTCATAACTAGTCAGCCAGTTGATGCTGAAAAGTGCCCTTTGCCAAATACCCTATGGCTATTAAAGGCTGTAATGAGACAGGGACTGCATGATTTCTGCAAGATGGTCTCTGTAATGTAGGCTCTAATTTAGCACACAACTCCAAGTGGATGGCTCTAAGAGTTCTAAATCGGCTTATAAGCTAGTCACCATCATGAGCCAAAAATCATTGTGATCCCTGAAAACTCACTGCTTATGTAACCTGCCTCCAAAAGAGGTAAATCCATCCATCCATTTTCCAACCCGCTGAATCTGAACACAGGGTCACGGGGGTCTGCTGGAGCCAATCCCAGCCAACACTGGGCACAAGGCAGGAACCAATCCCGGGCAGGGTGCCAACCCACCGCAGGACACACACAAACACACCCACACACCAAGCACACTCTAGGGCCAATTTAGAATTGCCAATCCACCTAACCTGCATGTCTTTGGACTGTGTGAGGAAACTGGAGCAAACCCACGCAGACACGGGGAGAACATGCAAACTCCACGCAGGGAGGACCCGGGAAGCGAACCTGGGTCTCCTAACTGCAAGGCAACAGCGCTACCACTGCACCACCATGCCACCCCCAAAAGAGGTAAAGCTGCCTTTTCCAGTTATGTCATACAACACACCCTTTTTATAGACAAAATTCAAAACGATACGCACTGAGACAATTAACATTAAGCATATGCATTAGTTGTTATTACCAACACTGAGAGAACACGCCAATCAACTGTGATATAAGATCTTCTATATACTTCATTGTCCTGTTGTCTTGAGTCACTAAAATATGCCAACACCAAAAAAATCTGTATAGGACTGATGAAGAGTTGACATTTTGGCATAACTTTAAGCCAACTTTTAAACCATCTTTGTTATTTATAAATCCCGATGTTTGTGTAGTAAATGGATAATGCATGTTTCTGTCGCATAAGCATGTTTTATACATTAGGCACCAGGAGTTTTGTATGTGGTTGCCCTTCCTTACTGACCACTTAAGAGAGCATTCTGCTGAGAGAAATGTCCAGAAACTAGCTGACCATGACAGTGCTTTTTAATTAATACAGGACTGTTTGTCATCTTGGGCCGCATGGTGGCGCCGTGGTAGTGCTGCTGCCAGTAAGGAGACCTGGGTTCACTTCCCGGGTCCTGCCTGCATGGAGTTAGCATGTTCTCCCCCTGTCTGCGTGGGTTTTCTCCGGGTGCTCTGGTTTCCTCCCACAGTCCAAAGAAATGCAGGTTAGGTCCTAAATTGTGCTTGGTGTGTGGGTATGTGTGTGTGTCCTGCGGTGGCTGGGATTGGCTCCAGCAGACCCCAGTGACCCTGTGTTAGGATATAGCGGGTTGGATAATGACTGACTGACTGTTTGTCATCTTAAATTGAATATAGCATTTCCAAATTTCAAGTTCCACTGACAAAAAAGGTGTGTGTCTGTATTGAACTAATATCATTTGAATGACAAGCTTAAGTAATTGGAAAATATATTTAAAAAGCTCAAACTTTTGAGCTTTGAAATGACAGAGTGCTCCCACTTAGGGAAACCTGCGGTTGTTGATTTTTCTTGTTACTTCCTCTTCCTGATACCAGTTATTGAAAATTTTTATTTTGAGTGTCTCAAGTCACTGAGTTTTTGTCCACCTCTGGGATGTTTCACTGAAACCCTTCACCTCCATGATTCTGACCAGAATAAAGTTTGATTTTTTTTTTTAAAGTACTGATGGATAGACTTTATTATAACTATTGCACTGCATTAACGTTCCTGTGGCATCAATGATAATTCAGACAATATGAATAATTAACTGTAGATATATGTTATACTGTAGAATCAAATTATGTCTACAAGATTCTCTTGTGTGGTAAATGGAACACCTGTGCATTTATTTTTATTAATGTTTCTCTCAATAGCTTACATAGTGTATCAACCAGATCCAATATGAACATTTTGATTTTCATATCTAAAAGCTTTCTTGTGATTCTTATCACACCCAGAACCACCCTTAGATCATTTATTCTCATCTATCAGTCATTTTTAAGAACTGTCTACTGGCACCAACATGCCCCCCTGCCTCGTTAAAGACATACAGGCAGATGGTGAGTCAGAAGTCATCATTTATTTTCAGGCTGTTGGCTTACAATAATAAAAACTAAACGCCCACAGCTTGCTCTCATTTGGAACATTCCCACCTTCTCTATTAAGAACTCATTTAGTCACTAATCAAAACAATGACTTAAGCGGGACCATGTCTTCATTAGAAGGCCTTCTAAGTGGACTCACACACTCCTATATCCCCTCCTTTAGGTCTCCAGGCTCCTGTCAGGCTTCTGCTGCCATTCCTCAAAATTCTCTGACACATGTCATAAAGGGCAGATTACTGGTCTGAGCAAAGTTTGACAATAATTATCCCCATGTGCCTCTTGAACCAGGCAATTAATACAATTAAGGTCTCCTTTAATTCCATGTAGCCTTCCTATTTGCATCTTGCCAACATACTGTATACAGGGGTGGGCAAAAGTAGGTTTACAGTTATTTGTGTGGAAAAAGACATGCAGGTTATGATTGTTATATTAACTTTATTAGCTCAAAAGAATGTCACAGTAGCACAGTGCACTTAGGCACAATCTCATAAGTGTTCAAATTGTCAACCTTGCATACTTACAACTGTAAAACTACTTTTGCCTCACCGTGTATATATACAGTACTGTGCATAAGTTTTAGGCAGGTGTGAAAAAATGCTGTAAACAAAGAATGCTTTCAGAAATATAAATAATGATTGTTTGTTATCAATTTACAAAATGCAAAGTGAGTGAACAAAAAAAAATCTAAATCAAATCAATATTTGGTGTTACTATCTTTTGCCTTCAAACCAGCATCAATTCTTATAGGTACACTTGCACAAAGTCAGGGATTTTGTAGCATTATAGTCAGGTGTATGATCAACCAATTCTACCAAACAGGTGCTAATGATCATCAATGTCACACGTAGGTTGAAACACAGTCATTAACTGAAACAGAAACAGCTGTGTAGGAGGCTTAAAACTGGGTGAGGAACAGCCAAACTCTGCTACCAAGTTTCATGTCATGGCAAGATTGAGCACAGCAACAAGACACAAGGTAGTTATACTGCATCAGCAAGGTCTCTCCCAGACAAAGATTTCAAAGCAGACTGGGGTTTCAAGATGTGCTGTTCAAGCTCTGTTGAAGAAGCACAAAGAAATGGGCAACGTTGAGGATCGTAGACGCAGTGGTCGGGCAAGGAAACTTAGTGCAGCAGATGAAAGACGCATCAAGATTATTACCCTTCAAAATCGGAAGATGTCCAGCAGTGCCATCAGCTCAGAACTGGCAGAAACCAGTGGGACCCAGGTACACCCATCTACTGTCCGGAGAAGTCTGGCCAGAAGTGGTCTTCATGGAAGAGTTGCAGCCAAAAAGCCACACCTCCGACGTGGAAACAAGGCCAAGCGACTCAAGTATGCACAAAAACATAGGAACTGGGGTGCAGAAAAATGGCAGCAGGTGCTCTGGACTGATGAGTCAAAGTTTGAAATATTTGGCTGTAGCAGAAGGCAGTTTATTCGTCGAAGGGCTGGAGAGCGGTACAATAATGAGTGTCTGCAGGCAACAGTGAAGCATGATGGAGGTTCCTTGAACGTTTGGGGCTGCATTTCTGCAAATGGAGTTGGAGATTTGGTCAGGATTAATGGTGTTCTCAATGCTGAGAAATATAGGCAGATACGTATCCATCATGCAGGGAGGCATATGATTGGCCCCAAATTTATTCTGCAGCAGGACAACAACCCGCAAACATACAGCCAAAGTCATTAAGGACTATCTTCAGCGTAATGAAGAACAAGAAGTCCTGGAAGTGATGGTATGGCCCCCACAGAGCCCTGATCTCAACATCATCGAGTGTGTCTGGGATTACATGAAGAGACAGAAGGATGTGAGGAAGCCTACATCCACAGAAGAATTGATGCTGTTTTGAAGGCAAAGGGTGGTCACACCAAATATTGATTTGATTTAGATTTCTCTTTTGTTCATTCACTGCATTTTGTTGATTGATGAAAGTAAATGATTAACACTTCCATTTTTGAAAGCATTATTTGTTTACAGCATTTTTTCACACCTGCCTAAAACTTTTGCACAGTACTATATATATATATATATATATATATATATATATATATATATATATATAATATAAAAGTAGCATACTATGAATTCAAACTATATGGGCAACAAAAAGCTGAAACAGACCAGTAAATGGACAAACTGATCATTTTGATGCTTCTATATTCTAACACAACTGATGGCATGCTGTGAAGGTGAGAACCAGCCAGTCTGTAAGGAAACAGTGTAGCTCAATAAATGCTTTTAAAGATGCACAAATATAAACACAGTCATTTATGGACCCTTTGATACTGAATTCCCTGAAAGCATTTATTCTGTAATACAGAATAAGGCAAGGATAATTTGATCCTAAACCACATTATGCCAGCACTGTAGATGGAATGATGAAAGTTAAATGAGAAATCTTAGAGTCACGGACAGTCCTGCAGCAGGTTTCAGAAGCTAGTAGCTCTGTTAGTGACAAGTAAAACTAAAAAACACCAAAGGGCATAAAGGGTACTGGCAGCACATATTCTTTAAGAAGAATGAATTTAATGTTGCAATCATGCTTCGAAGCACAAAAGACAAATATCATAATCATAGTCAACAAGTTGCTATTTCTGAAACAATAATAGACAGCTTGGCTGGAGCACACCAGTGTTACACCTCACTAAAAATAACTTGCTCTGTGCTATGGTATATTTGTTCTGTCATGCAGAAAATTGTGAAAATCTATTTAATTTTTGTTTTCTTCAAATAATGAAATAGATGGTAGTGCTATAAAATTGAAATTACTAGTATCTGTATCCTATGGAGTAAATATCCAGTTTGAGCAAGAGTTCTATTTCTGAGACACCACACACACAACAACAGTTTCCTTATCCAAGATTAAAGTATACGGGATAAAAAAAGAAAAGTGAAGAACTGCATTTATGACACTAAAGTTTAAAATGAAAAAAGTAGCTTTTATACAAAACTCTATGTATCATAACTTACCAACAAACACTATACATGACAGAAAAAATATCAAATCTGACATCTAACAATACATATCTAAATCTTCATCAGAAAGAATAATGTACTTAGGCTCTTCTTCTTCACTCCATTAGGTAGATATAGAACTGCCACAGAAACTTGCTGCAATAATACTCAACAAATGAAAAATGTGTCAACCATGTTTAATTGTCTGATGCATCTGCATATACTGTAACAGCAGAAATCATACAACCATACATCCTCACAACTAAACAACTTGAGTTACCCAACTTGGAGTGTAAATATCCATTGTTGACTTTCCTGGAAGGACCTTACCAATATACATATTGTAACTAACCCGTATTTTAAGAATATATATATATATATATATATATTTAATGGTGTAGTTGTATATGTTAAACTGCATTTACTATCTCATCTGATTCCACACCTGGGTAATCCAATTCAGAGTTTTCGGAAGGACTGACACCCATCCCAGGCAGCACAAGGCAGAGAAACAGCCCTGTATGGGCTGCCATTCCGTCAGAGGGCAGACACACCCCAACACTCACTCTACATTAACCGTAATTGACAATTCATATTTTTATGATGGTGCAGCGACTTCTAGGTGCAAGAGACCAGGGGCCTCATGTACAAAATGGTGCGTACGCACAAAAATGTTGCTTACGAACGTTTCCACGTTCAAATCGCGATGTATAAAACCTAAACTTGGCATAAAGCCACGCACATTTCCATGGTAACTCAAACCCTGGCGTACACAAGTTCTCCGCTCTGTTTTGCAGACTGGCGGCACTCAGCGTCAAAGCAGTGCTACTGTTCCAGTGTGGTTTCCCTTTCTTTTTTAGATCCATGTCTCTGACGCGGCTTTATAAATACACTGAAATTAACCACATATTGTTTATTAGTTTAATGCATCTGATTGTAATTAACCTGTAACAATATAATGGTCCACAGAATGGTCAAACTATTCTAAATACAATAGCTGCTTTAGCGTTGTTGCTCTCACTGCACCGTCTTCTTCTCCTTTTAGCTGCTCCCGTTAGGGATTGCCACAGTGGATCATCTTTTTCCATATTACTCTCACTGCACCACTCGGAGTATTTATATCACATGGGGAATCACAGCTGTACATCAGCTGATTGGAAAGAGAATTATCGGTATACAGCATCAAGCACACGCTGTCTCAGCCATGCTGCCTATTTGAACTGCTCTCATACAGCAAACGCTTCAGAGCCTTTCCTCACGGTTCAGAAACAGTTTCATCCCAAGAACTATAAACGCACTCAATCAGTCCATCAAGTGCTCCATGTAGAACTGTTTGGACTTATAAGTACAATTACCTCACTGTAAACTTACGATACAGTTATAATATTGCACAACCTGAGCCACTTTACATATGATGATGATATCATTTTTAAGATGAAATGTAGCAAAATATGTTTATTATATTATACAGATAAAACTTTAACTTAATTTAAATAATCTATATTGTTAATAAATAAACATGTGAGGACACGGCGCTCTGTTCATGGATTGTTCCTGCCTTGCGCTGTATTCTTTCTGGGGCTGGCACGACACTGGATGGAGAGAATAATTTAACATGTACTATGAAGATATTTCAATGTTCCTTAAAAATTTTGAAGAATTGCCGTTCTAAGCTTACAGATCGCTTAACGTCTATTATAGAGCTCATTGTGTGGCGATTGGGTATTTGGAGAAAGAAAAGGAAGGACAGGAATTGGAGGTTAGTACGTTTGAAAGAGACAGTACTGCTGCAATAAATTATTTCATTGAAGGTCACGCACGGTGAAGCAAGCATCCTGCATGAGGCATGAACAATCACTGTGCTACCGTGTTCCCATGTTTAATAACATGCTTTAACTCCTATCATCATGAAAATGATATCAAGTATACATCTCAGTATTTTAATTATTCAGAGAACTTAATATCATGAATGTAATGGATTCTGTGTCCTGTTGGAGGAAGAGAAAGCCGGTTTAAGAAGCACGTAATGATTCACACACATAGAGCACATAGAAGATCAAATACAAATCAAAACATTTAACGTGCTACTTTAGTTACGATGGGATTTGAGAAACTAGTACGATTTTAAGATGAAGTTTATGATGTTCTACTTTAACGACAAAATAAGCTATGTGATTAAAGTGGAAATTTAGAGATTAAAGTTGACATTTTGTGCTTTTTTCCCCACTGTATGCCTATTTTTTTTTCTCTGTACCCTAATAAGCTTTCATATGACACTCAGACAGTGGGATACGACTTGCCTTTTCACGGCGACTTTGATAACACAGTTGCAGAGGTGGAATGTGAACCTTAAGACACGTTAGGTGCTGCTATTCATCATCAAGCACCATTTGGCAAATGGATTACCATTCATCCAGGTGTCCATTGTCACAAACTGCTTATGTAGTTAATTGTAACAGGGATTCAAAAATGTAAAATCAGAAAATATATCTCAACTGAACCATTCCTTTTTGCAGTATTCTGAAAAAAAATGAAAAATTGATTTAATTTTGCATTATTATTACTACTGTTTTTTCTGCTATAACTTCACTTAAACTTTTCTTATGCTCTTCTGAAATGTCATTTTATTATGTATTTGTTTATATAAAAAGCTAATCTAAAATTGTAATTGAAACAAGTTATAATGGCAATTTTTTAATTGTTGCAGTATTTCAGGCTATGTGACTGTTATGCTTGTAAGATTTACTTCAAATAAAGTAGAAAGTGGAGATTACTGAAATTAGCTTGCCATACCACAACATAGCTAATTCATGAAATGGGCATGTTATGACAAATGAAACTAATATAGCTGCTTTGTTGAACTAGATACAATTTAAAAATTGCTCATTCATGTGAGGAAGGGTTTGGCAAAGCAATAAAGTGGTAATTGTGAAATTGTTATGCAATTGTTTCTGAACATTAAGTGCATATCGGCTAATTTCCCCCTTGGGAAAAATAAAGGTATCTATCTATCTATCTATCTATCTATCTATCTATCTATCTATCTATCTATCTATCTATCTATCTATCTATCTATGAGGGACATTCAAAAAGTTTCCACATTTTTTTAACTCTATTTATTAAGAATTTCAAAAGCAAATTACATCATCTTTCTACAATAGTCACCTTCATTTGCAATGTAATTTTCCCAGCATCATACTTTTAATGCCCAATTACTACTCCTGTGGAAACTTTTTGAACGTCCCTCATACCCACATATCTATCTTTGAGACAGGAGTTTCAAAATAAATACAATAATCTAAATTATACTTTAAAACAGATAATATGTAACTTGTATATTTCCATACAAAGCCAATTCATTTTCTTCAAGCAATGACATTTTGAAGTGAAAAGAGAATAATTTTACAACTTCCAGTGAATTACAGCTGACTTGAAAGTGATTAATAACTCAAAGTATATAATCAACACCAAGAGTTTTACCATTTAGCATTTCCCCTGAAAATGATAATTTTAAAAACATGAGAAGATTCAGAAATGAAAGAAGACTATTCAGTCTATCAAGCTTATTTGGTTGGCAAAAAGGTAAGTTAGAGTTTGTCGAAGGATGTATCAGATTAAATTTCCAAAGGAAGAAATAAGGTGTAAGGCAAATAATAAATAAGGTAAAAAGTAAGCATTATTCCCATACTGAAAACAAAAGAAGGTATGAGACAACAAAACATTTTGTCTTTTACCTTCTTTTCTTTTCAGCATGGTGAGTTGTTCCATTGTAACATCCAGACAATTCCGTAAAGCTGTCAAAGTTTCTACTTCAACTAAATGATTTCATTGTTTTTTTCTACTGTACATTCTTATGACTCTTTATTAATGCAAGTGCTATCTAGTTTCCCAAGTAATCTGCCAATTACAAAATGCATAAGAACGATAACGATGAAAGATAAAGATGACACACAGGAGCCAGCAACAAGCAGTTACAACAATCCCACTAATAAATCCACATGGACACCAGAAGCTGGCAGAAACTCCATCCAGGACAATTATATAGACTGCTTCTGACAGAGAGTGAAAACAAGGATCCTAAACAGGCAGCAAAATCAGATAGAAAACACTACTGTTGATGAGCGGAGAGCCATACATTAACTAAGGGAAAATACAGAGATCATTATCAAACCAGCAGACAAAGGGGGTGCCTTAGTTATCATGAACACATCGGACTATATACAGGAGGCACAAAGACAATTGTCCAATACTATGCATTATTACAAACTACATGAAGACCCCACAGATCTCTACAAGAAGGAACTAAAAAAGAAAGTAAGTAGCTTTCCTCTTGACATCAGGGATCATTAAAACAGTTTAATTCCTGAGAACCCCAAAATAGGTTACTTCTACATGCTTCCTAAAATCTTCAAAGAAGGGAACCCAGGAAAGCCTATAATCTCAGGAATTGGCTCCCTTACAGAAAATGTTTCAGGTTGGGTGGAGCACAGCCTTAAACCCCTCACCCACAATACAACCAGCTACATCCAGGACACCACTGATTTCTTATAAAAACTGTTTGCTGTAGGCCCCTTACCTGAGGGAACCTTACTGGCAACAATGGATGTTGAGGCACTTTACACAAACATCCCCCATGATAATGGCATATTGGCATGTGAAAGATACCTCAAACAACACGATTTACCCACAGAGTCAGGTATACAAATAATAAAATTCACTCTGACGTATAATTTATTCTCATTTGGACAAGACTTCTACTTGCAATAAATGGGGACTGGGGGTTTGCATCTCCGTCACATAGATGACATCTCATAATCTGGATTGCCAGTGAGAAGGACCTCATCCATTTTCATAATGAATATAATTCTTTCCACCCCAACTGAATTATTCAAAAACAGTAGTCAGCTTCCTTGACACCACCGTTCCACTGAAAGACAACACCCTTGTAACTTCTGTTTTTCACAAACCGACAAACAGACGGACCTACCTGAGATGTGACAGCTTCCACCCCAAGCATATAAGGCGCTCCATCATTTTCAGCCAAGCAATACAATACAACCGTATTTGCTCAGACCCAAAAGACCAGGATAAACAACTGCAGGAGCTTAGAGAAGATTCCATCAGACAAGGTTATACCCCCAAAACAACAGACATTCAAATAAGAAAAGCTACTGCCATACCCAGAGACAACCTTCTGGAATATAAAAACAAAGATAATATGAACCGCATCCCCCTTGTTGTCACCTACTACCCACATCTTAAAGCAGTTCAAAAAATTATAAAAGAACTCCAGCCAAAGTTACACAATGACGAAACACTGAAAAATATATTTCTAGAACCTCCCCTCCTGGCATACAGACAACAGCCAAACCTGCAGCAACTAATTGTCTGACGCTCCCTAAGTGAACCAACAGAAAATGGCATAGCTCCCTGCTTACAGAAAAGATGCAAAACATGTGCTCACATTTATAATACAGACCATGTAGTAATACCACACTGCCGACTAGAACATCACATAAAGGGATAATTTTCCTGCAGATCATCTAATGTGGTCTACCTCATTCTCTGTATGAAATGTCCTGACACTGCACTCTATGTGGGAGAAATTGGTCAAACACTCCACCAAAGAATGGATTTACACAGGTTCCTCATCAAGCATGGCAACACATTACAACATGGTTTGAATAGAGACAAGAGTTTTATGGTCAGATATGAGGATTGTTTGCATCTCTTCGACTGACACAGCCAACCGGTCTACAGAAGCACATTGTATTGAAAAACTCAACAGAAACCTCAAAATACTCTGTTGGACAGTTATCTTATTCAAAGATATTGTCTATACATTGCTCTCCTCTTGCTAAATAAATCTTAGCCTGAACAGGTCTATTCATGTTTTACATTTAAGATGTCTCACTTACTGTAAATGTTTCCCAATGTTGTTATTTGTCCTAGTGTGTATATAAACACAGGGAACTCCAGTTTCCGTATTATATCTTGCCTGAAGAAGGGGCCTGAGTTGCCTCGAAAGCTTGCATATTGTAATCTTTTTAGTTAGCCAATAAAAGGTGTCATTTTGCTTGACTCCTCAAAACGCAATATGACAATTAAATGCACTCACAATCAGCCATTGATTTACTTAACTTATTTAATGCTCTACTGTTTGTGTAAAGTGACAGCAGTGTTAAGGGAAAAG
Source organism: Erpetoichthys calabaricus (assembly GCF_900747795.2). Taxonomy (NCBI): domain Eukaryota; kingdom Metazoa; phylum Chordata; class Cladistia; order Polypteriformes; family Polypteridae; genus Erpetoichthys; species Erpetoichthys calabaricus. The sequence goes on from NC_041402.2 coordinate 61,654,865, forward strand.
ACAAATTATTATATACCATATATTAAATGTTAAGGATTGTCCGTCTCCCATGCAAAAGTAGTAAACCACTTGACCTTAATCAAGAACCTATGACGTTATATGTGCAACACAACCCAAGAATTGGATGTGCGGTCTATCTCTGCCACATAATTGGGCTTCAGGTCCTTCTGACAGGAAAACAACAGTGGCGTGGGCATCTGTCAATGTAGGCAAGAAAAAAAATGTGGCAACATATACTGTCAGTGAAGCACATTGTATTGACTGACTGATCATTTTCACTGTAAAAACACAAGTCATACACCCTGAACACAAAAAGTCATTCATGACCAAAGAATTGGAAGTGTGGGCTACATCTGCAATGTAATTGAACACAACATGACTGTGGCAACATCTACAGACAGTGAAGTATATTACACACTGCAGGCCGACATCATTTTCAACACAAACGCAAGTAATGCACACAGGATGCAAAAGACAATCATACACAATAATAATTGCACAAAGGTTTTTCTTTCATGAATCCAAATCTTATGATTAGGTATGCATGGTGCTGACTTTTTAAAATGTTGAGTGACCTCTTGGAACTGCTTCCCAGCAACTGAGACCCACATTCCCACAACCAATCTCTAGAATGGTTATGTCTATAAGGAAAACAAGATAGTACCACAGGGGTCCATTTTTATAATTTTAAAAACACATCAAACCAAAGGATGAATAAAATGACTAGATTTCTTGGCCTCAGACATCCCAAAACTCATACTCAAATAATTCTTGGAACAGTTGGAAATAATTAAACTTTTAAGCAAGATCATGACAATTACATTATACTGCTGTAGGCAATGTAGCTTAGCAGTACTGCGGACTCTGATCCTTTACAGGACACATCCTGTATTATGGTAACTAACATAATTTAATTAATACAAATAAATAACAACATATGAAGATTAGATATGTTTTAATACATGTACAATCAGTTTTAAATATATCTTAAATATGTGTATACACCATATTGTATTTACATTTATATTGTATTATTCTAGTGTATGAATTTTTTGCTCAGGTTACCTGCCAGAATGGCCCCAGGCCATACTTTTCTCCCTTCCTAGTCATAATTTATGGCCAGAGGTCAGATTAGATCCAGAATCAGCTCTATGCCTCAGAGGGACACTTGTAAAGTTTAATTGTAAGAACAAGACTGTGAAAGACCACAGACATGTCTAGAAAGAGCTTGCAGTGCATAACTGAACAACGGAACAAATATCATGACACTTCATAACCTGTAAGGCAGAGGGGTTTAGCTAAAGGCCAGTTGCCCAAGAGGCTTTAATATTGAGAATAGCCGGAGAGAATATGTATTTTAATGAGGCTAAAAAGACTTCAAATATTCTGAGATAATTATTTCGATGCCTCATGGAATTGTCCTTCAATAGCTCATTTTTGGAAATTTGATTTGGATAAATTTACTCTGGTTACTTGGGAACGGGTACACTTTAAACACAACCCATCTGAATTTGATAAATATTATTAATATTGCAATGACAATTACAGTCAGAGTTTTAAATTGGGGTGAGAGAACTTGACTGTGACTATCCTAATAAGTTAATTGAAATACTGAATTATTGAATAATTGAAATTAAAATAATGGAGTGCATGTGGGTGGTGCAGTGGGTAGCACTGCTGCCTCACAGTTGGGAGACCTGGGGACCTGGGTTCGCTTCCCAGGTCCTCCCTGCGTGGAGTTTGCATGTTCTCCCCGTGTCTGTGTGGGTTTCCTCTGGGTGCTCCGGTTTCCTCCCACAGTCCAAAGACCTGCAGGTTAGGTGGATTGACGATTCTAAATTGGCCCTAGTGGGTGTGTTTGTCTGTGTCCTGCGGTGGGTTGGCACCCTGCGCGGGATTGGTTCCTACCCTGTGTTGGCTGGGATTGGCTCCCGTGACCCTGTGTTTGGATTCAGCGGGTTGGAAAATGGATGGATGGAGTGCATGTTCATGCAAACTTTGAATTTATAAAGGACAACTAAAAACTTTATATTTTCCAGTTTAAACATCAAAACAGTTAATGGTGTACAATATCCTTTGTTTTTTTGTTTTTTTTGTTTTGATATTTTTTTACTTAACGTTAACAATTCGTGCTAAGTTAACATTTCCATACATTATATTTCTCATTTCCATTATTTATCAGGATTTCCAGTTAAAGATTCCTCTTTTTGTCTCTTTATATATTTCAGATTTTTGCATTACAATGCAGGATTGACTCTGAATGTGCACAGTGAAGCAATACTGGAGGTAGCACTACATCCTCATAAGTGTTTATATCTTGGGGTCTTCTTTATCCATATATCACATGCTACATTTACATGTGATTTCTGATTTGGTGATTTCTTTTCAGATTTTGCATACAATTATTTATTTCTGTGGTCTAATTGAGGTCATTTGATCATTCTGATTGACCCCATTTGAACTAAGAATACTGTGTGCATGACACTCTGGTATCCACTGTGACACTTGCTTGTGTCTTGTGCCAGTTGCTGTATATGTGCTAGCCCACTGCAATCCTGGATTTAAAATACTAGGCATAGAAATTGATATCATCTGCACTTCCTTGTTATATTGACCAAAGTGTAGATGAATCAGCCAACAGAAATCATTATTTGATTTGTTCACTCCTGCCTGTGACATCAATGTAAGGCATTTTTAAAAGCTGTTCTAGGATTCAGACTTTTAACCGGCTAGACACAATCTTGAAGATCTGTCTCATTCAAAATACTGCAGTGTGAGTCTGCTGACCTTAAGTAACATTTCACCCACCTGGTAGGCAATGGTACTGTTTTAGTTTTGCCCAATATACTGTAGGTTTGTGTGAAACTATGCATTATTTTGGTCTTATCTCAGTATATTTTAATGTACTTTAAATGCAGTACTTTATTATACAGCAGAGTTCCTATTATGCTATCTTAAAAACGCTTTTCAAAAAACGTCTATATATTGCATAAGACTGTTATTTTATTTTTTCAAAGTTTTGTTTCTGGTCATCAAAGTACTGTATGATGGACTAGGATCCACACCATGGCCAGTGCTTTCTTTCTGCCAGATTATGTTGTGATATTCTCTGTCCTCAGGAAGATAAATTGGGTTGAAAGATTGATGGATGGATAGATGAATGGTTGTTGAAAAAACAAGTCTTTATAATAGGTAGTTTATATACTACGTCTGACAAATGATCTTATACATAAAGCTCAATGTGGGTGTTTGTTCTTTGTATAATTCTACACCCTCGGTCCAATCTCAACAAAATTTTGCACACATATCTCACTTTGTCAGGATGAGACAACAGATTATTTTCGAAACCCAAACCTTTACCACTGTAGGTACATTTTTACTAAAGTGAGTTTAATAAAGTTTACTGAAGTGTATCAGTATTTATTTATTTTTTGTCAAAATATTGAATCCTAAGAAAACAACTGTAATTGGCAAATATCTTCTGCTGCCAAATAAAACTTTGATGATTCTGCCTTAAAATAGCTTACCCGGTCAATGTAGGGTCCTGCTACTAGTATCGTATAAAATGAGGATATCAGAGCTATTATATATTGATGCTTAATGACTGACTGTCTAGATACAGAAATGGATATCTCTGGATGAATTGTTTATACTTACTGAAGAGAAAAGATGTTTCTAAAATAAAGTATAAGTACCAAAAGATTAATTAGACACACATTCAAGTTATTAGAAACACTACACTAATACTGGGAAAGGCCTACTTTTGTCCTAAAAATGGCCTCAGTTCTTCATGACATAGACTCCACAAGATGTTGGAAACATTCCTTTGGGATGTGGTAGAACAGGATATTCACAGTATGAATGTGCAGCTGACAAATCTTCAAAAATGGTGTGATGCAATCATGTCAGCATGGACCAGAATCTCAAATTGTTCTATTAGATTCAGATCCAGTGACTGGGAATGCCACTAAAGAACACTGAACTCATTGTCATGTTCATGAAACCTGTTCGAGATGACGTTTGCTTTGTGACATGGTGCGTTATCATGATGGAAGTAGCCATTAGATGAGGGGTAAATTGTGGCCTTGAACACATGGTCAGCAACAATACTTAAGTAGGCCATAGCATACAAGTGGTTATTGATTGATATTAACAGACCCAAAGTATGCCAAGAAAACATTCTCCACACCATTACACCACTACCACCACCAGCCTGGACTGTTTACATATGGCAGATTGGAATCAACTTCTGACCCTACCATCTTTGCACCTCAGCAGAAATTAAGCTTCATCAGACCAGGCTATGTTTTTCCAGTCTTCAGCTATTCAGTTTTGGTAAGCCTGTGCCAACTGCAGCTTCGGCTTTCTGTTTTTGGCTGATAGGAATGGAACTTGATGTGGTCTTCTGCTATTGTAGACCATCCACCTCAAGGTTTGACATGTTGTGCATTGTGAGATGTTTTTCTGCTCACCACAGTTATACAGTGTGGTTATCTGAGATACTGTAGCCTTTCTGTTAGTTTAAACAAATCTGGCCAATCTGCACTGACCCCTCTTATCTATAAGGTATTTTCATTTACAGAACTGCCATTCACTGGATGTTTTCTGCACCATTCTGAATATAGTCTAGAAATTGTTGAGCGTGAAAATCCTAGGAGATGAACAGTTATAGAAATAGTCAAATTAGCCCGTATGGTACCAACAATCACGCCACAGTCAAAATCACTAAGATCACACTTTTTCCTCATTCTGGTGTTTGATGTAAACATTAAATAAAGCTCCTAACGTATATCTACATGATTTTTTACATTGTACTGATGAAACCTGATTGGATGATTAAATGGATGGATAGGCAGAGGTACAGATGTTCCCAATAATTTTCTCTTTGAATGTTTATTTATTTTCCGTATATTTTCATACTCTTTTAATCTAATTTCATAGCCTGGGCTGAAACGCAATATATACATCTTTTGCAGCAGGAATTTCTGTGCACTATTAAAATAGTTACAGGATATTAATGGGTTTGGAATAAAGTTAAAAAGTAGGGAGTCCATGGTTATGAATATGAATATGTCTATATTTTTTACATTTGTTTAAATATCTTGTTATACAAAGCCTTGTGATGACCAGGGTGCAGTGCCCTGTTTCAGCTTCTGTGGGTGTTATACTCCTGAGACTTTCATAGCCTTTAAACTGTACCTCCTAGGCAACTTCCAAACTGCCTTACCCAGAAGTGACACTCAACCCCTCATCTTCTTTTCAAGGAGGACCCAGTAGTGCCAGTTGACTGGCTAGAGAGAATCAAGTATCTTGTACTGTTCCTTTTAGACTGATCCTTTGGAAAGGGCCCCAATTCTAATAACCTGGGGCCATCTGCTGTCCCCCACCTGTTGGCTTTCTGTCGCTTTTAAAATCCAACATGTCAAGTAATGTCCTGTGGAAATATTTCATGTTTCCTCTTCCCTACTTTTCTGAGACATGAAACTGCTTCCAGAGGGCTTACCCCAATGATGCCCTTCCTTGAATACTGTCATGACACACACTATTAATGTCTGTGTTTTTCTGTCTTTCTCTGGGCCCTGCCTCTGTCCTATGCCACCTTTTTCTTCCTGATGTCTCAATCTATCGACTAAGAGAATAAAACAAAGTGGCTCAGTAATAAAGCAATAATATTAAAAATAGAAACTGGCCTGTTTTAAAAACACTGACTGGAAACAAAGCCAGCAGCCATATGAGGCCTGCCTGCAATAGTTTATCTTGACATTTTTTAATATGACTCAGTACTGAGAGGTAAGCCCATTTTTGGATTACACAGTAATATTTAAAAGAAATGAGGAAAAGCCTGGAGTGTGTGATGCCACCCAGTTTATAAGCATTCCACATTTTTTTTTTTAATAAATAGAACAAAACCATTTCTGAAGGTTTCTGTGTTATCTATATTAACCTAATGATTAATTGCAAATTGCTCACATCAATCACTCTCAAAGAGTCAAGCGTGTTACTTTCTTGGCCATGAAATCTGTCTGGTGCATGTTGCTGGTCTTTGTGATTATAAAACCTTTCTGTCATCTTGATCTTGATCAGAAAATCAGTGTAGACTGTCACTGTCCCTGTTCATAAAAAATGTCTGGTGTCTTACTTGTCCTGCTCATAAAACCTGTCTTAAGCAATTCTTTTTCTGCTTATAAATCCTTAACAGATTTTTAGTTCTGCTGCTTGAAGAATTTATCATTTGACGGTGGTTACCTAGCACTAATGGTGCAATAATTAATTACATTATTGTAAAGGCTGACACCGTTTTCTTAATTACTGCTGGGCTATAAAGAAACAAGATAATGTGAATGGCTCTTTTATCATGGGTAAAATGAAAATATTTTATATTCACATGCAGCAGATTTCAAAGAAAGGAAAAGAAACTTTGCATTGCATTGGAACTAAATATAGTTCATATCCATCCATTATCCAACCTGCTGAATCCAAATACAGGGGTCTGCCGGAGCCAATCCCAGCCAACACAGGACACAAGGCAGGAACCAATCCCGGGCAGGGTGCCAACCCACCGCAGGGTACACACAAACACACCCAGCCAATATAGAATCACCAATTCACCTAACCTACATGTCTTTGGACTGTGGGAGGAAACCGAAGCACCCAGAGGAAACCCACGCAGACACGGGGAGAACATGCAAACTCCACACAGGGAGGACCCGGGAAGCGAACCCAGGTCCCCCAACTGCGAGGCAGCAGTGCTACCCACTGTGCCACCGTGCCGCCCCTATATAGTTATAAACAACATAATATTACAAAACATTCTGAAGCCCACTTAATCTTATTCATAGGTGGCAAGAACCTGACCCAGCAACATCAGGCAGAAGGCAGTAATAAACAGATTACCTGTGTCTCACCCACAAATGCCCATCTTAAGTTTGCCAGTGAACATCTGGGCCTGTACATATGCCTTCTTGCACAGGGGGACCTTGTGGGCACTGCAAGATTTCAATCCATTACGGCATAGTGTGTTACCAAAAGAGTTCTTTCTTGACTGTTTTCCCAAATGCCTTCAGATCATTAACAATCTTCTCCTGTGTAGTTTTGGTGCTGATCCCTCATCTTTCTCAAGATCTTGCATGGAGCTTCAGAACGAGGGCAATTGATGGTCATTTTATATTTCTTCCATTTCCAAATAATCACACCAATAGTTGTCACCTACTCACCAAGCTTCTTGGTGAAGGTCTTGTAGGCCATTCCAGCCTTGTGCAGGTCTACAATCTTGTCAGCTCTTTGGTCTTGCCCATGGTGGTGGACAGGTTGGAGTGGAAGAAATTGATTCTGTGTGCTTAATACACATAAGGAGTTGAGACCTGGATTATCTGTAATTGGCTGATTGATTGATTGTAATCTGTGTGCCACGTGGGCACACAGTCAATCTGTAGGAGTCAGAATTCTGGCTGGGTTGTAGGGGATCAAATATTTATTTCTCTCAATGATATGTAAATCAATTTATAACTTTTATGTAATGTGTTTTTTTCTGGATTTTTGGTTGATATTCTGTCTCTCTCCATTAAAATGAAACTACCATAAAAATTAGACTGTTCATTTGTTTGTAAGTGAGCAAACATACAAATTCGGCAGGAGATCAAATACTTATTTCCCCCACTGTAATGTTGGTATTAACTTGAAGTTTATTTATCATGTGTACCAAGTTCAATGTAATCCTTACTTGCATGTCACCCACAGAGTAGTTTATAACAGTAAATATCTACATCATACATTAAATGCAGATGATATATAAAAGAACCACACATCATGTACACTCATGCAGTTATCAGTATGATTGCATGTTGAGCATCCACTGATTAAAACTATCCCCGAATGTAGTAGTTTGAATGCTCATGGTCCTGTAACATTTGCTAAGTAGAGGAGGAAGAAAAGTAAAGGTTCAGGACTGAAGTATTAATAATAGTGTTTTCCTTTCTAAGACAGCCAACATTATATACTGTACATCCTGAACAGAAGGTGGCAGCATTCCATTAATATTCTGAGCCATCTTTACAACCCACTGTATTGCTTTATAGCCCCTTGCAGAGGATGTGCTGTACCAGAATATCCTGTGACCATTGAGGAAGGATTCTAATGTCCATTCACAGAATTTTGGTAAGCACTGATGAAAACATCCAGATAAAGGCATTAGTAAGCTTTTTTTGACAACAGCCAAATTGGTCATCAGTAATCATCAGGGACTCTAAAAAATTAATTCTGCTGACCCTCTTCAGAGAATCGCTACTGAAGTAGAAAGAAATGTGGTATGTAATGGGCTGGCACTGGAACTTAATATAGTAATGTATCCAGTGCAACTCTAACAGGTTGGTAGTCCCCATGTCCTGAAAATTGGAGTTAAGAAGGTGTGAAAGTGGATGAATGGGTTCAATACATGCATTTGTGGATGGATGACTGATGGAATACTTGTGAATATTTTCCTTTCTGAAGCTAATGCAAAATTATGTTTAAATTTGAAACATTTGATTAAATAATGAACATGTAAGCAATGCAAGCCATATGCTTTTTCAGTTCTTATCAGTCCCATACAAATGTAGATAACACACAGAGTATCTGAGACTACAGTAAATAAAGCAACTGCAACTGGTCAAAGATGGACAAAGTAATTAAAACATGCTAATCAAAAATATGTCTCCCGCTATTCCACGTTAAGAGTGGAATTAAAATATTTTCTTACTTAAGCCTGCGTTCTCTGTGACTACAAACAGCATTCTGGAAATCACTCTCTGTTTAGAATTCCTTGTACTAATGGCAGTAGACAGCACTGCCAAACTACATACAGCATTAAAATACAAGTAAATGAATGCCTTCAGCAATGGCAAAGTGCCAAGTGATGAATAGCAGAGGTCCCCTGGTAGATGGACTGCCAAAATTAATACCTAGAATGAAGTGGAAGAAGTCAAGAATATCAAGCGTGAAAAAATTGCTACATCTTGACTTTAAATACCTATCTAAAGTTGCTCTACACAAGGGTCAATAAACACATAATGGGTATAACTGCATAAGCATGAAAGGTTTAAGTAGAAAACATCAAGATTTATTTCATTCACTGAATCTATATATTTAAAAGAGAACTGGTTTTCACTTTAAAATGCAACATCTAACATATATTTTTGCACAGCATTAGGCAAAGTACTGAATTGCTGGTGAACATTTTGTCCTGTGTTAAAATATTCTGCACTACACAGTGTATTTATAAGCTTGTGATGATGAATGTTTTGAAACTGAAATGGTAAAATACTCACTACAAATAGAATAATCACCTCGTCCACAACGTCTTCTATACACTGGAGCACTCACAACATGTAAAGTCCTTGCTGTCTAAAGCTGTCCCTTTAACAGACACACAAACAAAATGACACAGTGCATATTCATTCCCATCACACGGATGTGCTTAGTTTGCCAATGTTAAAATCAAAGTCAGCAGAAGTCAAATATGAAAAAACTAAAAATTGAAAATTCCAAGTCTAACAATAAACATTACTGAGTGTGTTTTATCTTTAAACCGCAGGAGGTTTACTAATTAGAAAACTGCACTGAGGCTTTGAGTACTCTTACAGAAGTGTCTGATATAGTCCTTGACTAACAGCATATGAAACATTTTGATTAGTGCCTATAGTTTGATGTCAGCCATGGTGCGAAATCAAAATGACATTTAATTTTCAATTATATGACTGATATTTTAATTATCAAACCACATCTGCCAAAACTTCAGACACCCTAAACTAGCTTGGATATAAACAATTTTTTTAAAAAAAGTTTTATATCACAAAGGACAGTTTCTAAAAAGGGTTTATAGATCAGTTTGTCCAAACCTTCTTTTTCTTTCTTCACTAAAATATTTTCTATCTTTTCATCCATCCATCCATCATCAGATTTGATTAATCCATTTCAGGGTCACAGTGAATATTTTTAATGTTAACTTGAAAAACATGACCATGTTGCAGAGACAATGAGCAGATATGTCTGATTATTCGTGAAATCTTCTTCTTCCACTGCAGGGGCACAAGAGCCTAACCCAGAAACATTGGACACAACCCTGCAGGAAGCCTATGTACCTATAGAGGACCAATTTAGAATCACCAAAAAATGAAAATCTCTGGGATGTTCAGTGGAAGGAAATCTGAATATATAGAAAAACAAAGGCAAACATAAGAACACATTTTATTTGGTGTAGAAGTAGACAGAAACAACCTATGTAGAAATTGGAGATAAAGGATAAAATCCAAAAAGATGTAGAAAAAAAAAATAACCCAGCTTTCTTGAGCTAAGAACTGGGTGAGTTTAGTTTCTAATATAACATAGCATAGCTTTTTGAAGCCTAGTTAATCTTATTCAAAGTGTCAAGATGCTGCGATCTATCATACCAGGACTGAGTTCAAGGCATAAATAGCATGATAAGCATAAACTAAGAGACCTGTGTATGCTATATAAACACCTGAATGCATATACAATATTTTTTTCCAACATGTTGAATGGATTAGTTGAAATATCAAGAAATCTGTCCCCGTTTTTATTAAGTCAAATTAAGGTCATGACACACATCATACTTGTTATTTTAGCTCAGATAAGTTTCCCTCTAAGACAGATCTTTTTATTATACTGCTTTGTCTACATTTTTAAACAACATATCAGCCAACCTGCATATTTATGGATTATCTGTATGCCTTCCATTAGATATTGCAAAAACGATGTAAAAATGACATTTTCTAAAACACATACAAACTAAATGGAGGTATGTTACACACAAATCCGTATTATAAAATCTTAAAGCTAAGATGGTCAAAATCCTCAGAAATAAAAGGTTACTGTCTCATATTCATGTTTTCAAACTGTTTTAGTAAACAAGAATCAGCAAGTTTGACTTGTCTCAATCCTTATGAAGGGTGCTGTATTCATTCTGCATGTTTTATTTTTATTCAGCGATTACCAAGTAACAAATTATTTATTAATTACTTGGTAACCACAGAGACTTCTATAGTCCAGCTATGCATTATTACATATAAGTACATAATCAGCACTTGAATAACTGTACGTTATGTAAACTTAGCTATACTGTTACTCTGGGTGCTGCCAGAACTTAACAAGATTATGATAGTCATACATAAAACACACCACAATAGTGATTTATTAATTTATTTATTATTTGATATGCTTATATTTTAGTGTTTTTTGGTTAAACAGCTGTAACATCATTGCTGTTAGCATAAGGATGCCAGCATGTACACAAACTGCCAATGATGTTGGTAGCTGTCTTAGAAACCAAAACAAAAAAATGAGGTGCTTGACCTATAAAAATAAATTTGGTGATTGCTTATTGTTATGGGAAAACTCTCGTATTTATAGTAATGATTATAAAAAATGCACTGTGAAATTTGACTGTGGGTTAACTTTGTCCTTTGGCTTTGTTTGTTAAAATCTTGGCTAAATGTGTTAAGAATGTACATCCAAAAAAAACTTTATCCTGTGCCGCCAGTTTCTTAAGCAGGTGTCACATTATACAACTTCTAATCATGTGGTATGTCAGACATGCTGACCACAGTTGGAGATCTCATTGCTAGACAATGTCTGTTTAAATGATTGAAAATAACTGCTGCCCATGTCACAATTATTAACTGAGTGCTGACCTTCTGGCACAGTCATGCTCACCCCTTCTTCTGACAGCCAACATGCTGCCAGATGGAGATGGTACTCTACGAAGGATTATCGGTTAACAGTGAGTTCAGTCGCATTCTCAGCCTTTTTCTTTTTTCCATTTTGTCATGGTACATAAAACATTAGCCAACAGATAGACAAGCTTCTCTTTTATTTGTGAGGTCCAAAACACCCAATTTCCTTAGACAGCTGTGGTCAAATGTTTTGAGAGTGACACAAGCATTGGTTTCGCAAAGTTTGCCTCTTCAGTGTTTTTAGATCTTTTTGTCAGATATTTCTATACTGAAGTATAATTTACAAGCATTTCATAAGTTTGAAAGGCTTTTATTGACAATTACATTAAGTTTATGCAATGAGTCGCCCTGGCATGCTGTCAATCAACTTCTGGGCCATATCCTGGCTGATGGCAGCCCATTTTTGTATAATCAATGCTTGGAGTTTGTCAGAATTTGTGGGTTTTTGTTTGTCCAACAGCATCAGTTTGATGATGAACAGTGCCTTTTCCAGCTTGATGGAGCACTGTGCCATAAAGGCAAAAGTGACAACTGAGTGGCTCAGGGAACCATGGCCAGGAAACTCCCCAAACCTTAATCCCATTGAGAACTTGTGGTCAATCCTCAAGAGAAGGGTGGACACACAAAAACGGGCTGCCATCAGTCAAGATTTGGCCCAGAAGTTCATTGACAGCATGCCAGGGCAAATTGCGGAGGTCTTGAAAAAGAAGGGCCAACACTGCAAATATTGACACTTGCATAAGCATAATGTAAATGTAATAAAAGCCTTTGTAACTTAAGAAATGCTTGTAATTATACTTCAGTATACCATAGAAACATCTGACAAAAAGATCTAAAAACACTTGTGAAAACCAATACTTATGTCATTCTCAAAACCTTTGGCCACAGCTGTACATTAAATGCATTGTACTTCTGTATAAGCATTCCTTGGTTGTCAGCTCTCATGCACTCAGAGCCCACCTGTATGACTAAAGACAAAATCAAACCTGTTTAATTATATTGGAGCAAGTCGCAGACTAGTAGAGTGAGTCACTGAGTATGTCACATTAGGTGACCGCTTCACGGGAGTGCGCTGACAACTGCTTCTGGCTCACTAAAATTATGTAAATGAAGGCTACAACCAAAAACTGCTGGAAAAGTCATGTAATTTGACATAGCCTTTAGGTAACTGTTAAACCTTATCATGGAATTGAATGTCAAGAACAAATTATTTACCTGTTCAAGTAGTTTTAATAATGCATAGTTTCACATATCTTAAAAAGGTAGTTAGAGTTAATGCTTTGCCGATACTCTTTCATTTTGAAAGTCTAAATTGAAGCTTAACCGAAACATCACACAAGAACTAACTGACAGAGCTTGTAAATAACATTACAGTAACAGAAACACTTTTCAAAGGTTTACTTCTAAGCTCAACCATATTATTAACTGTTTCACCTGCTACCTCATATAGTCTCCTAAAAACACTCTGTGCCACAACAAAGTTTGTTTGGAATGGTCAGATAGTTATTAACTGTGAAAGACTAAAATTGGTTTATTTTTGTGATCATCCTCATAAACTGAAAATTATTGAGCAGGGAATACACATCGGACAACATTCAGCACCTAGTGCACCTACACTGAATATAAGTATATATTAAATGTTTTTGTTCTTGTAAGACAAATGGTGTGAACTTCATCCTGCATAACTGACATAAATGGCCAGGGATTTTTTTAATGCTGAAAGTTTCCCTACATATCACACACTGCGTCCATTAACTCTCAGAACTGGTACTGACTTAGGTAACAAAGCCTCTGAGCTTTTCTAAGTGCGTTCTTTGCAAATCCCAGCTCTCTGATGCTGACTGTAACCTTGTTCCTGTATGAAATCTGCATTTCAAATGTCAGTTTTATAATATATACCAATTAAATGGAAAATGAAAATGAAGCCATTGCCCCACACAAATCTGATATAAAAATGCTTCTTTTCCAGCCAGATAGTAATAATGGAGTGATCACAGCAAATAAAATTCCATGATGCTTTGTAGGTCAGTGCTAAAACATTCACAGAATTCTGAAATTCAGCAACTCACCTTGTCATTTGGCAATAGCCTGCAAGGATAAGCTATTTCAAAGCATGACAGAATAATGTCCATAACAGCTGACAAAAGCTGTTCTTCAGCTACGGAATAAAGCTTTAAATGGTTTGAAATAAGCAATGACATGGCCTAATAAGCTGGAGGACATTTGGCCAAAAATGTGGCATGTCTGAAAAATATTTTATTATTGATTTTAATGCACCAGAAACTGAGTGGATTATTTATCATTTCCAAATATTGTCTTATTTTACCAGTTTAAAAGATAAACAACAGATTTGTGCATCTGTGAATTAATTAAAAATCAGATTTTGATAAGTTTTCCTGTTAACTGCAAACAGACACATATTTGGCATGCATTCTCTTTCAATTGTAACGAAAACCATAAGCTTTGGTTCTGTTACTATTGATCTTAGTTGTATGTTGTGGACGCTAGAGGCGCTGTTGCCCCGGGAAACCCAACAGACAGACGTCCAGGACACACGTATAAAAGCACTAAGAAGAATTTTAATATTTTTCTTCAATAAAGTGCACAAAGCACCACACACTCCACAATTCTCCAATAACAATAATTAATACTAATACAATAACAATAATCCTCCACTCCCTGCAGTTTCGTCACCCAACCTCCCAACTCCTGCTCAGCTTGCTGGGTCTCCAACAGTCCTTTATATATTCCATGACCCGCAAATGTTTCTCCTCTTCTTCCGTGTCAAACGCCACATCATCCTCCTCAAGCATCCCGGAAGTACTGTGGGCTTCTGTCCTCATGACTCTGAAGTACTTCCGGGTTGTAAGAAAAGTAGGAGTCCCCAGGTCCTTTATTAGCTCCCTCTGGCGGGACCCACGGCACCCAACAGGCCTGAGAAAATGGACTCTACGTCCCAAGATGCCCTGTCCAGGGGAGCTGCCACATAGCGTCTTGGGGCAGGCAGTGTCCTGGGAAGGCTGCCCTTCTCCATTTTTCCCATCCTGGGACATCCCGGCCAGATTGAGCTGCTGGCCATCTCTCACAATGTATATATATATATATATATATATATATATATATATATATTGAAAAAAATACATAAAAGATATGTACCAAATATGTAGGTTTTTAAGGACAGTCTCTACCTACCTCTCATGATCCATCCATCCATCCATTTTCCAATCCGCTGCATCCGAACACAGGGTCACGGTGGTCTGCTGGAGCCAATCCCAGCCAACACAGGACACAAGGCAGGAACCAATCCCTGGCAGGGTGCCAACCCACCGCAGTCTCATGATCCTGTTCCATTTTTTTTTTGTTATCATAATTATAACCTGTAATTTACATGTAGTAGGGATCAGATCTACAATCTGGAAAATGTTAATCAGGTTCTTTATTCTTTCATCAATGCGCTATAATATTAATAGAATAAAGGTGAAGTTTTGTTGCCACTTTCCTCATTTCAATATACAGTGGAACCTCGGTTTGCGAGTAACTTGGTTTACGAGTGTTTTGCAAGACGAGCCAAAATTTTAAATTAATTTTGACTTGATAAACGAGTGAGGTCTTGCAGTACGAGTAGTATGTATACGCTTTGTCTGCTGAGCGTCATGTGATCACAACTGAGCTGATGGTTCTTCTCTCTCTCTTGCTGCGGAATTGGGGGCAGTCGTCTCCTATTCTCCATCTGAGTCGGTGTGCCTCACTCATATAGTCAACAATCCGTACGAGCGTATACTGTTTATTGCAGCATTAGCATTGTGACTGTGTGTGCACACGCGTGTGTGTGTATGTGTGTCTTCGCTCGCTCATGTGTGTGTGTATGTGTGTGTTCGCTCGCTCGCGTGTGTGTTTATGTGTGTGTGCATGTGCGTGCTCGTGTGTGTGTGTATGCTCGCAAGCGTGTGTGTGCTGTGACGTGTGAGTCCCCATCTTGCACCCTAAAACACGAAGCTGAGTCTCAGTACTTTAGCAACACCAGCTTTATTCAGCTTGAAACAGCAACAGCGCAGTTATTTATTGTAGCGGGATCTGCCGCTCTCCTATACACAGACACAGCAGTCAGGCAGTGCCCTGCGCATTTATAATGTTCCTTGTTCCTTGTATCACCCATCGACGGCAGGCGCTTATAGCATGTCCACGATCTTTTCGGATTCAGTTTTACGGCGAACTGCTACAGCGCTGGGAGACTGCGATTGCTTTGGGACGCTCTTCCGCGTGTCGTCCCATTGGGTGCAATCCCACAAGAGTTTAGAAACTCACTCACACCAGCCATGATTCTTTTCAAAGGTAAATTGCAGGTTAATTTGTTTTATGTATTTTTACTTTATATTTTGTATTAATCATTTTTAAATGAATAATTTTGGGTTGTGGAACAAATCATCTGAGTTTCCATTATTTCTTATGGGGAAATTCACTTTGATATACGAGTGCTTTGGACTACGAGCACGTTTCCGCAAACCGAGGTTCCACTGTATAGTTAATTTTGGCACATTCATATTTAAGATATCCATCCATCCCTTAACCTGAGCCAATCCCAGAAACATCAAATACAAGACATAGGCACAATTGTCCATAAAATGCCAGGGACACTAGTCACTAATGCCACACTCACTAATACAAGGCCAATAACTCAATGATTATAAAATATTTTTTCAAGAATACAAGATCCATCTACAGCAAAATCGGCTAAATCTGCTACTTTCAGGACTGGATAGCTGTAAACAGTTTCCCATTATGTTTACTACTCTGCATCTCCATAGTGTTATTTGTCCTGGATGACACAATAAAAAGAATTAAACACAATGAGCTAAGTGCACAAATTAACAGGAGTAACAGGAGGTCGAGCAAAATGACACATTTTATTGGCTGACTAAAAAGATTATAATATGCAAGCTTTCAAGGCAACTCAGGCCCCTTCTTCAGGCAAAATGTAATCATTACAACATGATAATATTCTGAGACAACCAAATGCTCTGTGATCTGCTGGATGATCTTCCCAGGAATATGGGTCAAAGGCTTTTTTAGGTACATAGGGAATACAATCACCTGTGATGGGAGTGGCCCGTGGCAATACATGATTTTAAATAGATAAACAAACTCTCTGGATGTCTGTGTTTGTGCAGCTCAGGGTGTTTGATGGGGTGATTGGGTTTAATTTGCACATGAGAGCATGATTGGTTCCAGTTGCCTCATTGACTTTACATGGATTTACATGTAATTTAAACGTTGCACCCACAGAGGGATAAACAGGGAGCCTGTACAGAAAAGTGACAGAGAGAGATGGAGGTTAAAGAATAGAAAGAAGTATGTCAGAGATGGTAGTATGCGGTAGTGTGGAGGCAGGCAGCCAGGTAGAGAGCCCTGTGGAAGAGTGTATGGTCGGCGCTGAAAGGGGCTGAAGAGAGCCAGTCCAGCTGAGCATCCCAGAGGTAGCAGGAGTAACCTGTTGCTCAAGAGGATTTTCTTTTAAGGCCAAGGAATGGCAGTGGGAGTTGGAGGACTGAGGCTCGGCACAGAGAATTGCTAAAAACCTGTGATGAAATCAGGGACCTGAGCTTGGACTTTAAAGGTTGGCTGCACCAGTTGGGAGGATGTCTCCTCAGTCTGCAGGGTCCCATGTAGGGTAAGCAGAACAGACATCAGTTTTAAGAAGGATGTACCAGAGCTTTTGACCTTGTATAGAACCGTTTCCAGCCGTGTGTTTTTATAACCCTTAAACCACCAGAACTGGCTGTTGTCGGTTCCCAGTGCAATTTGCCAGCATGCCGGAGCTGATCAGTCAGTGCCGTATATTCGTTGAGCAGCCAGCTCATGACCACTGCTACTCACTGCAGCATCACTGTCCCTGGGATTCTGAATCTGCACTAGACTAGCCTGCAAGCATCAGTGTTGGTCTCTGTGTGCTTGTGTGCAGCCAGTCCAAGCACAGTTGGCTCAGTGGTTTACTGAATTTCATCAATGGCATAAGCTGCACTTTGTACATATGATCGTTGCAGTAGTTTTTTTATTTTACAGTTCATTGGCAGTGTATAAAATGATCAGTGTTGCAGTAATTGTGATGCTGCTTGCATGAAAAAATATGTGTTCCATTAAAATTTCACTTTTTTTGGTGAATTGTGACATTTCCTTAAAAAGTGCAGTAAAAAAGTATTTGGCGTCCAGGGGTGCATTAACCCCGAGGTATGTGGCAGTTTAAGGGTTAATGGACTGTTCATTTTCTGTAGATTTTCTTTTTTTAACCTCTGCACAGATCATTTAGATTTTATGGATTGTTTATTTATTGAAACACTGCACTGTATTCACTTTGCACCACCTCTTGATGACTGTGTATATCCTCATTTGTCCAGCTCCCTCTTGGTCTATGACCATTGATCGTTCATGAAGCCAACACGAACTGTCACAGCTCCATAGAGGAGACTGACTCTATAGCCAGGATGAAAGTTAGCTAAATTAAGAAGAGCCAAGAGCAAAATAACTCTCAGTTTTATAAGGGCACCCTAAGTTTGGATATACACAAAATCAAGAACAAAAGAAATATCAGGAAAGTAAAAGGCTCAAGCTTTGAAATTAATAGTTTCATTGATAATCGGTGAGAACTTTGAAGATGCAAAGGTGCACCCATTGCCAACCAACAAATGATATGATGAGCAAAGCAATATGTCTACATAAAGTTACAGCCAAGTGAGCCAGCATCCCACTATCATCAAATAATATTTGAGGAACAAGAATACTTTACTTTGTTTCAAATCTTGCAGCATTTTTGTACTCTTCTAGCAAATTTTGTCTTAAGTCATTAGTTCTCAGATATATGACACTAAGACATCACTGTGGTCAGATTTAAGAACTCGTGTATCATTAAAAATTTTTAATCTGCTTATAACACTAACAGTTTTGTTCTTGTTCATTTTGTACGAACCACTAGCAGATCTTTAAAATGCTTGTCATTGATGATGTGCGATTTGTGAACCAATAAAAACACCTTCCCTAATTTTGGCATCCATCAGTTATTCATGGAATCATGTCTCAAATATAAAACTCCTTCAACTTCCTTGCTTTTATCTTTCATTAATTTTTTCATCAGTTATAGTTTTATATGAAGAGGAGGTCAGATATCTTTGTTGGGTTATGTTCCACTCTTTTCTGCTGTGGATCAGTCAGTTCTTTTCAATGTAATTTTAGCATGGCTCTCCCATTCACAAATGAAGCAACATACTTGGTATATCTGAGCTGTATTCCTAGTCAATGCAACTGCTTTTAGATCCCCACAGATGATCTTGTCATACTGTATATACTGTGAAGCCAACCCGGACACAGACAGGGAAGAGACAGGTTTTGACACACCACACACATTTATTTACAGTTTAAAGTGCCCAAAATACCAGTCAACACAACACCCTTCAGTCCCTTCTTGCTGCCAGTCCTTCTCCCTCCACTCCTCCCCAAGCTTTGTCCTCTTCCTCCCTACTCCAACTCTCCAATGGTGGGGACTGGCCCCCTTTTTATAGGGCAACCTCCAGTTGCCCAACAAGCTTTTTCTGGCCACACCTCAAGGTGTGGCAGAAATGTGGCCAAATAAGCCCTAGAAAGGTCCACTGCCCCCTGGCGGTGCCCACGGGTTCCAAAAGGGTTGAGCTCCCATGCTCATGACCCATGGCTCTGCTGGAAATCAAGGGGGCTGCCCTCTATCGGCCCGGGGGAGAAAATGCCCTGGAAATACTCTCTCCCCAGTCCTTCCACACTCTGGGAGTCCTGGCTGGGAAAGGGTTCCGGCCCCCCATCACAATGTATACTTATAATATTAAAGGAAATCACAAAAATAGATGATTGCAATGCAATTGAACATGATAGGAAAATGTAAAGGTGATTTTTGTGATCGGCAAGGCAAAATCTATAAGGTACACCCAAAGGGAAGTAAAATCTTCATTATCCAGTATAACATTTCTTCATTCAGTGTACAGTAATCCCTCGCTATATCGCGCTTCGACTTTCGCGGCTTCACTCTTCGCAGATTTTATATGTAAGCATATTTAAATATATATCGCTGATTTTTCGCTGATTCGTGGGTTTCAGTGGACAATGGGTCTTTTAATTTCTGGTACATGCTTCCTCAGTTGGTTTGCCCAGTTGATTTCATACAAGGGATGCTACTGGCAGATGGCTGAGAAGCTACCCAACCAGAGTGCGTATTGCGTATTAAATAAAACTCCTCAAATATATTGTGAGCACGGGGGCTGTTCGCACCCCTAGAGGATACGGCTGCTCCTCAAAAAACGCTGAAAGACTATCTTCACATTACTCCCTTCCTTGCTGGGCTTACTTGTGGCTTCTTTGTCAAGCGATATGCTTCCCGCACGGTGCTTCGCATACTTAAAAGATCAAACAGCACGTATTGATTTTTGATTGTTTTCTTCTCTCTCTCTCTTGCTCTGACATTCTCTGCTCCTGACGGAGGGGGTGTGAGCAGGGGGGCTGTTCGCACCCCTGGACGATATGGACGCTCGTCTAAAAATGCTGAAAGATTACTTTCACGTTGCTCCCTTCCTTGCAGCTGCTTTGTCAAGCGACATGCTTCCCGCACGGTGCTTTGCATACTTAAAAGTTCAAACGGCACGTATTGATTTTTGATTGTTTGCTTCTCTCTGTCTCTCTCACTCTCTCTGACATTCTCTGCTCCTGACGGAGGGGGTGTGAGCAGAGGGGCTGTTCACACACTGGCCTAGAGGATACGGACGCTCCTCTAAAAAATGCTGAAAGACTACCTTTACATTGTTCTCTTCCTTGCAGCTGCTTTGTCCGGCGGTGCTTCGCATACTTAAAAGCCAAACAGCCCTAATGATTTTTGATTGTTTGCTTTTTTTTCTCTGTCTCTCTGACATTCTCTGCTCCTGACGCACACTCCTTTGAAGAGGAAGATATGTTTGCATTCTTTTAATTGTGAGACGGTACTGTCATCTCTGTCTTGTCATGAAGCACAGTTTAAACTTTTGAAAAAGAGACAAATGTTTGTTTGCAGTGTTTGAATAAAGTTCCTGTCTCTCTACAACCTCCTGTGTTTCTGTGCAAGTCTGTGACCCAAGCATGACAATATAAAAATAACCATATAAACATATGGTTTCTACTTCGCGGATTTTCACCTTTCGTGGGGGGCTCTGGAACGCAACCCCCGCGATCGAGGAGGGATTACTGTATTCTATAAAACAGAGCTTCATTCACTCTGCACACACTTGAGTTTATTTTTACCATCAACATTTATAATGACAAAATTCTCAAATCCAATTAATACAATACAGGTCACCCTAGACAGGTCACCACTCCCATCATTCTCACTGAAGCAACACATATAATGTATATATATACATATATGTACATAATATATATATAAAGTGTGCAGAGAGCACATGGCACATTTTATAAATAAACATAGTCTTTTTTAAAATAAACATAACCTAATGCATAGGAAAAACCTTTCTGTAGTATCAGATTACAAATTGTCCTTTGATGGCATCAATGGATGGTTTGTTGTCGCAGGTGCTGTCTGTGCTCCCTGCTGTTCAGCATTACAACGATTGTGTAGGAGTTGGTGTAAGCTTGAAAGAATTAGCTGCTATTTTCAAGAAAATATAAACAGCAAAATATGCATTTGAAGTAAACTGTGTATCCACACACCTTCAATAGGACTGCCATGAAGTGATCTGATAATGAAGCTCCACAGGAGATGTCAGGTTTCAGTACTCAAAACACCTGAATCAACAAATTTGCCTAACAATACCAATAAAGCACAGACAAAGCTGCACAGCACCCAATTTCTGACTGCATATCTAAACAAAAATCTAAAGAAATTTAGCATTACTGTCTAATTGGAAATGCAAACATGCCATGACAAAATAGCTGCAGCATTTTAACATGTTGTGTATCTGTAGACCACAATGCTCTAAACTTTACTTACTTATGTTACATAGTGATGCAATAGTTAAAATGACAGAAAGATATCATAGCAGATAGAGGCACTTCTCGAATATGTGGATCCAAAAAGGTGTGGTAGTCTTTGTGTGTATGTTTCTGTATATCTCCACTGTTGCAGCGCTCCTTACAATGTGCAAATTAATTGTTAAGCTTCAGTTACCTTGTGTTGCTGAGCTTCTGAATGGATAACAGCAATTTCAGCTTTTTATTTCCTCTCAGCGTCAAGTCTTTTGTTCAGTATCTTTTACTTTCTCCCTGAAATCTTTGGTGGTGTTTTAAAATGCACAGACTGGAGAAATCGAGGGCTGGTGTTTTAGGAAGAAGCCCTGTGGGTGTAGCACAGGATTTTGCTGTTATTTACTACACACTTTTTAATTGGGTTGTCCCCAGATATATATTCTCGTCTGAGAATCACATCTAGCCCTGAGAGACTACCACTTCATTTGAGGGCCTTTTCACATCCATACTCACTCAGTACCAATTAGGAATCATCCATCAAAAACAAACATCAAACACTTTGTACAAACATCATAGTTACAAGCAGTGCTCAAAAATTCACAGCCACCCTTTTAACTACCAAAACGATTGAATTTTACAGTGAATGGTCTTCTGACTCTTTGCTGTCCAATCATATTTTTCATCAAGTAGTAAACTTCTCTGAAAACAAATTTATATTTGCAAATAGTCAGAACCATTTAGAATGTTTCAGTTAAATTTTTCCATTTAAAATGAAAATTACATAGCCAAAAAAATTGACAAATAAAGCACTTCTTGTCTACACACTCTTAGTATTAACATATATTTATATAGAGGTTCAGTCTACTACATTCTTTTTTAATTGTCAGTGAGACTAATTTTCAAAGCATTTTTTGCACTCATGGAGCAGAAATTTACATTTCAAGAATCTAGCACACCGAGCAAATTGTTGATGAAAAGTTTTAGCACGCAAGTGAAAGCTGGGGGAATAAGAAAAAAAATGTCAAAACTTAAAAATCATATTGCTTTTTCTTGCTGACTGTACCTTTATAAACTCCTATGAATAAAATTTAATAATCTGAGAAAGATGCATACACTACCTTTAGCACAGAATGAGAAGGTTTAGTACCAAATAATCAGAACTGAAAAGGAACATATAAGTCTTAATATACATAAGATACTAAGTGCAAGGCAAATAAGTACTTAACTGAAAGACTAGTGACTGCAATTTTGAGACTTCAGAAAAATTATCTTTTATTTCAATTGTGTTTATATGTCTGATACAGTAACAGAGAAAACGCAGCTTCCCTTGCAGCCAGTAGAATACAAGACCATCTTTCTCTTCAATGTACTTTGGTGGCAGAATGATAATGGTTATAGTCCTAGGCTATGTTTATACTGACAAGAAAAATTACCATTGAGCTGCTATTGCATGAAGACATAATTTTGTGCTCTCATATGTTTTTTTTCCCAAAGCAGAACTCAACATTTTGCCTACTGAAGTTAAAATTGTTGGATATTGCACCTGCCTATAGCGCCATATATTTTAAAAAACAAAAATCCTTGACCAAATACAAATATACCAAATGGTACAGCTTTTCTTTTTTAATTAATTTGTTTTAATTTTTGGGCAGCATGCTAGGACACTCAATCAATGGGTTTGGTGCCCAATATTATTTCTGGCTATTATGCTAAAATATGAAATTTACATGTTTTCCACTACACGTTATTATTTTTATTTTTTTGGTATCTTAGCCATCACCAAATACACAAATTCATATTGATAGGACACTTAAAAACACCCAAGTACAGATGAGTATAGGACTATGTATAAGCATTTGCTGCAGTTGACTGGTGTCATGCCCAGGTATCGTTATTGCAAATTGAGCTTAGACAGTATTATTGAAGTAGTTAGACTTAAAAAAAGACTAATTGAAAAATGCATTTCAGCAACACAACCAATACTTGAAAAGTAGGTTTAACTCTATAGCATTTCCCTTAATGTTTCCAAAAAGTATACTGCAATCATACATTTAAATAAACTAGGGGGCTTTGCCCCCTGCTCACTTTGCTCGCCAATCCTTGGGGGTGGGCGCAGAGAGGCCGCAATCTCGTGGCTACATCTCTCAAAGGGCATCGGGGCACCCTTCTGTTAGAGAAAGCAATTGTATTTAAAGAGTTGGCATATAGAAGAGTATTCAGGGCACAGAAGGAAGAGGGTTTGGTCCTTAGTTATTATAGATAGAAAATTGGTTACTTGAGTATTTCACTATAGCTGTCTACTTTAAATACCAATGAATAACAAAGTGTAGGAAAAAGTAAAAAAGTAGAAGTAAAAAAGTAAAAAATAAATAAAAAATGAAATTAGTTTAATGTCTCGTCAAAAACCAAATTATGAATTAATTTATCCTCTAACTTACATTCTATAAATGTTGTTTTTTTGCATTTCTGTTTGCACATTATTTGGGAAATTTTTCTCTTTCTCGTTTATTGGACGGTTCTCTTTGTTCTTGATTTTTATTATAAGCAGCTCTTTTTATTTCATTTTCCTTTTTTTGACATTCATTATCAGCTCTTGCCTTTGTTTCTCTATTGCAATCTAATATTCAATGTTCTTGAATAGATAATTCAAGACAGGATGTGCACAATGAGTGTAATGATTGGGTGCGTGGTATGGAGGGGAGTGGTCAAGGCTGAATAACACGGACATGACGGAAAACGTTTTAAATATATATCATGAAATCAAGTATCAATAAATAAAGCATTGATGAGTAAACTGCTACATTATACATATTTCAGTATTGCTTTTTTTGGGAAGAATAGAAGAGTAAGCAAAAAAAGATGTTTTATTCTATTAGTCGAAGCATACACTGTTATACTGTAAATGTTTTATTTGTAATCAGGAAAAGTTCACATTAAAATAGCAATAAAAAGTACAGTACAATACTGGCTATGCAACTGCTTTGTATACAACAGCCATAACATACACTTGTTGTGTGTAGGAAGCAGTTACGTTCACTATCTCTGGTTACCTCTTCTGCATCCTATTCTCTGATCTGGATTTTGGAACTCTGTTATAAAATTATGGGACCACAGACGTATATGGGGGTCAGACTTTGTATGAAAGGACTTTTGTGGTGTCTTGCTGTATATATACAGTATTTACAGTATAAATCAGAACCTTTTGTTGCTATGCAGACTATGCCTAGTTGACTGGAGCTGTAAAGCAACAGCACTAATCTCTAATATTTTAATGACAATTTATTTGTGTAAAATAGAGGTTTTTTAATGCAATAGAAAGACGATATTTCGTTTTTTCTGAGGTTCTACATGTAAAGGACTCGCTAGAAAAAAGATTTAAAAAATGGGGAAAGGAATAAAAAGGACTCTGCAGACTTGAAAGAAATCTTAATGTTAAAATTTTTCTGCAACGTATATTAATGATAAAATGAGAAGAATGAGAGAAAATGCTGGACGTGGCGAGATATATGATCGGTGGAATTTTAAGGAAATATAAGTCATACAGAAAACAGATACACAACTGTCAGCATTTAATATACTGAGTATGTACAGAAAAATGATAGAATGCATAAAACAAAATACATTTGAAGAATAAAATAAAACATGGAGTAATTGGAATTACTATGCCAGACAGTAAAAAAATGGAAAGCTACAATATCGATAAAGGGAATATCAAGAAAAGAATCTGTGAATATTTAGGCAATGGTTGCAAAGAAACCATTGCCAAATAACTTTAAGTACTTAGAGTGGATGGTGATATATAACATTTTAGACACAAACAATAATCTCTTCAAAAGAAAATCACTCCAGAGTGCGAAGTGTCCATATGAAAGATACATCAAAGTGAAATCTGCGAAAACACACATTATATGAATGTGAATAGGCAAAAGCAATATGAAAAATGGCAAAAGATAAACGGCTCATTGAAACAGCTTTAATTAGAGAAATTATCACGTTCAGAAGGGAAAAACAACTAAGTATAAGTATAGAACAATAGGTGAGAATAAATTACATCAAAGAAAAAATATGGTAAAGAGATGCTTATATGTAACAGAGAAAACTATTGTCTTGTCAAAGTGTTTTTTCAGATTATCATTTATAACATCAGCTTCTTTGAAGCATGGAAAAGAGTGTAAAAGGAAACACAGAAGGTAGGCTAAAGAATGAAACCTCCAAGGTGACAAAGACCCCAAAATAAACATAAATTCTTTTCTTAAATTAAATTAATACTAGGGGGCTCCGCCCCCTGCTCACTTCGCTCGCCAACCCCGGGGTTTGGATTACCAGATATATAATTTAAAGAGATTGTTATTTTCATGGGAATTGTTACATATGCATTATTTTCACTTTTACTTTAAAACTTTTGTTAAAAACAATACTAGTCCTTTATATCCGGCCCCAGGCGTGGTTAAATCTCTTTCTCGCAGGACGTATAACGCTGCTTGCGTTGTAAAGGGGGGGCTGAATGCATGCTAAGGAGTTGCAGTCAGATCATCTGGTGGCGAGCTGCATTTTCTGCTTGTCGCGCTTTTCGTCGATCATTTCAAAGCCTGTACAGCAGCTGTCCTTTTGCCACTTTGCATCTCTGCCGCTCGTGTTGTGAATGGGGGGGCTTGAATGCACGCTAAGGAGAAGCGGTCAGATCATCTGCTGGCTTCCTGCTGCTGCATGTTCTGCTTGTCACTTGTTGTTGTTTTAAGAGCTGGGAGCACATGATGTCTGTCTGCCAAAAGCATTCCAACAACTGCTTGGTTAGATGTCCGTGAACTAGTTTTAAATGCTGTTTCACTGCGTTGTCTCGCAGGATGTTAAAGTGTCTCTCACTGGACATCAAATTGCAATCTCTTTGCACCAAGACTCATGTTTAAGGTCCCCGTGAGACGCTCCATGGCCAATCTCTTTCATCTCACGGGTCTTTAAAGTGTCTTCTGAGAAGATCACATATCGTCTGCCTGGTCTTGCCTATTTTATAATAGAGAGATAAGTTTATATACCGGTAGTTGTTTTAAGTCTGTTGTAAGTTTTAGGAAAAAAAAATTAAAAAGTAAAGAAGTAAAGTGGTATGTTCCAAAACGTAACTGTAAGAGCCATTTGTTAGTTAGTTAGGTTATGTTAAGCTGACAGATGTATATTCTTAGCTTTGTTAAAATGTTTGCCTATATGTTGGTGCATATTCAATGGGAGGTTCTATTATAATCCCTATAAGCTAAATTGTAAATTAGACATTCTAATTATTTCCCTTCATTCTGACTATAGTCTAGTTAAATTTATGATCCACTTTGCAGTTGGTAAGGCATGGAGAGTAAGCATACTGAATGTATTGAACGTACTGACGTACTAACGTGAACCTTAAATAAATTTGCCATAGAAAAGTAACAACTTTTAAATACATAATGTAGCTGAAGTTTAACAGGAGGAAGCTAGCATTGTAATGAAACAGAGAAGAAACCTTTTTTTCCCTTTTGCCTTTAGTTCTGTGTGTGTATTCAATTTTTTCTGAATTTTTGTGATTTGTTCCTCTTTAAAATTTTCACTAAACTTTTTTAAAACAAACTTTATTGGACTGAGAAATTTCTTTTGTTATGTGTTTGATTTATGCTGGATCCTACCTTGCCAACTCACAAGAAAAGATGCCACTAAAGTAACTATATAAATAATATAAAAAAAGAGACACTAATCTCTTACTATTGTTTTTGGCCTTATAGTTTTATGTATATTTTGAAAAAACATATAATTATTATTTTGATTTTGTTAAATATTAACTTTAAAGTAACAGACAAATTATTCATATTCAACTACATTAATCTGCGGTGGGTTGGCACCCTGCCCGGGATTGGTTCCTGCCTTGTGCCCTGTGTTGGCTGGGATTGGCTCCAGCAGACCCCCGTGACCCTGTGTTCGGATTCAGCGGGTTGGAAAATGGATGGATGGATGGAACTACATTAATCTTTCTGGTTAATTTTTCTTTACGGTTGCAGACCATGTAAAAACAAACTCTAAAAACAAATTCCTTCATGCAGTCAATTATATGCTATGATATAGCACTACACATAGTGTGAAACTATGTAGACTGTATTTCAGTTCTTTATAACCAATGCATTCAATGCAGGGTTTTGTTTTTTAAAGAAGCAATCTCAGGGAGAAATAAGCTTGTTGCCCTCTAGAGTCACTAGTAAAGCCCAAATTCTTCAAAATCCTTGCATGGGTAGTGGAAGCCTTCTGTCTAGGTGCTACACAGATCATCAAGTTCCTGTCTAATGTGCTCTTCACAGAAACCTTTAAAATCAATATGGCAGAGAGGAAACCATGTGTGCAGATCAGGTTTTCCCAATAGCCTGACTGACATCTAACTGCAATCTTTTAAAAGTGCACAGCACTCTTGCTGTCAGGAAACCTTTATTTTCAATCTGGAGTGTCCTGTCAGCTTGCCCAGTAGCATTTATTTTACGTGTGTGAACAGGCGGTCAATTGAACTCTAGGACATAGCAATAACAGCACTTATATTTTCATTTAAGCTTACGTGGGTCTAGTAGTTCTCTTAAGACTATTTACTTGTAATGCTTCTTGGAAATATACCTCATCCACAGAGAGAGAGAGAGAGAGAGAGAGAGATAGAGAGAGAGAGAGGAAGAGAGAGAGAGATCTGAACTGTAAAATTGCCATTTTCATTTAAAAAATGAACGCCAGTCACAGCACAAATAAGGTGTAAAGGTAATGAAAATGATTTTGAGAAGGGGCATTAATATATTTTACACATGGCTCCTATAGAATCCCTCAAAGCAACTAGGTCCTTATGGCATTGAAAGATTCATGGTTAATAAATCACAGCAGGCAGTCCTATTTAAGTAAACCTGCTACGTGTTTTAAGTATGCCTTGGCAATGATGAGTTTAATCGGAAACCAATTCTTAAATCAGCACTGCTGCAGGGTGAACAGTTGAATTTAGGATAAATTTATCTTTCATATTTCATTTGAACAAAAAAGCCTCATGTGGAAAATAAATAGCATCGGAAGTAAATTTAAATTTGAAATAAGATAAGCATGTGTGAATTATGCAATATTTTAAGAGATTCACATTAAAAAGTTATGGAAATAATCTTTGTTATTTTTAGTATTAATATTGTTGGCTTTTGAAAATGTTTACATTTTTTTTCTTTTATTTGCTAAATGTACATTCCATGTTCTGTATTTATCACAAAGCAGTATGTGTAATAATAAGATAAGCCAAAAAAACATTTTGGTTGTCTGTTAATGAAGCAGATTCTGTAATTCTGTTTTTCCATATATTGTGAACATAAAGTACCCTTTGGTTTTTACACTTACACTTTTACACAACACATAGAACTGGAAATAAACATATACATTTGATACCTGCTTAGTTCATTAAAAGACACTTCTTTTTAGACACCACATTCTCTACTAAGGGTGGCGCCGTTGTGGAATTGCTGCATCACAGTCCTGGCTTGCATGTTTCTCCCTGTGTCTGCGTGGGTTTCCTCCCACAGTCCAAAGACATACAAGTTAGGTGGATTGGCAATGCTAAATTGGCCCTGGTGTGTGGTCGGGATGTGTGTGTGTGTGAGTGTGTTCATCCTGTGATGGACTGGCACCCTGTTCAGGGTTTGTTCCTGCCTTGTGCCCTATGCTGGCTGGGATAGGCTCTGGCTCCCCTTGACCCTGTTCTGGACTAAACAGGTTAGAAAATGACTGACATCGTCTACTCCTGTTTAGACATATTGTCTACAGTAGGCATAATATCAAGAGTGACAATAATAAATTCCCATTGGGATTAATAAAGTATCTATCTATCTATCTATCTAAATTGTAAAACAACATAATGGTATCTTTTGAGTCTTGATAAATGTGTTGGTCTGAAAAGACATTAGAAAATGGTCACCCTTAATCAATCACTAAGTGATGGCTGAGCTTTTTTTTAAAATACTTTAAATGTGATGATAAAAAAAAAATACAACCACAGGTGTTGATATTTTTTCAAACTCGACTTATTCACTATTTTTAAAATAAACATATTTCTGTGTTGCTGGTTTTATATTGTGCAGGATGTCACATCCCACTTATATGCTTTTGGACTTTTTTGTTCTCAAATTTGTAGTATGACTCTGGCAATTGTTCATTGTTTCTGGAGGTTCAACAATCCCAGTAAAGTGTCTCCCAGAACAGCTCTGCAGTACATACAAGGGGAGGGAAATATTATTTGTACATGTGGATAATACAAGATGGTTATTATTCTTGTTCAAGGAAAAGCTTTGAACCGCAGAGCATTGACAGGAGGATGCACAGTGCAAAGAAAAAGGTCACTGGTTCCAGAAGAAAAGATTTTTTTCTTTTGTCTATGGAATGAATAAGAAATAAAAAAGGCCTTGGAAAACAGCAGATTCATGTACATGTGTCAACACTTTTAAAACATATAATCAAGTTAAATTATATTATAATATAAACTAAGTTTTTAATAAGATACATTTTTAGGTATGAATAAAAATTTAGGATTTGCACATCGTTCATGCATATAATGACTTTTAATGGGATTGCATGGTGTTGCAGTCAATTTCTGACAGCTTTAGATTCTGGGTTCACTTCTCTGCCAGATCACTGTCTATGGAGTTTTTATGCTCTATGTTTTTTAAACACTGTGTTTAAAAAAGTAAATGGAAGTAAAACTCAAACTAAATGTGCTTATACATGCTAAATCAAACTGAGCAAAAGAAGAACCTAAGCAGAAATTATTACCCAATATGAAGTAAATAACAATAACACAATCTACCAATTCTGAAGAATTGATCTGTGTCCCCTTATCTCCTTGTTTAAGAAGAAATGGCTCCAATGATATAACTTTGCAAAAGAAGCATCTATGCCCACCATATGGTATCAAGGCTGTCCTGGATCTTTGGAAATAACAGATTACCTGCCAAACAAATAAAAACATTTTTTATAAGTAATAAAAATGCATAACATACTGAAAATCAGTCACTTGATTGACACACTTAATAGAGTTGATCGGCAAAGTGTCTCAAAGCTCACTAATTTCACAAAAGAAAAACCCCACTGTTTCACTCATAGATCTTTCAACCACCCAGCTTTCAATCCAGAATGTATTTAAAAAATAAAAAAAAAAACATTTCCAGTATTTTCATTTGAGGGTACATTACATGTCCATAATTAGACTATTACGAATACTACTACTGGGTATATAACTGTGATCCCTATGTGCTGGTAGTGCAGCATCACATAGCTAATTATATATGCTGATTAGCCATGTGGCCAGCTTCATCTCAGAACAGGCATTCAAGGCGCCTCCCTCTTCTCCTCCTCTCATCAGAAAACACAGGACACACTGTAAAATAATTAATTAAAACAAAATGTTTATTACTATTTAAAAGTTTTTTTTCTTCTTGATGAAAATATCTGCACAGATAAATCGTAAACAAAACAAACGTTCTAGATGTACCAATTGTATGCTACTGCTTTGTGACATGGGCTGTTGTGTGCCCTAAGAGTGGAACTCTGTAAGTGCAATGATTAATATTTCATTTAGTTTTTGCTCATTTGTAGCCATTTGTTGCATTTTGTTTGTGGTATTCCTTCCACCTGTGTCTTTTGTTGTATGAGGCACAGTGGCACAGAGGTTAGCACTGCTGCCTCACAGCTCAGAACACATATGTGGTAGCCATAATCGGTCCAGCATGGTTGACATACTTTTCCCAGGTTCTCAGGGACACTTTAAAGACCATTGCACCATTATTATCCACTCAAAACTAGTTCAGTTCCTCCTTACCCTTTGACTCCAAAGCATTTAATAGTGTTTGTAAACACTGCTGTGATTTCACCAAACTTACAGTGAAACGAGACAGTATCCACAAAAGAAGTTTGCCGTCAACCCACGTTCATGTAATGTTGCTTTCTGTTGATCTTCAAAATGATCTTGATCCATTTATGATAAGAAACAGGCAACTATTAATAATAAGAGTGTCCTGACTCTACTCTGTAGGAGCTTTCTCAGGCTGGACACTGTGGATTAACCTTTCTTGTTCTCAGGCAAACCGTAGAAGATGAGGATTTTCTCACTTTTATAGAAGAAGAGAAATAGGGTCCTCACCTGCTTGGCACAGGATACCTCTTTTTTATCCGTTCAAATTTTCAGTCCTTGTTTCTGGGCTTGTGTGCCACATACAGTATGATTCACCACACAGTAAATTTAGAATATGGTTGAAATGAGCAATCTATAAACATATTACCTTTTTCAACACACAAATACCCTGTAAAAATGATAAGTGAACATTAACAAGGTTCCCCAACAATAAAATCAAGATATCTGAAACAAAGAATAGAATCAGAAGTTTTTTTGTTTTAAAATACCACATAGGTTGAGAAAGGCAGACAGATTTATTGATACCATGGGAAACATAATCATATAATTCAAAGAAACCATTAAAGTAATGTGCAAGTAAAGTAGGTCTATGGAGGCAAATAAGCAAATACGCTTTGAAATGAGCACACGTACAGAGAACTATTAGACCATAACGCAGGCAAACTTCAGAAATGAAGCTGAGAAAAAAAAGCCATTTAGCGTTCAATGAATACAAATGAAAATAAATTGTCCATAAAATCAATTTAAGAGTGTCCTGAAATCTTTTGTGTAATTGTAAATAATTAACTAAATATAGGAATCTCTAGTATAGTATTAAATAAAGAATATTGTATTATGTGCACTAACCATGTTATTCTACTAAGGCATCATTGTCATCATTGATACTATTTTCATGCAAAGTATGGCGGTTTAAGTATTAACATTGTAATATGAAACCAGAATGCAAGTCACGGACACACTTGCATTTCTGTTGAGAATTTATACATTTTTCTCATGGTGCCTTTTCTTCTTTAAAAAATCAAGGTAAATCCAAGTCTCCTTATAAAACACTAAGTTCACCTAAAGTATCATAAAGTTATTTATAGAAAGCAAATGCTGTTGTTTTCTTTGCAACTGTCTTAAGCAAGGAAACGCAGCCCATAAAGAAGATCCAAAACAAGTGAAATATTCTTTTTCAGACTGCGTCACCTATTACAAAGCCCTCTTTACATGAAATTGCAGCATTCTGTTTTCAAGTAAGTTCCATTTTTTACTTTAGTAACAAAACAATATTGCTGCTACTGATGGTTGAAAATTAATCATTTATGGTTATATATATTTAAATGCCATGATAATAAATAATATTGGCTTTATTAAAATGAGCAACATAATTTTTACAATTTCTCTTCTAAATGATATACAGTAATCCCTCCTCCATCGCGGGGGTTGCGTTCCAGAGCCACCCGCGAAATAGGAAAATCCGCGAAGTAGAAACCATATGTTTATATGGTTATTTTTAGAATGTCATGCTTGGGTCACAGATTTGCGCAGAAACACAGGAGGTTGTAGAGAGACAGGAACGTTATTCAAACACTGCAAACAAACATTTGTCTCTTTTTCAAAAGTTTACACTGTGCTCCATGACAAGACAGAGATGACAGTTCTGTCTCACAATTAAAAGAATGCAAACATATCTTCCTTTTCAAAGGAGTGCAAAGCAAGCAGTCAAAAAAAAAATCAATAGGGCTTTTTGGCTTTTAAGTATGCGAAGCACCGCCGGTACAAAGCTGTTGAAGGCGGCAGCTCACACCCCCCTCTGTCAGGAGCAGGAAGAGACAGAGAGAGAGCCACAGAAAAACAAAGTCAAAAATCAATACGTGCTCTTTGAGCTTTTAAGTATGCGAAGCACCGTGCAGCATGTCCTTCAGGAAGCAGCTGCACACAATCCCCCTGCTCACACCCCCCCTACGTCAGCGCAAGAGAGAGAGAGAGAGAGAGAGAAAGTAAGTTGGGTAGCTTCTCAGCCATCTGCCAATAGCGTCCCTTGTATGAAATCAACTGGGCAAACCAACTGAGGAAGCATGTGCCAGAAATTAAAAGACCCATTGTCCGCAGAAACCCGCGAAGCAGCGAAAAATCCGCGATATATATTTAAATATGCTTACATATAAAATCCGCGATGGAGTGAAGCTGCGAAAGGCGAAGCGCGATATAGCGAGGGATCACTGTATAACTCAAATTTCCCCTTGAGATTAACACAAGAATCCCTGAAGCCTACGAAAAAACTTGTAATCCCGGGCCACCTTAAATTCCTTCGCACCTCTCCATAAGCGTCTTTTGCTTTGTAAATGTGTCGATCAGCACAAGCAGCAAGCAGCCTGCTATCCCATCCACCCCCTGACCCCCACTGCAGAAAGGGCAAAAAGTTTTCCCGCTCCAGTCTTGTTTACCTGGGTGAGAGATGCCTGAAGTTGTATAGAGTAAATAATATGTTGTTATTTGAAACACATGCAGTTCATGTGTGTTCCGTGTCTACAATGATCTGTGTAAGTGTAGGATGACAGGAACAGTGAGAAATGCAAGAAATGTTGAATGTACCTAAAACAAACTTTTTTCATATTATAGTACTAACAACAAAATTTTTGTGACCTCATGCAGTTAGAACAAGATGGTGTTACAAAACATGGTGACTCCCCTTGTTTCATCTTTTGTCACTTCTACTCCTCTGCTTGGTTTTACAAGTTCTATGTTTCTGTCAGTTTCTTGCAGTGACCATTAATTTGTTTCTTTTTGCAACCTTTTCTTGTTTGTGTACAGCCTCAGGGAAATTGAGTTCTTTCTTTTGATGTTCTGCTGTTGTGACTAGTGGGTAAGAAGCCATTGACCCAGATCAGATTTCATGCACATCACTGTTGGCACATCCCAGCTTTCTGAGTTTAGGACTACTGTCAAAATGACACACATTTCATTTTTTGTCAGATTTTCCATCAAAAAGTCATCTTCATGTTAGTTTAGTAGCATGGTGTGTAGCATTGCTACCTCAAAGCCATTAAACTCTGGTACAGTCTCCAGCCTGTGTGCCTCCTGTGTTAAGTCTTCATATATTCCCCTGAGCTTCCTTCTTAACTTCAGTTTCTAAGATTTGAACCTACTGTAGGCTGAGTTGACAGGTAAACCAAAATTGAGTGATTGTGTGAATTGTGTGTTCTGTGATGGATTGCTACCCAAACCAGGGCTGGATGGTTCCCATTTTGTGCATGATTTAGCTGTCATAGGTTTCATCTTCCCCAATCCAGCAAAGGATAGGATAGTTTCAAAAACTGACAAACACAGTAGACGAACAGTATAGACAATTGAGAAAAGTCATTACCTGACATATGTCTGTAGCTTTTATAGTCATTCCTTAGCTATAAAAAATCACCAAGGCATTGTTTTGGGGGTTTGTGGAGCTAAGAAATTCACTGGTTACATTTAGTTTTTGTTTAGTAATGGTTTTAACTATGTTAAAAATGAAATATTTTGTTTAGTGGCACCATTTTGTTTGCATTATGAGTGGTGCCATTTGCGCATTTTGTTTGGTCTGGTTACCAGGCTTTTGTTAGGTAAGGCCAACAGTAAGTGTGTAACATGGGACATCATCAGCTAAAATTGTATAGGTCAGCATTATACACTAGTTTTCATTGACTAGTTTCCTAATTTTCCAGTTCAGCATTTTGTTACATATTCAACTACAAATTAGTCTTTTGTTTCTGCATAGGTTACTCACTAAAATAACTGCTTTACTTAACTTCTCTGTTTATCTAATTTGACTTTGTTTTAATGTCTTTGGCTTTCAGTATCAACACACATTTAGTCATAGATGAAAACTGTATTGTAGTAGCCAGCATATTTTCCTGCAGATAGGTAGGGATGGGTGGGTGACAGCCAAATGTCATACAGGTTGTTGAGCTCTGCATTTCATGAACCCTGAAAAATCTGCAATTCAGCAGAGTCAAAGTGCAGCCCGGGATACCTATGAGGTCAGTCATGTAACACCCCAACAACACATAACTCCCAATTCCGGTTACACTATGGCTAAATTATGTTTGTGTGAGGGTTGTCTATTTCAGAAGGCATTTTGAGACTGACATTGTGACAATTCCATGATATTATGGGCATTTTGAGACTGACATTGTGACAATTACATGATATTATGGGCATTACCCGACTTATGTCAGCTGTATTATGGGCTGCAGTTAGACCTATCTCATACATTTTACAAGACTGGGAAGGTTCAGGAAGGCAAGTGGAGACTCCTGGGGCGCTAGATAAATACAGCCTCGAAGAAGATAAAATGATATTATGGACAGAGACACTGCATGTGACTCTGGAAAATGACCCAGAAAAGGTGGAAAAGTGAATGCTACTTCAGTAACAGTGCAGGAACAGCCGTTGCTTGTTTCAGTAACTGTTATTTTACAAGGCGTTCCCTGTGGCCATAACAGCAGGAAGATGATTCTTCTGAAATTACGGCTATTGATCATTCATTGTTAAATAAATATTCCAGACACTGGGCACCCTCATTTGGTGTTTCTGCATATCAGTCTTTTTATATCAATGCTCCCAACAATTATGTTCAGCAAAGTGCAGTATCCAACCTAATTATGTTTCTCTTCTTCTTCTCTTACTACTTTAAAAATGATTATTTTTTTTATCTTTGGAGTGAAACTTACAAAATGTTATCACGAGTACCATTTTGCAGGTGTTATAAAATTGTGACATCATTCATTCTGAAATGTGATCTTCTATTCTTAGCTGTGAGTAAGTTTAGGACAATTCATAACTACTTCTCATGTCTTACTTTGGGCTAAGACAAATTCTTATCCTAGTTAGAATTTTAGTGTAATTCCTAGCAATAATTCTGCAAAGCTATACAGAGATGGGGAATTGAGCAGACTGGCCGGCTGGGATCACAAGAAGCTCGGTTCTTCCCAGGTTGAGCTGTAGATGGTGGTCCTTCATCCAGGTTGAGACGTCAGTAAAACATGCAGAGACTCCAGCTGATACTGTAATGCCCTTCGGAGGAAATGACTGGTACAGTTGTGTATAATCCTCATAGCTCTAATAAGAGAATTAGATAGGATGGGATGATGGAGCCCAGCGAGGTGGTGTACAGAAAGAAAAGTAGAGGACCTAGCACTGATACTTGGGATACACCTGTGCATGTCTGGTGCACCCTTGACATCTCTCCTCACCAGGGGCCTCATGCATAACGCTGTGCGTAAAATTCACACTAAAACATGGCGTACGGACAAAAGCGGAAATGTGAGTACGTACAAAAAAAATCCAGATGCATAAATCTGTGCGTTCGACAACTTCCACTTTCTTCCGCTACATAAATCTCGGTCACTGTGAAAAGTAACGCATGTGCACGCGCCTGCTGCCACTCCCCAACTCCTCCCAGATTTACACCTTTTTGAATATGCAGATCAATATAAATAGCCCATAAGCTCAGCGTTCTGTGAAAAGGCAATGGCAAAAGCATGGGGGGAAATACAAGAATTTAGTGAATACCAATTGGAAGCAAGGAAAAATGTACTATTTTTTGGTTTAAACGGTAGTATAAACAACAAAAGGAAGTTGATTGAGTGACACAGAGTGTCGGAGAAATTCGAAAGCTCAAGTTCACAAAGTCGCACAGTGCTCAAAATAAAAAAGAAGTTGTCAGATATCGAAGTCGTCATGAAAAGGCTAGTCGCAGCCCACCGTCTGAGTGTCATATGGAAGCTTATTAGGGTACAGAGAAAAGAAAAAAAATAGGCACACAGTGGGAAAAAAAGCTTGAAATGTCAACTTTAATCTTGAAATTTCCACTTTAATCACGTAGTTTATTTGGTTATCAGTGGCGGCTTGCGTATAGGCACTGTGGAACTGCAGCACCCCCTATTTCCACTTGATATTATCGATAACATTTAATATAATGAGTCCTTTTCTCTTTAATTCTTTCTTTATACTTGTACAATATATAATCCTTAAGCTTAATGTCAGTAGCCATCCCCCAGTTTACGAAAAAGATACAAAAATCTTTGTATGGAACTGTGCGCTTCACAGTTCCAACAGCGTGGTGTTTGGCTGTTGTGCGCATGCACACATAGGAAGCTGCACGCGAGGCTGTGAGGGAGAGAGAGCACTGTCGCTCCTGCAGTGCCGACCCTGTCGTGCTGGTGGAAGGTAGTGTTTTTTTTTTTACTCCGCGTGTGTTGTGCTAAAAAACCGTGTACCATATTCTTGAATGTGATAAAGTGTAGAATTAGATTATTATCCTGCTTCCAGCTATTCTATTTGATTCATTTTTTTTTTCGGTTTCTGAATAAATTTTCTTTTTATACATGTTTGTTTCCTTTTACACAATTTTAAAACAAAGGCTACAAATTTTCTGGAGCAGCACCCCCACTAATTTTAGCTACGAGCCGCCACTGTTGGTTATTAAAGTAGAACATCATAAACTTCACCTTAAAATCATTTCATTTACTAGTTTTTCAAATACCATCGTGTCTAAAGTAGGACGTTAAATGCTTTGTTTTATATGTGTTCTTCTATGTGCTGTATGTGTGTGAATCACATCATGCTTCTTAAAAGGGCTTTCTCTTCCTCTGACAGGACACAGAATCCATTACATTCGTGATATTACAGCTCTCTCAGTGAGATGTACACTTGATATCATTTTCATGACGTTGGGAGTTAAAGCATGTTATTAAACATGGGAACACCGTGGCACAGTAACACTGACGAGCTGGCGCCCCATCCAGAGATTGTTCCTGCCTCCCGCAAGATGCTTGCTGTGCCGTGCGCGACCTTCGATGAAATAATTTACTGCAGCAGTACAGTCTCTCTCAAATGTACTAACCCCCAATTCCTGTCCTTCCTTTTCTTTCTCCAAGTAACCAATTGCCACACAATCAGCTCTGTAATAGATGTTAAGTCATCTGTAAGGTGAGAACGCCGATTCTTCAAAACTTTTAAGGAACATTGAAATATCTTTGTAGTGCATGTTTAATTATTCCATCCATCTATCCATCCAGGGTCACGGCAGTCGAGGCAAGCAAACAGTGCAAGGCAGGAACAATCCCTGAACGGGGCACCAGATCATCGCTAGCACTGCACCATCGTGCCCTCACATGTTTGATTATTAACAAGTCAAGTCAAGTTGGGGAGCATGCACTGGTACAGTGCATTGACGCACCCACTACACGACGAAACAGCTCAGGAACCCGGTTGGCAACCCCCCCAGGCAGACACGCGGTCCAGTCCCACCCTCCAGAAATGACCCTCTATCTGCCGCAGCCAGGTGTTATGTGGACAACCCCTTGCCTTGGTCCAGGCACTTGGGTCCCCAACAATGAGGATCTTATGAGCCAGATCACCCTTGGGGAAACACGAGACATCGCCATAATGCCGTAATTGACGCTCCCTTACAATGCAGGTAATGTACCTCATTTGGGACTCCATGTGCAACCGCTTATTCGACACAAAGTTAAACCAACGGTACCCAAGGATTTTCCGGAGAGACACAGTGCCAATTAATTAAATTATTAACCATATAGGTTATTTAAATGATGTTAACATTTTATCCGTAAATTGTAATAAACATATTTTGCTGTATTTCATCTTAAAAATGATATCGTCATCATATGTAAATACGCGCTTTATAAAGTGGCTCAGGTTGTGCAATATTATAACTGTAGTACAAGTTTACAGTCAGGTAATTGTACTTATAAGTGCAAACAGTTCTACAAGGAGCACTTGATGGACTGATTGAGTGTGTTTATACTGTAGTTCTTGTGATGAAACTTTTTTTGAACCGCGAGGTCCATACAAGAAAGGCACTAAAGTGTTTGTCATATGAGAGCAGTTCAAATAGCGCATGACTGAGGCAGCGTGTGCTTGATGCTGTTTACAGATAGTTCTCTTTCCGAACAGCTGCTGTAGAGCTGTGATTCCACACTCAGATACAGTGGGATAAATACTCTGAGTGGTGCATTGAGAGTAACAATGTTAAAGCAGCTATGGTATTTGGAATAGTTTGGCCATTCCGTGGACCATTATATCGTTACAGGTTAATTACAATCAGAGGCCTTAAACTAATAAACAATATGCGGTTAATTTCAATGTATTTGATAAAACCGCGTCAGGGATATGGATCTAAAAAAGAAAGGGAAACCGCACTGGAACAAAAGCACTGCTTTGACGCTGGGTGCTGCCAGTTTGCAAAACCGAGCGGAGAACCTGTGTACGCCAAGCATTTAACTGCCGTGAAAGTGTGCGGGGCTTTACACCAAGTTTAGGTTTTATACATCGCAATGTGAGCGTGGAAACACCGTTTATACATAAGGCCCCAGGACATACTATAGGATCAGCTGGAGATGTAGGACTCAGACCATCTGAAAGCAGTCCCAATGTTGCCAAAGACAGAGAGGGTGGCAAGAAGGATGACATGGTTGACCGTGTCGAAGTCAGAGGATATAATTCACAAGGTACATTTTAGATAAAAATCTTAATCTAATGTGTACAACAATATCAAATAAGACTATTTTTATTATTTCTAGTCTAAGGGAACATTCCATTGGCTCAGTAGACTGATTTGATTATGGGCTTGTTTGATGAGTTCAGGGTCATAAGTTTTATATGAGAGGGGACTGACCTTCAATAGTAGTGCTGCTAACCTGACTAAAGGAAATTATGAGTGTGTCTTTGGTTACCACCTGTGTAACATTATCAGATGCCATGAGGTCTAGGTACTATCAAAAGTGAGCAGATGTGGCAGAGCTACAAAAGGAGACAGAAATGCAGCATTTTGTTATTATTTACATTATTTTTCTAAAATAAAAAAAAATAACTACACCATCTTTGACTCCTTTATCCAAGTTTTAGCATGTTTATAACATGTTTAGGCTGGGCAACAACAATTCTGGACCTCCAAAGTATATGCTAATTGTTCCTTGTGATTTCTTAATCTGAGATCAGCCTTGAAAAATAACTGAAATACTGTTTTTAATTAAATGGGTTGGCTATCCTTAAAGAAGATGCTCAATCACATTATCATTTTTGAATTTTGCAAGAGATGTGAACATTTTTTTTGGGTCTCACCCACTGACTTTTTCTTTGCATTTCGTGCCCTTTTCTTTTTATAATGTCCTTTAATCTTGTTGTCTTATTCTTAATTTTTATATTTTTTATTTTTCATTTAATTAATTTATATTTCCTATTTATTTTTTTTTAACAATGCAATTATATTAATTGATAGTGGATGTGGGAGACCTCCAGCCCTGCAGTTTGTCTAGCTGCAGCACCTGAGTGCTATAAAACTTCATACAGTCATTACTGCAGTGTAGTGGCATTAGACCCATGCAGTGT
Source organism: Erpetoichthys calabaricus (assembly GCF_900747795.2). Taxonomy (NCBI): domain Eukaryota; kingdom Metazoa; phylum Chordata; class Cladistia; order Polypteriformes; family Polypteridae; genus Erpetoichthys; species Erpetoichthys calabaricus. The sequence continues at coordinate 61,695,854 of NC_041402.2, forward strand.
CATTTTCTTCCCTTTCTTTCTTTCTCTCTTATAATATTAACAGTCATTTGACTATTTTGTTTTGGTTTTAAATTTTGGCTTTGCCATTTAAAATTTTGTATTTTGAAATGCAAATTTTGACTTTGTAAGCTTTGTTTTTGATTTTTACATTTATTTTTGAAATTTTCATTTAGTATTTTGAATTTGCTTTTTTGAATTTTCTGATTGGATGAAGACTTGGTTTTTAGTTTGAACTTTTGTTTTGTAGTTTTTGCATATAATTTTTTCCCTTTCGATTCATTATTTCAATATAGTATTGTGTGGCCTCAGCTTCCTGATGTCTCCTATATGTGGTACCCAAAGAGGAAGAGCCACCTTGATACTGCTTGGGTATTACTGTATAAAAAAAGGAATTACACCTCTCGCTGCATTTTCAGTATTGTATTTTTTATTTAGATTCCTGTTTTTATATTCTGTAATTCTCGTTTGGATTTTCTGGGTTTATGCTCTGCATTATCTTTCAGGTACTGTTTCTGCTTTGCAATTTATTGCATTTGTTTATTTTTGGCTTTGCCCCTTATTTTTTCTCTTTTTATTGCCTTGCTTTTTTTTATTATTTTTTGAATTTTTAATTATAATATAATGAGTAATAAACATTAAATAATAAGAAACTATGCTTCTGTTGTAATTTGTAAACAGAGATTTTGTGGCTTCTCTCTCATCCTTATTGTGATTATTTGAATGTTTGTTATTTAAAATCATGAGCCCCTCTGTTTTGGGACCGTGCTTACTGGAAGCCTGCCTTTTGAGTTTGGGGGCTAACTTGGGTGAAGAATATTCAGAGACACCAGGGGCCTCATGTATAAGCGGTACGTATGCACAAAAATGTTGCGTACTCCCGTTTCCACGCTCAAATCGCAATGTATAAAACCTAAACTTGGCGTAAAGCCACACACATTTCCACGGTAGCTCAAACCCTGGCGTACACAACTTCTCCACTCAGTTTTGCAAACTAGCAGCACCCAGCGTCAAAGCAGTCCTTTCTTTTTTAGATCCACATCCCTGATGCTGCTTTATCAAATACACTGAAATTAACCGCATATTGTTTAAGAGTTTAAGGCCTCTGATTGTAATTAACTTGTAACAATATAATGGTCCACGGAATGGCCAAACTATTCCAAATACCATAGCTGCTTTAGTGTTGTTCCTCTCAATGCATCACTCAGAGTATTTATCCCACTGTATCTGAGTGTGGAATCACAGCTCTACAGCAGCTGTTCGGAAAGAGAATTATCGGTATACAGCATTAAGCATGCTGCCTCAACCATGCGCTATTTGAACTGCTCTAATACGAGAAACACTTCAGAGCCTTTCCTGTACAGTTTTATCCCAAGAACTATAAACGCACTCAATCAATCCATCAAATGCTCCTTGTAGAACTGTTTGTACTTATAAGTACAATTACCTCACTGTAAACTTGCGATACAATTATAATATTGCACATCCTGAGCCACTTTATAAAGCGCGTATTTACATATGATGACGATATCATTTTTAAGATGAAATGCAGCAAAAAATGTTTATTACATTATACAGATAAAATAGTAACATCATTTAAATAATGTATATTGTTAATAATTTAACATGTGAGGACACGGTGTTGCAGCGGGAGTGATGAGCTGGCGCCCTGATTATTCCTGCCTCGCGTTGTATTCTTGATTGGGCTTGCGCAACACTGGAAAGATAGATGGATAGTATAATTAAACATGTACTACGAAGATATTTCAATGTTTCTTAAAAGTTTTGAAGAATCGACGTTCTAAGCTTACAGATTACTTAACATCTATTACACAGCTGATTGTGTGGTTACTTGGAGAAAGAAAAGGAAGGAGAGGAATTGGAGGTTAGTACGTTTGAAACCGACAGTACTGCTGCAATAAATTATTTCATCGAAGGTTGCGCACGCCGCAGCAAGCATCTTGCGGGAGGCAGGAAAAATCTGTGGACCAGGCACCAGCTCGTCACTATTACTGCGTCACCGTGTTCCCATGTTAAATAACATGCTTTAATTCCTATCATCATGAAAATGATATCACGTATACATCTCAGTAATTTAATTATTCAGAAAGCTGTAATATCACAAATGTAATGGATTCTGTGACCTGTCGGAGGAAGAGAAAGCCTATTTAAGAAGCACATAGTGATTCACACACATAGAGCACATAGAAGAACACATACAAAAACAAAGCATTTAACGTGCTACTTTAGTTATGATGGTATTTGAGAAACTAGTAAATTAAACAATTTAAAGATGATGTTTATGATGTTCTACTTTAATAACAAAATAAACTATGTGATTAAAGTGGAAATTTTGAGATTAAAGTTGGCATTTCAAGCTTTTTTTCTCACTCTGTCCCTATTTTTTTTCTTTTCTCTGTACTCAAATAAGCTTTCATATGACACTCAGATGGTGGGCTACGACTCGCCTTTTCACAGCGACTTTGATATCTGACAACTTCTTTTTTATTTTCATACACTTTACGACTTTGTGAACTTGAACTTTCGAGTTTCTCCGACACTCTATGTCACTCGATCAACTTCTTTTCATTGATTATATCAATGTTTAAACCAACAAATAGTAAGTTTTTCCTTTCCCCCACTTGGTATTCGCTGAAATTCTTGTATTTCCCCCCATGCTTTTGCCATTGTCTTTTCACAGAAGGCTGAGCTTAAGGGCTATTTATATTGACTTGCATATTCAAAGAGGTGTAATTCTGGGAGGAGTTGGGGTGAGACAGCAGGCGCGTTCATGTGCATTACTTTTCACGCTAACCAGGATTTATATAGCAGAAGAATGTGGAAGTTGGCGTTCGCACAGATTTATGCATCTGGATTTTTTTGTGCGTACGAACATTTCCGCTTTTGTCTGTATTTCATGTGTGTGAATTCTACGCATGCCATTAAGCATGAGGCCCCAGATCTGTGAAGGAGGCAGGTCTGGCTTTGTTATGTTTTTGCAAGGCCTGCAACCATTTTTAATCAGGGTAATCTACCCATGTTCTGTAGTAGCACTTAAGTGCTTCAATCAGTTGGTGGCCTAGTGGTAAGTCCTGTCATCTCGCAGCACAGTTTTAAATGCTACCCCTGTCATTTTCTGTTCTTTGTATCTTTGTGTAGATTTTCATCTTATATCCTAAGTAAGTGAGAGCATTACTACGCTGGACAACACTACATCGACCCGAGTGTAGCTGTGTGCATGAGTGTGTCTTATAATGGACTGTCAAGCAATCCTTACTTAGTTTATACATTGAATGGACTTAGACCCCAATGACCTTGAAGTGGATTAATCAGGTTTAATAAGGGATGGATAGAGATTTTCAGATGGACTGAAAATATCATCCAGGGTTGATTCCTGCCCAATGATGCTGGGATGGACTGTGTTTCCTGCAGCCCTAGGTTTGAAAGCTAAGGATCAGAGTGTGAAAACAACATAATTTAAGATTTATGGGGAAATACTAGGAAATTAAAAAAATGTTGCTATTTCCATGTTTGATATATGCAAGGTGCAACTTTAAATTTAATAACCTTCCTTTGAAAAAAGATTGTTCTTTCATTTTATACTTTAAGTTCTTTCTAAGGTGAGTAAAAGTAAAGGGAATTTGACATTATCATATTGAAAATGTTAAAAAAAATACATTGAGTAAATTTCTTTCAAATCTGACTTTATATTATAGTATTACATGTCCTTTACTTTTGTAATACTGTGTAGTTTTATGGCACTCCTCAATGTGGTGAAAATTTAAAAACATAAGGTTTAATTGAGAACAGCACAGTAGAACATTGTTTAACTTTAATACATGGGTGTGATTCTCAGCTCAGTCACTATCTGCATGGAGTTTGCATTTTCATGGCTATGTCCTTGCATATTGTCTCTGAGTACTCAGTTTTCCATCCACATTTCAAAAATGTGCCTGTCAGGGTTAATGCTGCCTACCCTTGATGAGCCAGTCTTGGAGCATTTATAACCTGCAGTGGAGAGGAGATAATCCCAGGTTGTTTCCTGCTTTGTACTTGGTGCTGCTGCAATAGATCCAAGATCTGTGTGATGACTGAATAGAAAAGCAACTGTAGATGAGAAGTTCAAGTAGATTTTTACATTTGTTAGATTTTACCATATAACTGCTTCAGCTTTGCATCTATTTTTAATCAATTTTTAATTGCTAGAATTGTTTGGGATAAATCCCAAACTAAAAGAATTAGCAGAAGCTACAAAGAAATTTGAGGTGAAGAACTAACAGTTTTCATGAGTTTTTCACATGAGAATGAACACAAAATGTCACAACACTCATCCATTTATTAATTATTTTATCATTGAAGTGTTTGTAGAGTGTGAATGCTTCAAAGAACAGGTTTATACAGCTAAGAATATTTGAACTTTTTCTGTGAAATAGGTACTTGGAAAGAAAATATAAGTGAACAACTGACACCAAAAATATGTCCACTCTCTTTTGCATACAAAACCGAAAATCCTTTTTCAAATCATCCATAATCTCTTTAATACACAGGGAAGTTAAATGTAGTATTTTCTATTAGGTCATGCCACGTTCAGTTTGTACAGTGCTTTCTATGTGATTTTTAATTAGGTGATTGTTTGCTAAGATAGTTCACTGTGGTTTTGATTTTATCATTTAAATTAAAATAGATGTGATTCATTTACTTTTTCAATCTCTGCTGATTAGCTTTTGATTATGTAACAGTTTAATGATTGAAGGAGAAAGGAACTTAAGTTATGTTGGCTGCATTTTTTATATACAGCTTCTTTGAATGCTCAGCAGTGTTTCAAACGTGACTGTTAATCTGTGAAGAAGAGCCAGTAGAAGATAAATGTTTGTTGTAGTGCAATTTAATATAGAGGAATGGAATCTCTGCATATCCTGTATTTGCATTTATTTTTCTGTTTATATATATATATATATATATATATATATATATTGTCACAAGAATGGACTGGAGACATAAAAAAGGTTTGGGGCAGCCACTCATATATTGTTTCCTGGCTGCAAAAATAGGAATAATTGTTGTACAGATGTGTACAGATCGGAGTCCAGAACAGAACTTATTTCATGGCCAAAAGATGGCGGCTTTAAAGGCCAACAGAGGAAATGACGTCATCAATGGACCCGGAACCGGAAGTGTGTGTCATCAGGCCCAGAACCAGAAGTGACATCATCCGTGGCCCGGGACCAGAAGTGATGTCATCAGTGGGCCCCCAGAAAAAAAATGGAAGTGATTTCATCAGGGCCAGGCAGAATTTCCAATAACTGGTCTACAGAGAAGTGAGATAAAGAGTTATTGCACTCTGCCACCCCCTGGTATGGCATGGAATTACTCTCATTTAGGCCCTTTAGCTGCCTCCAATGTGCACGTGTGTAACAATATATATAGATAGTGTAAGAAGACGCTATATAGCGCCCAACCCGACACAGATTTGACATGGGAGGCACTCGTAAAATAAAATAAACTTTTTATTTTCTTCAGCTGGAGGGCACGTCTTCCCCGTAATCCCTCCAGCCACACCACAGTCCCAAGCACAAGACACCCAAACTCCTTTCTCTTTCACCACCACTCCTCCACAGCTTCTTCCACCTGACTCAGGTTGATCACCTGTTTCCGGTTGCACTCCCAGGTGGGGCTGAAGATTAGTCCACCTGGGCTCAGGAACTCATGCCTGCCCCCTGGTGGCCACCCTAGACCCCAACAGGGCTGTGGAGGACTCCATCTCCCAGGAAGCCCTGCGAGACACTGAGGCACCACTCCAACCCAGGGGGGCGGCCATCCAGCATCCAGGGGGAGGTACTGCACCATCCACGGCTGCTCCCCCTGAATACACTTAGAAGGGGCGTCCCATCTGGGCATAGGACCTGGCCGTCCGCCACGATATATAATATATATATATGCAGTATATATATATATATATATCCTGTGCAATGTCTGCTTTTTAATCATTTGTAATACATTTACAAGTTATCCTTTAGTTGGCCTTATAAAGACAGACTGTAAGGAAATTTGATTTGAATATTTAATTTAACAAAATTATTATTTATTTTGTTACAGAGCCATACCCCTAAACATCCTTACAGAGTCAGGGGTGGGGGTTGTTGTTTGCAACAGTAAAAAAAGTCGTCAACACATTTGTCTCGTAGGTGAAGGTTCAGTTATAGACATCCTGCCATTGCTCAATAGGAAGAGAGACTTGCCTGGGACATTGTCAACATTTCCTACCTGCATAGTAGCAGTAGAGGTTCTGGGGTCCAAGGACACTATAGAATGTGCAGATAAGTGTTTTTGGTACAAGATAAGGTTAAACAGAGCAGCTTTAAGCTCATTCAGGTGATATTGTATCCAGCACCAGCTAGTCACACTCATATTATTTTTAGGGCATGCTTGTTATTGTTTGGCTTGGGTTTGGCTTATGGCTGTCCTTCTTTGATTTGGCTCTGCCTCATTCAGGTCAAGCCATTCAAAGTAAATGATGCCCCTTTCCCTATGGAACAGCTACATAGGAGGCAGGGATCTGCTTAATCTTAGGAGGATGCTCTAGTTCCTGTGTGTGTGTAGCTCCCATATACCTTGTGAGCCTCTGTTTTGTGCCCAGATCATTGTGGATGTTTTTACGCTGTTATTGAATTCAACGCTTTCTTTAATTCTCTGGTTGGAGTAGGTTATGCTTTTGAATTGTATAGATTTGTTTTAGCCCAACAAGCTAATTCTTTGCAAAATAATGGAAACTATGATAAGAATAAATTCGATGAGTACTTTTGCGAAAATAATATACTGTAGCATTGGCACAAGTGCCACAATGGAGGGATTCTCTACTCTTAATATGGCTCTCTAAGATGGCTTGCTTTCCTTAAAAGGATTGCTTGTCTTTTGCCACACTAGTTGGAAAAGCATGTGACTTTGCAGGTCTTACCATTGCTATAGACGCCCCTGCCACTGGTGATGTAATGCCAGCTCATACTTGAATGACTCATCCTTGGATGACTCATCCTTGGCTTATGGAAGCTGTCGGCACCATTAAATAACTCTACCACTGAAGTCGCTGTCCCCAGCGACCACTTCCAACTGCTTCAGTCGTCACACAAATTTATTGAAATGGCAGCATGGTCTTCTCTCATGCGTCAGTCATGCAACTGGTGACAAGGGCACATCTACAGGGATCATTAGTGCTGTGTTGTCAAATGGCACAGCCAGTATGTTGAGTGCTGCACTTTCATGGGGTTCGGCAGAGTCGTTCAACACTGGTCAGTTGTAAACAAGCAGACAAACCTCCTTGTATGGAGATGCAAATGTACTGGTCCCTTGGCTATTTTTCTTCAACTGAACTGGAGCTGCAAACCGCGTTCTAGGTCTGGATCTCAATTTTCATAATCTGCCTCCAATGCCGCTTCACAATGCCTCTACAATCTGTCTTGTCCTTTGCCTGCACATTGGGGTCATTGGCAACTCAATATGTCACATTTTTCCTCAGCTCCATGAGCTTGCAGCTCTGCTGGAATCTGTGCACCAAAACTAATGGACCTTAGCAGATGGAGAAGCGGTGGTGGAGCTGCAGACGTGGCAGTCTCTCAGCTGTCTTTCCCCAGTACTGCTGCTGCAAACGGCACTCCAGATTACAGATTTGAGCCCCAGGATTCTTCAGTAACTCATCTGAAGTGCCATGCAGGTCCATTTCTGGTCTCCAAGGCATTCAGTATTCTGCTATGTCGGACCGTAGATCTTCTCTTCCCGCTTCTGACACTAATTTATAGTTGGCACCAAGCACTGCAATGGAAGGATTCTCATCTCTTTACATGGCTCTTTGAGGCAGCTCACTGTCCTAAAAAGGACTGCTTACCTTTTGCTGCAATAGTTGGAAAAGTATGCAACTTTGAAGGCTTGTCCTTTATATAGGCATTCATGCCAATGATTAATACAAGCCCATGCTTGGGTGACTTATCCCTAATTGATGTTACTTGTCAGCAATGTTACAATACTTAAAAAGCAGTTAGCGTGAATTTATGAGAGAAAGATCCTGCCAAACTAATCTGTTAGACTTTTTTGAATGAACAACTGGAGTAGTAGACAAAAACAAAAGCATTTAATTTTCAAAAACCATTTGAAACATTTCCACACCAAAAATTAATTTTGAAACTAGAAGTTATTGGCATCAGAGGTAACATACAACACCGGATTTCAAGCTGATTAATTGACTTCAGACAAGGAGTAGAGATAAAAGAAGAATGCTGAACATGGCATGAGAACTTTGTTGGTGTCCATCAGGGGTCTGTCTCTAGAACATTAATGATGTTCTAACACAGTTAGAAAACTTGTGAATTTACAAATGATACTAAAACTGGAGGACAGAAGATACTAAGGAGGCAGCAAAGCTGACAAAAAAACTTCTAAAATGCAGTCTTAATTAGAAAAGTGTTACATTTAAACAAAATAAATGAAATGTATAAGGTGAGAGGTGCTGTCATGCAGGGGTTTTGATGATAAAACATTCTTATCCTCTGAGTCATATGAGAAGTATTTAAAAATGAAATTAAAATGACATGAGTTTACATTGTAAAGAAAGTTGAACAAAAATCAAGGGGCATTAATCTCACATTGTATACTGTATATATATAACATACTGATTAGTTACTGTAGATCTGGTCACTATACTAAAAAAAAGACATACCGTAGAGCACATGAAAGACAGATAGAGGGACAGAAAGACAGACAATGATGCATTTGAAAAGACACAACAAGACACATTTAGTTACACAAAGGTTATAAGTCTCCTTCAACTGTGAAATTTAGCTAAATTTAGCTTAAGCAATGGGGTTTCTTTATCACCTGGTTATTGGTTAGCAGTGTTAGAATTTTTTTTAAAGTACTTTTGATGCAAAATCAATGGATGATATGTATACATTATAAATAATCAAAAGCATAGATGTAAAAAGGGTTGTGATTTATGAGTGAATATCCCATTTAATGACACTAGGAAGTTGGTAACCTAAACAGAGGTTTAACAAAAGGGCAAAGGTTGTGCTATTCTAGTGTGCCTCTGTTACTCAGCTGAGGACCATGGTGGGTCTTTGGAGTTAAAGTCTTGTGGAAATCAGAAGGGATGGAGTTATTGGCACGTCGGAGGTAGGATTACAGAAATCCATCAGTGTTGGCATCCTCACGGCTAAAGAGGAAAAGAGCAGACTGCAGGTTTGTGGTGCCACCTCATTATCTATCCACCATGTAACATTTAAATAGGTCTTACAATGCTCTTCAGATGCCCTCACATGTGATAATATATATAAAAAATTGTTTTTGCTTAGTGTAAACCTTTAACAACTAATTTCTGATGACAAACACTTACAAAGCATTAAGAGAATAGTATTTCCCTTTTAAAAATTAATTTAGCAGATGCCTCTCTTTATGATTGATGACATTTTACTTATTATGTTGGGCCTACTAATAAATACACAGCAGGTTTCTGATTGGTGAGTGAGGCTCCTGAGCATTGGTGTGCCATATAGTTGGCAGATGGTCAATGCTTCTCCACAGGCTAAAATATTGCAGATGGAACAGTAAGAGTGGGGATGACCTTTCCTCCTGACTTTGTCATGTTTCTGATTTCAGCTGTAGTTAGTTTTGTAAAAGCCCTACATTGCCCTGAGAGTTGTAGTAAATCAATAGGACATTTTGTATTTTCAATAAAGCCTTAATTTGTAGCACAAACTGTGTCATATCAAATGTTCCTTTCAATAATAAAATTAATTAATTTTATCTTTGTTTATTTTCACTCTAAGTAAGTGCAACAAACTAAAGGCATAAAGGCCAATGAGCAAAATGTGGTTATCAAAAAGTTGAAATTTACAACTGTCTTCATCAGCATGGTAAAAGAGTTGGTTTTGACAAAATATTTACAGTACAATTAACAATCTTCCTAATAAATACATAAAGAAATGCATCTGAATAAAAACAAATATATATATAAAAAAGGATGTAAATGCTATGAAAAATGAGAACAAGAAGTCATGAACAAAGTTGATGATTTATAGATGGACAAAGATGAGCAAAGTTGACAACTTAAGGTAAGTTTGCAGTCCAGTCTAGCAATTGTAGATCTTCCATCCAATGCTGTGGGGAGAGAGCACTGGTTCCTCGAATGCCTTACACTACTGAGTGGGGACTCATATCGGTGAGAAGAGCTTTCAAGACACTCACTGGCTTCCACAAAAAGACTGATGCACGTAGTCATATGTTGTAATGGTGTCATTTCTTACCACTTTAGAAGCTGAATAGAAACAGCTCTTCATGCCAGCAAATGACATCAGGAGTGGGGAAGGCTAGCATGTTATAAATATCATGTAGGGGATCCACTAAATACTGAATTCATTGGGAATTATGTAAAACAACAGATTATCTTCCACCCAGCTGTTAGGAAACCTATTTCGTCCTGTTCAGAGTCATTGGGTTTGTGAAATAATAAACAAGAAAGCATAAAGGGTTGAGGCACTGAGTGGTGATTTATTTATAGATGAAGTTTGCTGCAAAAATATTTTGACGTAATATGTAACAGACGTCTATTCAGATGAGGTTCCTCCTCAAGACTGAATCCAAGATAGTGGCGGAGGGGGTTAGAAGACTGGGTTGACAGAAGGGGTGGGTTTGGGTGACTGGAAACACAAAGTGACATCAGATGTCTTCACGTCGTTGATCTTCTGGTCTGCAGGCAGAGAGAGAGAGAGAGAGAGGAGAGGCATTAGGTGACAGAGCCAGCACTCGACTCGGGGTGAAATTACCAATCGACAAGCTCTGAAGTTGACTTCAAAGCACTTTTGTATGACAAGTCAGAATTCCTTAGATTATTTACCTTGATATTAAATCTGACTGTTATCTGGTTTTACAGTTACTTTACAGTTAATGAAAAAGACAGCCTGCGTAGGCTTGCCCCTGTGGTTTTCAGCAGTACTGTAGACATTGTAAGCAGTGCTTTGTCGCTTGGAGTGGTCTTTAGTATGCCACTAGGACTGCTACCTCAGTGAATGTTTATTGAATGATCACAAATGCATTCCTCAAATGTATTACAGTTTGAATTAGTAGTTTATTCAATGGCTAGGTGTGGATATGCAAGCAAAAAAACAGCAGACACAGAGTAATCCACAGGAGAAACTATGAAATGCTGCACTCAGAGACTCGTATGAAAGCATAATATTTGGCAACAAATGTTCTGAATATGTAGATACTGGCAAGGAATGAAAACATCTAGCCAATACAGGTAATCATGTCTAGTGCACATACTGCATAGATCTGGGTAGTGAGATGGACTCCCCATTACTCAACAGCCATACATCAATTTTCTCATCCATCTATGTATTTCAGTCTAAACTGAAATGTCCTTTAGGGTTTAAATTATTACTTAGAGGCATTCAACATCATCAAGAGTACAGTGCTTCATGATTTTCAGATATTTACTATACAGCATGTGTGATATAACCGATGTGTCAGTATAGTAGACATATGTTAATAGTTTTGTTAAAGTATTCTGATTTACAGTACACCCCAAATCAACACTTTAAGAACCTCATTCAAACCAAGTCAGCAAAAAGATAACCAAGAAAGCTAAGTATTAGAAAGGGGGAAAAAAACACTTTTTTTAAAAATGTGTCATTTAATATGCTCATTACTTTCCCTGTTTAGAATAGTTAATATGTTATGATAAAACTGAATTGTAATTTATTTTACTTGAAAGCATGTTGCACTGCAACTAAGATAGAAATGATGATTAATGTTTTCCTCTTCAAGTGATCAATTATTGAAAAGATCATTGAGTTTTCTCTGTCTCCAATTCATCAGGCAGACATCATTGAATTTAAGAGTTTGTTTCTGTAAAGGGCAACTTAACCCTAATTAATCATGCAAATCAGGAGGGTCATAGAAAGTTTAGGTAGTTGGCAGCTTTTCCTATTCTCATAAATAATTTTGTTTTTTTTTCTCCTCTAGACGACTGCATGTAATGTTATGGAAAATTTAACCATTCCTTTTGAAAGTGAAAAAAATACTGTGAGAATAATAGAATATTTAAAGTGCTAGAATCAGAGAAATTTTGCAAAGGTCAGGTTTTGGGGAAAAAAAACAAAACAAAAAAAACAAACAAAAAAAATCACGTCTGAGATTAATCTAAAGTGTGAATCGTCTCTGATCACAAAATACACACACATACTTAATAGCTGTAGGATTGCTTGGACAAATGCTTAAGTAAAACAATGGCAACTAATTCTAATTTGAGTTTTGCTTATAAAAGGTGATTTAGTTTATCTTGCATTCAATTCCTCTCTTGATTAGTTAAAAACAAGTGTCTAATTCAGGAAACCTCTTCAAACAAAGAAGAGGAAATTTGGATTTGATTTGAATTACTAAACCATATTATTGAATTTGTTCTTTTTTAAGAGCACGGTAAAAGCAAAATTGGCAGCATTTTGGGTCAGTAATTAGAACTGCTGCATTACAGCATCACAAACTTTGACTGTGGTATGACCGTTGGTGCGAGATGTCTAGCATCTCAGAAACAGTTGTCATCCTGGCATTTTTTTGCACAATCTTTGCAGTTTTCAGAGAAGGGTACGATAAACAAAAACAGTTGTTCTATGGATGAAAGCATCTTGTTAATAACAGATGTCAGTGGAGAATGGCCAGACTCATTCAAGCTAACAGAAGGGCTACAAATATTCAAATTCCAGCTATTTACAACAATGGTGAGCAGATGGCCATGTTTAAACAAACAATACATCAAACCTTAAAGGAGATTCCTGTCAGCCAAGAATGAAGAAGATGAGGCTGCAGTGGTCATGATCACCAAAATTGTTCAAATACACATTGGACAGAATGTCACTTGTCACATATCTTGACATGCAGTCTGGAAAGGTCAGTACTGATATAAACAGCATGCATTATTTTGTCAATGGAATAACTTTTGGTGGCAGTCTAATGGTGGGAGGAATGTTTTCTTGGCGCACATTATGTCTCCTAATGCAAGGTGGCCATCATTTGATTGCTAAAGTATATCTAAGCATTATTGGTGATTTTGCATATGTCTGTATGCTTATAATCTACCCTTTTTTTAAATAGATACTTACAGCAGAATATTGTGCCATGTCACAAAGCACGCATCATCATGAGCTGCTTCCATGAACAGTGTCATTTTTACCCAGTACAGCACCCAGATCTAAATCCATGTTTGAGACAAAGTGGAAAGGGATGTTTGCAGCATGAATGTGTGACCAAAAATATGCAAGAACATACCAGGACACCTAAGGAGTTTTTGCAGTGCATTTGCCTTGAACAATTCAGCCAAAATGGGGTCCTACCTGGTATTCTTACAAGGTAGCCATATATTAATAATTATATATAAAATGCATACATGGATCAATTTACAAGTGAACACACTATTGTCTTTGAGTATATAGTCTTTCACTGCAGAACTATTTTAAGGCTTAACACAATTATGAATGGCAAATGGTTTGAGATACTATTAGCATTACAGTAATTTGCTTTCATTACAATAATCCATTAATAAATCACAGCTGGCTGCTGTAATTAAAAAAAAACTTTATATTTTCAAAGTCACAGAATAATTTAACAAACAAAAAATGCTAATTTGACACAATAACATCATTGCAGAGCAGCATGGTGGCGCTGCTGCCTCGCAGTAAGGAGACCTGAGTTCGCTTCCCGGGTCCTCCTTGTGTGGAGTTTGCATGTTCTCCCCATGTCTGCGTGGGTTTCCTCCCACAGTCCAAAGACATGCAGGTTAGGTGCTTGGTGTGTGGGTGTGTGTGTCCTGCGGTGGGCTGGTACCCTGCCCGGTGTTTGTTTCCTTCCTTGCGCCCTGTGTTGGCTGGGATTGGCTCCAGCAGACCTCCGTGACCCTGTGTTAGGATATAGAGGGTTGGACAATGACTGACTGACTGACATCATTGCATGTGAGTGTCAGAATTCAAGAAACACTGGTAGATGGGAATATTATTTGATCCAGAATGCTCCCAATTCTAACCGCCTTTTTGTTGATCATTATTATAGAAGCCATCAATATTATTGCAGTGAAGGGGCTTTTAACTTTTGGAATTTAAAAATGCTGCAGAAATGGTATTTAATCTGAATAGTTTGAAGCTGTTTTATTCTTCATTAATCTCAAATGAAAACAGAAACTCAGAAATGAACTTGTACTATAAATCATCAAAGAAATAAAAAGGAACATGAAATTACACCAATTTACATGCAAGGTGAATTTCCACAGTCCCATTTGTATTTTACTGTATACATTATAGAATGAGATCTGAATAGTTTAACTTCATTGTCATATGTGTATAACATAAAAAGAGTTTTGCTGTACTTCTATGTAATGTAATGGAAAAGACAAGTGCAGACAAAAACAATGGCGAAATACAATTTCTTAATGTTTCAATTTTATTTGTGTTTATTATAGAGAAAATAAAGCTACTCTGCAAAAAAGCTAATTTCATAAAGTCAACATGAACATTGCTGTGGCCAGATATTCCAGATAGAGCAGTTCAACCAGGTTGGTTTAAAACTGACTCATCTAGGTAAAAGATACAGTACATGAGGAGTTTATGGTCAGTAATTTAGAGCAGTGGTTCCCAAGTTCAGTCTTGGAGCATCAATATGCCTGCGACTTTACTTCCAACCAGTTTTACAAATTAATGGCTCACTAGTACGTCTAATTGCTCTAATTGTTTACTTAACTGGCCTTCTGTTCTTAATCTGCAATTAGAAAAGAGCTGTAGTGTACTTACATGTATAGTTAATTTAGAAATTTGAATTTTTTGCCATATGTTTTAAATGGCTAACATTCTATTATTGTTTTATTTGTACTTCTTTTCTTCTGTGGAGTCTGCACTCTTAATTGTCCCCAAATACTGACAATTCATGACAAACACTGCCATGACAGGTACAAATGACACTGAGTGCTGAGGAAAGCAGCTACTTCAGTGTCATGTTCATTTGTATGTTAATCTACTATATAATAAAACACTAAGGTCTGTGTGTCTAGTCTATCTGAATATTCTAATTGGTCAGTTTGGCTCTGGTGATGAAGGAGGAAGTGTGAGTGTGAGACGTACAAGGAGGAATAAAGGAGTATGTGGCATGCTAAGAGAGTCACCTTCAAACACAGAAAGTATTAAACCAGACAGGAGGTGACAAAGGTGCCTCAAAAATAATGACAGTCTGAGAAGCTCGCTTTACAGGAACGCATATGAGAGAGGAAGAGCTGGTTAAGAAACGTTCACACACACAAATACAGAGGAAAGGCACAAGGACAAGGGATAGGAAATATTTTTTAGTTATTCTATTACCTTTCTTTGGCAGGTACCATGGCTAGTTAGTAATATAATGCTTTACCTCAGTGGTTTTCAAGTTCAATTCTGAGGGCCACCTTAACTACAAGTGTCATTCCAAACATGTTCTGATTTTAACTCCTGCCTTCCTTAAGCAAGCTGGTATTTCTCAATTTCTACCTTATTTGTATCAATCCAAACATTACAGAATAGGTTTGCTAATTTTTTTTTGAAATGAAGCAATTATTTGTGTATGTTACTGGGGTGCTTTATTTTTCCTTTACCTTGCTTTTGGAGATTTTACTTCTTTTTATGTTCTGGGTATATAAGCCTTTTCTTACTAATTAGCATACACTGAAGTGTTTGCTCCCCTTTAGCATTTTGTGTCACTTGCACCCGTGTCTGCATGTCTCATTACTAATTGTCATTATTTGAATACAATTAAGGGACCAATGTCCACTGAAAAATGTGAATGAAAAAGAAAATCATATGGCCACATATTTCTGAATGCAAAATAACTGAAGAAAAATGCTTGCTAATTAAATATTTAGATCAATTAAAAGAAAGGCTAATGCATTAATTTGTAAAACTGGTTGGAATGAAAACCTGCTAACATAGTGATACCCCTGTACTGAACTTGAAAATCTATGTTCTGTGAACATTACGTGTTCTCACTGCACTTCAGAGCACACTTGTGTGAATACAATACAATGCAATTTGTTTTTGTATAGCCCAAAATCACAGAAGAAGTGCCGCAATGGACTTTAACAGGCTCTGCCTTTTGACAGCCCCCCAGCCTTGACTCTCTAAGAAGACAAGGAAAAATTCCCCAAAAAAAACCCTAGTAGGGAAAAAATGGAAGAAACCTTGGGAAAGGCAGTTCAAAGAGAGACCCCTTTCCAGGTAGGTTGGGCATGCAGTTGGTGTCAAAAAGAAGGGGGTCAATACAATACAATACACAGAACAAAACACAAGTAATCCTCAATAAAATATAATAGTAATATAATATACAATATAAAAGTAATATAATATTCAATATAATAGTAATACCCATACCCACACTCATTTACAACAGATCAAACCAGAGTAATCAATCAACCTAAAATAGTTGTCTTTGAGGTAAAGGAGGAAGTGAAATACTCAGAAAATTCCTCATTGACACAGAATGTACACAAATACACACAAACAGTGATCCATGCAGAAACCAAACATTAGATCTTAAAGTTATGAAGCTGCAGTACTAAATATTGCTCTATGTGCCACATGACCCAGAATATTTGCTATTTGTGTGAAAAAACACAATAAAATTGCCTTTAAAAAAACAAAAGTCCGTAAAGCAAGTGTATAAACTACTGTGTTTACAGGGATTTCAGCTTCTACCTGGTTCTGTCTGCCTGTCTGTCTGTCATAACTGTATGGTTTCAACAACCACCAAAGTGCTATTGTCTAAAAGAACCACAGTAACACACCAGAATCACTACAGGCAAGTAACAATTACCCCAGTCTTCATGAAATGCTTTCATTAATGATCTAATGCTAACAGGAATATATTTCAGCCTCTGTGTTAGGATGTTGTTTATTAGGGCTCTACTTTCAATTATTTGTTCCTCTCAGACAGTCCTGAAACATGGAACTGGATCATGTCTTAATTCATTTGTGAAACGATGTAGCAGCACACATAACAGATTATTACACAGATTTTGCAAAAAGTTTTAGAATGATGACATTGCAGATGTTGACACTCATGGATATAAAAAGCTGTGGCTACTAAAAGTGTTAATCCTTGAGCTTAAACAAAATGATCTGTTGAAATCTCTCTCTCTCCTTAATTACAAATGTGTCATTTTGGACAGTGTTAAGTAAAGAATGGGAATGATTTGGAGACAATTTTGACATTGTGAAAGCTTTTACCCTGCCACTGCCACCTAACGTCACAAAAGGTTGGTCTTCGCATATAGCTGTTGTGGAAATAATAGAGGACACAAAAGATAGAAAAATGTTTTGGGTAAACCTATAACTGTAAAATTTAATATAAAAACACACACATTACCTAATACAGTGATGACTCCAGAGTGAGTGGGCTAGTTGGCATAGACAGTAAGGAAATGTAATGGCAGTTTTAACAAAGTGGTATAGTGACAACAACCTAGTTCTGCATGTGACAAAAACAAAATAACTGATGTTAAACTTTAGAAAAGACAGAAATTGACAGAGGGGACCACTGAAGCAACAGTGGAAACTGTTAGGTACTGTAAATTCCTCACATTACAGATATCTGCCAGTCAAGATTATACTCAAAACATTAGGTCCATACTGAATCAAGTCCATTGACACCTGCATAAATACACGATGACTAAGAGAATACTCTTGAGCTTTAATCATTGCTCATTTCAAATGGTCTGACTGTTGGTATCAATATTTGGAATATTATTACACAAAAGAAGACAGAAAGGACATTCAAAAGTTTTTGTGTATGTTGTGTTAAAAATTGAGGATGTCGCTTAACTATCAATTACAGAGATTTAAGTCGTAGAAGTATTAGTACACAGAGTATGGTGAAGTCATTACTTGCATGTCTGACTCTCCATAGTAAACTGGAATTAATTAAAATGTATAACTTTATTTTATCTAATAAAAAACATAAATCTGCTTGCTTGATGTTCTTTTTACTCCTGTTTCTATGCTACCAATTCATGAAATCATAAGCAAAAAATGCAAGTGCTTCAACAATAACACCTCATATGACCATAATATAAATTACTTGGCACTTGTTGAACTATAAAAGAGCTGTGATGTTAACAAATGTCAAAATAAAATATGCGCTGTAATTAAAGATTCTCACCTTGGGCAAATGGTACTGCAGATTCATTATTCAGACTAATTGGTTGAAAAACAATTTTACTCCTAAGATATTTATGTTATTAATAGATACAGCATCCTTAATGTCTGACTGTCGTTCCTTTATATTGGAATGGTTAAGTATATACAACATACTCAAGTGTTTTGAGCTTCTCCATTATGGTTTGGTATGACTACATCTCTGCCAAGAACCCAAAGAAGCTAGAGAAAGTAATGCACACCATGGCTGAAATGATTGCTTGTCGCCACCCCATTATGGTTTTAGTCCACTTTTCCATACTAAAATGTAAAACAATCAAGATCTTATGCAACCTATCAAAATTTAACAATACTCATCCTACATCTGATAAATGGGTTCAGTCAATAAAAACCAGGAGTCTCGTTTATAAAACTTTCGGATTTGAGCATGAAAATATGTGTACACCTAAAAAGAGGAGAATGCATATGTCAATAAAATCTGACTTACAAAAGCTGTCATATGCACATTTCTGCAAAATCATCTTATAGATGTTCATACAGAAATGAGTCTTGAACCCTGCATGGTTGCCAACCTAAATCAACCACACATAGACTATGTTAATCAACCTTGTACATATGCAATCATGATGCCGCAGAACTTCATTGGCTGGTAGAGCAGCCTCCCTCGAAATGCATTGCATGCTATGCAGGATGTGCAAAAGTATGTATGGCATTGTAGCGCCTCTACTGTGCATTCTGGGAGTCATGGAAAGGCATAAAGCACCAGCATCTGAGTGAGTATCCACTATCATATGGTACATGTAATGACATGATTGTTGTTTCAATGAATAGTATGGGCCATATGAAAAACAGAGAGTTCAGCTAGTTACTTTACCAACAACCCAGCTATCATGTGTAGTCAGGGCCGGATTTTCCTATAGGCTAACTAGGCTTCAGCCTAGGGCCTCAAGATCAAGAGGGGCCTACATTCAAATTGTTAGCAAAATTTTATTATCTCTCATGTAATTTACAAACTTAAAAATGGAAGGTGAAAGGGCCTCATAAGTGGAATAGCCTAGGGTCTCTTTTCATATAAATCCGGCCCTGTGTGTAGTACTATCTCATCTGCCAAAACTACTTTGCCTTAGAATTAATTAATCATGGGTTCATCCAGGTCACCGAGCCATGACGTTTGTCAATCTCAACTTGACTTCATTCACAGAAGACTTGTGCGTTAATGGAATTTAATAGCTTATGGTTAAGAAAACCAGATTCATTCTTGCTAGGTGCCCTTATTCTAATACAGGGTTCTCAAACTCAGGGCCGCAGTGGCTGTGGGTTTTCATTCTAACCCTTTTCTTAATTAGTGACCTGTTTTTGATGCTAATTAACTTATTTTGAATCAATTCTAATTGACTTGTTTTCTAAGATTTGTTTCCCTGAATTTCTTTATCGTTTCTCTGAATTGCTTCATTTCTTTCCTCAAACAGCACCTAAACAGAAATGAAGCATGAAGTGAGTAAGCCAACAGAAGACAAAAACTCCAGCCAATTTCACTCTAAGCAGTTGCTTAATTAGGCGCCAAATCTTGTCGTTAATTAAACCCGTTCTTTAATTCCATGGCTTGTTGCTGCTCTCATTGTGCAACAGCATACATATCTGAAATATCAGAGCACTGTTAAGATGTTTTGTGGACCTGAGCAAATCAACCTTCATCTTTCTTTATTTTCAGATATTATATGATGGTCACATTTTGCTGGTCGTGTTTTGGTTCATTTTGTATCTCATTATTGTTTGGCTGCTAATTAAGGAAAAAGAAACAATTAAGGAGGTGTGAGTCTTCAAAAGCAAGTCAAATAAAATTAATTCAAAAGAAGTTAATTAGCAATAAAAACAGGTCACTAATTAAGAAAAGGGTTAGAATAAAAACCTGCAGCCACTGCGACACTCCAGGACTGGACTTTGAGAACCCTGTTCTAATATGAGTGCATTAAAGTGCTCTGATAATGTTAGGAATATGCGGACACTGCTGCAAATTGCCTATTTATGGTGGCAAAAGCATGTCATGTTTTATGTATGTGCACATACTTTATACAAAAACTATTTACAGCCCCTCATAAGTTATTAAATCACTTCTAGCACAGTGGACACAATGGAGTGAAGCTTGGCTGAGATATTTCTGACCTGTTGGCCTGTTCCCTGAGATGTGACAAGTAACCTATATATAATAACAAAAAACAAAAAAAGGTCCATAGTGCAAATACACAAAATTGGTTCTCTGAAAAAGGAACCAAAATAGAGTCTGTACATCATACAGACATCACTTTTAAGCTTTAATATGTTTGTCATATTTCGGGCTTTTTTTGTGTGTAAGAAAGTTGCATAAATCTTTGCCCAGAACTACCAGAATTCATGAGAAATCATCATCTTCAACTTATAGTATATATGCCTAATAAGTATGTTTAAAAGAGTGTGTGTGTGTGTTTCAATTGGTTACTTGAAGACTGACTGGTAAAGATGATTACTTTTGTACTTGTATATTGTAATTATATGTTATTTCTTTAAGATTAAATAATTTAATTTCCATAAGTTGAAAGCTTATTGTAAGGACACTTCAAGAATATACAGGAGAGTACTTGCTGGCATTAAAATCAATTTTCATTGAGTTCTTCTCTAAAAAATTGCAGACAAAATAGAAGCAGAGGGCCTTTTCATACAAGAATTTGTCTGCTTAATTATATTCTAGCATGAATAGCTCAGAAGCCACAGTAAATAGAAACATTCTCAATTCTTCAGTAAGATAAAGCTTGTGGCTTTCACCAGCCCTTTTGACCAAACAGGTTTAGGTTGTTGGTGATCACACCCTGAGCATTACATTGACAAAAAGGGGCATTTCTACTACCTGTGGGCACGTCTGGGAAGGCAAGTATAGTAATGGCCACTAAAGAATCGCTATTGTTACTTCCATGCTGGTTGTAAAGATACACATCATTTTCATTTTTACAGTATGTTGCAACTTGCTGGCACAGTGGTTTGCATAGCTTCCTCATGGATCTAGCACTCTGGGTTCCGATCCCTTGTCTAATCATTGTCTGTGTAGGGTTTCCACATTCTCCCTGTGTCTTATGGGTTTTCCTAATTTTCCTGTCATATTCCCAAATCTTTGTGTGAAGGTTTTTGCCATACTGGCCCTGTATGGGTGAATACATGAGTGGGATGTGCACCTAGTGCTACAGCACCCTCACCTCTGAAATATATTAAACCCATTTGAAACTGTAACATATTTTATTGTAAATTTGGATTTGATTCTTTTTTCTAAACATTGGAGAAAACTGCATTTAAAAGAATAAAACAGTCTTCAAAAGGAAGGCTATAAAATACTTAAAGATACTTATCTTCTCAATCCTGTATTTTATGTATAATAAGCAACAGAAGTGGATATGACTTTCAAAAAAGCTTTTTAATTCTATGACATTTCAAACTATAGTTCATTATAATGGTTTAATAATAATAATAATTCATTACATTTATATAGCGCTTTTCTCTAACACTAGAATTAATAGAGCCAACGAAAAAACTAGTAAATCTGGCCCCCTTCGCACCTCTCCGTCAGCGTCTTTTGTCTTCTAAATGTGTCAATAAGCCCAAGCAGCAAGCAGCCAGCTATTCCATCCCCCCCACCGCCTCAGAATGGGCAAGAAGTTCTCCCAGTTCCTGCCTTGATTGATTATCTGGGAGTGAGCTACCCAGAATTGTAAGGGGAAATAATTTGATGTGTGTTTTGTGTCTACAACAATCTATGTAAACACATCATTAAAACACAAACCGTATTTCATGTTTTAGTAATAAATAACAAAATGTAGACATGAATAATGTGTGAAGGCTGATGGCCAAATATCAAATAAACACTTTCACAAAAGTTGCAAGCATAATACACCAGTTTCCGTGGTGTAGCGGTAAGATCCACTGACTTATAATCCGGAGGTCGTGAATTAGAAACCGGCTCCCCGGCAAATCTACCATTTTGAGTAGCGAGCTGCTCTTATTATTAATATTATACAACAAAAACATCTACACCACTCACATCTACAGTCAGATCTGGGGGGTGTATGGGTGTCTGTTGTATCGTCATTGTGAGTGGGAGAATAAAAGTGAAAAAAAAAAAACGCTAACTTTTACAAGTACTATAAATTTACACCGGCTGTTACAGACACAAATCAAATGTATTAACAATAAGAGCAGCTCACTACTTAAAATGGTAAATTTGCCGAGGAGCCGGTTTCGCCCTTACAGCCTCCGGATTATAAGTCAGTGGATCTTACCACTACACCACGTGTATTGTACTTGCACCTCTTGTGAAAGTGTTTATTTGATATTTGGCCATCAGCCTTCACACATTAAACAGTTCATGTCTACATATTGTTATTTATTACTAAAACATGAAAAACGTTTCTGTTTTAGCAATGTGTTTACACAGATTGTTGTAGACACAAAACACACATCAAATTATTTCCCCTTACAATTCTGGGTAGCTCACTCCCAGATAATCAATCAAGGCAGGAACTGGGAGAACTTCTTGCCCATTCTGAGGCGGTGGGGGGATGGTATAGCAGGCTGCTTGCTGCTTGGGCTTATAGACAGATTTAGAACACAAAAGACGCTGACGGAGAGGTGCGAAAGGATTTAAGGTGGGCTGGATTTACGAGTTTTTTCATAGGCTCTGGTAATTCTAGTGTTAAACCATACATGCTTTGTAAAAAATGGAAGCACCATTTTTAAATCAGATTACTACTTGTAATGAACACAAACAAGTACAATACTAACTGGCAGATGGTTAAGAAAGCAAGGAGCAACTGGTACTGTGATTGTTCCTGTGTATAACCTTAATAATTAGGAATACCTGCTTGTCATCAAAATGTTATTGGTGCTAATTAAAACTTGGCATCATGACTGATGTGTATGTAATGCCAAGAGTGTCCTAGCCATTATTTTACATAACAGGTTAATCGTTTTATTTGGCTCTGGTGGTGGAAACTTATTGTTTTTTGTCAAGTGGACATGTAAAAATAAAACTGTGGTAAAGTGAAGTCCACGACTGATTGGCGTCTTTTAAATAAATAATCGCCAGACTCACGTCTTCAGTTGGGGGCGTGGTAGCGGGGTGAGAGTGGTTCCCATGTGTGATGCGGGAGCAGACAGCCCTGCACTTAGCCCACAGGGGCAGGATCACTCGTGACCCTAATTGGCTGCTGATTACCACAGCTATACTACATACATGGTTTAAAAAGGTAAGCGCAAGTGCGAGAGAGAGGATAAGGGCAGGAGGTTAAGGGAGGGATGGATGGATAGATGGATGGATGGATGTATGGATGGATGGAGGGAGAGAGTTGGTGCTGGGGTTAACGAAGGAATGAGCAAACGAATAAATGAAGAAGCTCAATAGAGAGAGAGAAAACAGGCAGGCAGCCTGGATGAGAGCCCCTGAAATTTAGCGTATGACCGTCATTTGGGGTTGGTGAAGTGGGTCACTCTGGCTGAGTGATTTCCTGGAGCCGGAGAGCCTGCAGTAGTAGTGACTCATGGTAAGGCAGTGGGAGTCAAGGTTCACATGGGGACCATCTCTGGAGCCATGGTCCAGGGAGGACCTGATCCTGAGTCCAAATCGGGAGTCCTATTGTATAGCCATGGACCAGTAGAGAACTAGACTCGTAGTGGACGGTTGGCTACACTTCCCAGTAGGACGTCTCCTCTCTTGCGAGGTCCCTTCCAGGATAAACAGAGGAGGTGTTGGTTTAAGAAGAAGCACTGTGCATGTTACAGAAGACAGTGTCCTGCCAGTTGTTTTAACCTTGTTTTTATGGATTCTTTATTTATTTGATCATTTCAACCTCCACATCTCCCGTGTTTTTATGTATTATTTATTTAGGAATTTTGCACTGCACCTTTGGACACTATTGTTTTGATTTATTTTAATAAAGGCACTGAGCACCTTTTCACCATCCCCTTGCTTTGTGTGTGTTTTGTCCTCATTTGCCAAGCCAGTCCGGTTGCGTTATTAACGATACGGGTTCAAGAGGATCCCAAAAATAGGAGTAGGAGCATGGATCCAACCCCCACCGTCACAAAAACCCTCATTTTTTTTTAAGTCTGACAAGTATTATGGAGGTTGTATATACAACATTTATTTTAATTCTTTTAGGGTATAACAAACCATGTAGTACTGGCCAGATGTTTTCTACAGATTTTTTTTAATTCTCATTCTCATAGCATAGACTAGAACATGAATTGGTTCCTTCATCTTCTGAACCTGCAGGGAGACACAGCCTATCCCTGTAGGACTGGGCTGAAGTAGGAAGCAGCACAGAAGAACACAGAGTGCAAGCACACCTCAGGGCAAACTCAGGCACATATCTATTTTCATTTCCAGCAGATCACTTCAGAGTTTGCAATCAACATGACATAGTTATCTTTAGGATATAGAAGGAATGTAAAATACACAGAAAATTCCTCATGGACACAGAATGTACATACAACACATACATAGAAATAAATAGAAATCTGTTCAGAAATCAAACTCTGGACCTTAGAGTTATGAGGCTGTAATACCACATAGTTCACCACATGCCACAAGCCTCATAGTTATTTGCATTTTGTGAGAAAGTGCACAATTATTTCTGAAAATATCAGCCTGAGTGGCATTTTGATTGTGGTGTTTTTTTTTATCAAACTTCCCTATTTGTACCCATGCTGTGTAGAATCCCCATGAGGCCTGTAATGCATTTTACACAAATAGTTTGGAAAACTGAGAAAAGAAGAGTTTTTATAAGAAATTTAATATGTAAATTTTAAAAAGCTATGTTAAGTATTCAGAAATGAATAGGCAAATTAGATTGCTCTGGAACTATTGCATTATGACAGACATGCAATTATTCTGCTGCCATAATGTGCTAATATTGCATTTTTCTTACCTCTGTGTGAGCCCCACTGAAATAAAGGCCTTTCTCATATGTCAAAGCCTGGCCACCAGTTACTGCTTCCTTTAGCTCTTTAGGGGGTCTTTCAGTCATTACAGATGATTTCTGCCTCTGTATGAACTATTAAAATTATTGAAAGAATATTGGTCAGTGAAACACAGTAATTGCTGTAGGCATTGCATGTTGCCATTAGAAGACTTCATTATTACGGTGCTGTCTAACATCTAGTGTCATTAAGAAGTGTGTCTAATGCGCATTTAAGGTGTATATGGCATAATTTTTTTTTTCCAATTCAGCTTATTGTTCTTAATTACTTATGAGCCCAGCATGCTTTGCAATATTACAAATGTAATTTGAAAAATAAAAACATAATGTTAAACAAAACACAAAAGCAAAACATACAGTAAAATTAAACTATAAAAAGACAAACAGCATGCCATTTCAAACCCCATTACTTCCAGAAGTGATCCTACTCTGTTGGGCCCTTGAGCAAAGCCCTTAACCTGAAAATTGCTCTAGTGGTGCTGTACAATGGCAGACCCCATGCTCTGAACCCTCAAAGGTAATGTGAAAAGACAGTTACCCCTTAGGGATTAATAAAGTATAATAAATCAAATAAAAAATATGCACAACAATATTCATATATGCACATATATATAGGTGGTGTTAGGTCATAAGTGAATGGTATACTCACATGTGCTATAGGCATTTTCTTATATTCTTGCAGTATGTCTTAGAGTGAATGCATGTGCCAGAAATACTTCAATATCTTCACAATGTCTCCATACAGCTGATGGTAAGAATTCCAGGGAAAACTATTGATCGTAGCTTTTAAAAGACCAAACCTTGGGTGGCCAATTTTTGGTCAAGGATGGAAGGAGTGAATGCAGATTTTTGCTCCAGCCAATTTCTAAATTAGATACTAGTTCTTGTTGTTACTGAGAAATGTTATTTAGCTCTGTGTCTTGTTAGTGCTCCTATTTTTCCTTGTTAGAGACATTTAATATAGAGATTTTTGCTTTACTACGAACATCATTGAAATGTTTTGTGGTTCTTCACTTTTCTCCTATAGTTTTTTTTTTCAAATGTTTTTATGATACCGTTTCTTTGTGATGAGCACAAATGCAAACAGGATCTGCTTGGCTGGTTAGCTGTAGGTTTCTTTTTTGTACCCTACTGTTTATTGAAAGGAGCAATTGAAAACTGAGAGTTCAGCTGTTAAGACATAATGAAACATTTAGGAGTCTTGAATCATAAGTGAATAAAAATTATGTTGCATTAGTAGAAACAATTTTCTTCTAATTAACAAAACTGGTTGAAATTAATATCTGCCACTAATGCAGGTCACCAAAACAGAGTTTCTGACTATAGACAATGGGGTAAGGGCAGTTGCACAGGGGCCCATGGAGCATGGCTGTTGTTTCACAAGGCTTTATTATTAACATGCATGACTACTTGAAATTGGAATAAGAAAGGTTAATTGTATTACCATTCCCACAACTCCGTAAAGCTTAATTATGACTATTGACCTATTGGGTAGCTTATATACTTTATGTATCTCATTGATGGTGGTCATTTCTTATAGAATTAAATTTCACATAAAGGGGGCCTAATTTATTTATTTTTGTCTATCTATCTATCTATCTATCTATCTATCTATCTATCTATCTATCTATCTATCTATCTATCTATCTATCTATCTATCTATCTATCTATCTATCTATCTATCTACAGGATGCATTACACAACTTTTTAATTAATAGGATGATCAGAAACCAGTATTAAGGAAAAAATCTTTACTTAATATTCTCTACATAACCCAGAGATTGTTTCTGCCTTGCACCTGTTGCTTGCTGGGATAGGCTCCAAATTACTAGTGAACCTGCTCTGGATAAGCAGGTATGGAAAACAAATATTCTCTACATAATCAGGAGCAAATATATACATTTGGACAAAATTAAAATGTGCATTGTTTGGCCTTTATTTTATTTTTGACTTCATGACATTGTTTAAAAATACCAAACTGGTAAAAATATTGAAGGTTGGTCTGAAACACTGAAGTATATGCAACTTATAAGGTCCTACTCAAAAAGCTATTTCAGTAATGTTCTGCCAAGAAGAAAACATGGCAGTCTTAAGAATAAGGGACCAGGAAATGAAAACATAGTCAAGAAACAGTCAAAAGGTTTAAATGTAATAGCAACAACAACTTTCATTTCTGTAGCACATTTTTACACAAAGGAAAGATAATAAATCGAGTTGCCAAAACCAAAATACTAAACTAAATTACTGTCAAAAATCAGAAGCAAAAGATTGACAGTCAGAACATCAAACCATCAGAAACACAAGCAAAGGTTTGTTTGATTATCCATGGTCTTTTGTACAATGAGGAAGTGCATTATACTCAAAATAGCAACACAGTACCAACTGCAAACTAACTAAAAATAGCATTGTCTATAGAAAACAAGACGATACACACACAGGAAAACAAAAAACAAAACATGAAAATATTTTAACTAATCCAAAAAAAACTGAAAGTAAAATTAAATGACTGAATTGAATATGGGCGGCACGGTGGCGCAGTGGGTAGCGCTGCTGCCTCGCAGTTGGGAGATCTGGGGACCTGGGTTCAATTCCTGGGTCCTCCCTGCGTGGAGTTTGCATGTTCTCCCCGTGTCTGCGTGGGTTTCCTCCGGGCGCTCCGGTTTCCTCCCACAGTCCAAAGACATGCAGGTTAGGTGGATTGGCGATTCTAAATTGGCCCTAGTGTGTGCTTGGTGTGTGGGTGTGTTTGTGTGTGTCCTGCAGTGGGTTGGCACCCTGCCCAGGATTGTTTCCTGCTTTGTGCCCTGTGTTGGCTGGGATTGGCTCCAGCAGACCCCCGTGACCCTGTGTTTGGATTCAGCGGGTTGGAAAATGGATGGATGGATGGATGAATTGAATATAATACCCAAAAAACACAAGACAGGAACCCAAACAATCCAAAAAAAAAACAAATATGGTACATCAAAAATGTCACAATGAAGCAGAAAAAACATTACACTTTACAGAAGGCACTATGCAGTCTTGAAGGTAGTGCTCTCCTGGCATCTGCCAAGCTCAGATTCATCCATCAGACTGCCAGATATTTAAGTGTGATTCAGTACTCAGGAGAACATGTTTGTACTGCTCTAAAGTTCAAATGCACCATGCTTTACACCACTCCAGTTGATGCTTGGCATTATGCATACTGATATTAGACTTGTGTGCAGCTGCTCAGCCATGGAAACTAATTTAATGAAGCTCCCGATGCACAATTCTTGTGCTGATGATGCTTTCAGAGGCATTTTGGAACTTTGTTGTGTGTGATGCTATAGAGAATAGGTGATTTTCATGTGATCTGTGCTTCAGCATAAATCAGCACCACTCTATGTGTTTGCATGGCCTACCGCTTCATGAAAATTGAAACTTCATATACTGTCTTCACACACTGAGGCAAATGTGCCATCCAATGACAGCACCACATTTAAAGTCACTGAGCTCTTCAGTACGACCCATTCTACTGCCAATGTTTGTCATTGTGAGTTGCATGGCTATGTGCTTGTGTAGTCACCATGGAGCTCTGCATCTTCACAAACACCCAACACAAAGCTTGGACACAAGTGAGAATGCAATACAGTATTTTTTGTTTATGGGAAACTCTTCCAGGGAATTGCTTCCCACACCACAACTCCTATCTGCAAGCGTCATCCTCCTTCCTCATGACTCTGCCTCTCAGAGTTGAGGCAGGCGGCTTCTTTTAGGTGAAACTCGGGAGTACTTCTGGTGTCCAATAATCATGGCCCAGGAGCACTTCTGGTTTAGGTTGAAGCCCAATAAAACTGGGATCACAAGTTCTCTTTATGCCCTCTGGTGACACCCATGGGACCCAACAGGGCAGTGCCAAAGACCTCCATTTCCCATGATGCCCTGTGGGAATCCTGGGCACTGCTGCCATCTGGCAGTTTGGGGGAGGCACTCCCCTGCGCTCACTATCTCTCCAGTCCTTCCAAGTTGTGAGTGTCCCTCACAGTAAGGAAAGGCTCCTGGATGGTGCTCTTCACAGCTTGATATCATGCACCTGTTAACAATGGGTGCAGCTGAAATACCTGAAGTGAATCATTTGCATCTGGTGGGGTGTCCTGATACGTTTGCCAATACTGTACACATGCAGATGAAAGAAGAAGAAGATGTTTAACAAAAGCTAAGGAACAGAATATATCTGCTTGCTCAACAAAAAACTAAACTGGAATGTCAAAAGGTTGCATTATGCAGTAAAACAAAATAAAGAAATAAATTACACTTTAAAGCTGATACTGTTTTTTTGAAAAATCCACTTACAACTGAAACACTATATAGGAATTAAAATGGATGGAGCAGATGTTCCATTCTAGTTTTTAGCTCACAACTCAAGCTGGTAAACTAATACATACTGTAATTGAGTTCCATCCATATTATCCCATTTAATTTCAAATAAATACAGGAAATTGGAACCTTTCCTCAAGGAACTGATTTTGCAGACCTACCTGGGAAACTATTCTAGACGAAAAGTGCCTAGCATGAGAAAAAATAGGAACAGGCTTAGCATCATCATAGTGCATTCATAGAAACACCTTGGAACGGGTGATTAAATTGTAACACTCCACCCTTTAAGCTTTTACAATCTCACTGAGGTTGAATTTGCCACATGACTGCCACAGTGAAATCTTTCTATACAGGAACCTATCTGAATGCCTGAAACCATCTAGTCCCCTGAGGGCTGCTAATGTTTAGCTTTAATTACAGTACAAGATAGCATGATCTGTGACTAGAATTACATCAGAGCACATGTTAATTTAGATGCAGCAAAGCCAAATTATTGTAAGGACTCAAATGTTCACTACTGAATTAATTATCTTTGGTCTTTGAAATCCACCTTTCTGTCGCATGAGATCAAAAGATATTCAGTGGTGATGATACCCTGATTTAAAACTGCTGTACATCCTGATTCAGATACTGTATATCATTCTTCAGAATTAAAGGATGTAAGTCATCCAGAGGTCATCTAAAGACACCTTAGCATGACATTTCTCTATTCTCTATATTAGGCAGACATTTTTTAGATTAACAAGCAAGAGGAGCAACCTCTTTTTGAAAATGTGTTATTTGCCTTTGATAATAAGCCTCAGATGCTAAAAACAATTTTATCATTCTTTTAATCTTGAATTTCTTCAGCCAGATTGAAATTTGTGTACTTTGGGTTTCAAGACTGATTTGTAACTTTGTATTTCTGGTTATTGTATAATTCAAAGTAATAACTTTGAGTGAAAGAGAAATCTTTATTACAGGTTTCTCCAACAAACTTCAATACAAAAACTAACTCATGTCCATTAGTTTACGGCAGCTGCTACCAGCCGTGCAGTAATTTCAAACAGTTTGTGGTGCACACACATCCATAACTCTTATGAAAGCATTTAAAAGCCAGTCATGAATGAATAATGTTTCCTTGGGCAATTCTTTACACATCAGTTATGGAAAGGAATACTCATAAGTTTGTACTCTTTCTGATTTATAGTAATGACACTGATTCCTTTATAGTTAGTAAACTTGTTAAATTCACAGATGACTCTGAAATTGGAGGGATGGCAGACACTGAGGAGGCAACAAAAAGAATTTAAAATGACCTGGACAACTTCCAGAACTGGGCAAACACTTGGAAAATGCAGTGTAATGTAAAAAAGTACAAAGTGCTACACGTGGGCAAAAGGAACATCAATTATCAATACAAGATTGGAGACACTGTCAACCAGGAAGCAAAATCTGAGAAGGATTTAGGGGTTTATGTTGACACAACATTTTCATCAACTAAGCAATGCATAGAAGCAATTAATAAGACAAATAAAATGTTAGGTTATATCATAGAAACTGTTGAATTTAAGTCAATGGACATTATGCACAAAATATATAATGCATTCGTAAGACTACATCTGAAGTATTGTGTGCAGTTCTAGTCACCCTGGTACAAGAAAGGCATTGCAGCATTGTGCAGAGGAGAGCAACCAGGTGCATCTGAGGATATAAGAATATGTCCTACTCTCACAGACTCAGAGAATTAAGTCTGTTTAGTCTTAACAGAGGAGATTGCATGGGGACTTAAACCAGGTATTTAAAATGCTCAAAGGCAATAAAAAGGAAGATCCAGCAATATTCTTTCAACATACGTGTGAATCACGTACTAGAAGACATCCATGGAAATTAAGTGGAAGCAAAGAGTTGTGAGACTCTGGAACAAACTACTGTGACATGTAGTTGAAACAGAAACCTTGACAACCTCTAAGAAAAATCTGAATGAGATGTTGGGACAGCTTAGCTTTTGACTAAGCAAACAGACCTGATGGACTGAATGGTCTCCCCTTGTTTGTCAAATTTCTTATGTTCTTATATTTGCTATAGCAGAAATGGGAAAAAGCTGATTTAGATTTATGTTGTGTTTTGTTCATAAATTATCTTGCATCTACATATACACACATACTTATATTCATATTCTATTATCCTTATGTTATGAATACGCTATTATTTTGTTTATTGCAGCAACAGTGTTTGTTGACAAATACTGTACTCTACTTTCAAACCACAAACAGAGAAAATGAAAATTTATCAGTGTACATTTTAATCTATTTATGAAATTTGTCCATAAAGAGAACCATATTTCCTTATAGTTCAGGTGTCACGATTGGAATGTTAAACAGGGATCTCCCACAACCTAAAAGTCTAAACTACACTGCCCAAGAGGTTCAGAAGGAATATCTGCCAGAAAATTGTGTCAGAGGTATTAAGTTAGCCTTATGTATCTATGGTACAATGGAGAGAACATGAACCAGAGCTTTACACCAAAATCCTAAAGCTGTGAGGCAACAGTGTTAATTAATATGCCACAATGTCACCTTTACAAAAATAGAAAAATATTATTTATTACTTTACATTTGTATCAGGGCCCGCACAATGTTGCTGCTTTTCGCCTACAAAGTTTTGGGCTCAAAGTGAATGCAGTTTAAAAAGTCTGTCCATATCTTCTTTTCCTGTGGGTGCTTTATTCTCCACCCACATCCCAAAAACATAGATTTAGGTTAAATATTGACCCTAAAGTGGTCCTGTATAACTGAATATGGTGTGTTTTGCAATTTGTTTCTTTTCTTGCACCTAATGTAGCTGGGATAGGTTCCAGCTCCTGTAACATGTACTAGCATAAGCAGAATAGGTAGATATGAGTGAAGGAATGGGACCTGAAATGGATGGATGTCCCATCTTGGGATGGTTTACACTTTGGCCAGTACTTCAAAGGCAAGCAATGATCACTAACCAAATTAAGATGGTCTAGAATATGGACACATTTGAAGTAGTTATCATTACTGGAAGTATAAAAATAAAGAAGTAAAGTGCTGTAACTAAAATAAATGCTAATTCCACATATTTACATTTCATTTTAATTTCATGCTTCAATCTATTTTCGTCTTTAAATTTCATACTTTTCTCCTTCATATGGGCTGATTATTCATTGTTCAATTTTTCTGTTTGCTTTTCAAATATACTTTTAGTTTGAAAACTATCAGTGTTTGTTGTCTTCACTGAAGAGCATGGTGGTCCATTTGGGAGTAGGATGTGATCACATGAATTAATTTAAGTCGAGCCCCTGAATTTTCATCTGATAAAATTGACTTCAATCATTCAGAGTGGAACAGGATTTTATCTCAGTTCCCAGAAGTGAAAAGCATCGTATTCACTTGAAAAGAAAATTAAAGTGCCACTTGGACTAGAAAGGGTTTTGTTTTTTCTTTTTGATAAATGCTGTGATACTTACAATTTGAAGAAATGAAGGTTATCTCTTTCTGCTTGCTAGACATCACTTAAAAAAGTGATAAACCATACATTTAAACCAGCCAACAGCTTGGAGTAGAAGTGCTTGTTTTATAGTGTGTATAAATAAATACTTCAGTAACTGGTTTACTTTGTACATGTGACAATAAATTGAACTTGGACTTAAATATCAACTTGCTTTTTTTAACTCTTCAGCTGTCATAATATCTCATGTCATAGTAGGCTTTTATAGCTTTCTGCCAGTTAACTCTCAAATTCTTTCATCGAGATAAAGGAAAATGAAACTATGTGTGTCTTTTAAGATTGCTTACCCTCTTTTTCAATTCACATCAATTTCTTTATACTGTAATGCCCTTCTCAATGTATTTTTAAAGACAGTGAAAATGTAAAATTTAATTTCAGTGAGGGCTGGAGTTTTTTCTTTAATATGCATTTGGAAAGTGTGGAAATCCTAGTTCTAAATGAATAGTGTCAATTAAATCTTTTTTCTTTTTTCTTATATTACATGATAAGTCAAGTTATACTATGGTTATGAATTAAATTACAGCCTGACCATAAAAAATCATAATTATCATACCTTGTCATCAGCATCAACATCATTTTCACTTTACATTCTACAACTGAGGGTTGCAGTAACAACACACTGAGTGGTGTAGATACTTCTAGGCCAGCTGAAAAATACATTCTTTCATGAACAAACTTCAGCATTTTAATAATTAATACATTTGTCGCTCAAACTATTCTCACAGCTTACTACGCACCTCTTAACAAACTAACCAAAGAGCAATTTAAAACACTCGAAAGTGAACTAAAAAACTGCAGATACCCCCAGGCCTCTCCTGGCTCCTTTTAGTTGAAGACCAGACATATGTAGTCCTAGACACTCACAGGAGCAACATTAATGTGCATATGTGATAACCTATTAAAGGAATTCAGAAGATGAGAGATGGAGATATGCCTTCCACCCATAACAAACATGTAAAGTGTAAAACCAGAAAAGAATGAAGAACGTTTCCTTTTTGCTGTGGATGGAACTTTGTTTGTAAGAATGTACTGCATAAGTTAAATCCTAAGGATTATGGAAGACAAAATATATAAAATTTTAAAAAGCCTTGAAAGACATTTCTGTTTTTTTTTTCTTTTCATTACAGATTTAGCCTAGACTAGCAAATGTTTTCCAGCATGCCTGGTATTGGAAACATCTTAATACTTACTTATTTAAAAATATAATTCTTTTACCCATTAGCTTGCCTATTTCATCACTGAGGTTGTCATGATTGATGACTAGGAAATGAGAGTATACAGCCGCAGTTATTGGTGTTCTGTGCTGTACTCGACAATGCATGATTATTGTTCTAGTGACAATATGTTATGCATTTCCTCTACACTTTCACCTGTCTTGAACATGTTCATTGAAACAACATCATTTTAAAATTTGTCACCTGACTCAGTGTTAGACTGTACCAATGGTTTTGGACTCCCTGTCAATTCATGGTAATACAGCAGAAAATGTGTTAGCAGAATACTGGTCGGAGTATCATGGCTCCATTAAACATCTAGTTAAATGCAAGTTCAACTAGAAGATGAAAATTTCATGGTAAATGGAACAGTCCAAGCTGTTGCTGTTTAAACATCAATGTAAAGAGGGAAGGGGTCTGTGGACTTAATATCAACAGAGATTATAATGCTCACGGTGGTGAGAAATGAGATTACAGCTGTTGGGGCTAAAGAACGTTGAGAACTACTGTATTTTACAGGCTGCAGGCGGTGAAGTAACTTTAAAAATGTCACTGTGTACTTTATGTTTATCTTGAGTGTATCTCTTTCGCCTGTACTGCCATTATACAATCTTTAGTTCCAGTCAAATTACATCTGGCACTGTATTTAGTGCCAAATGTAACATGATCAGTATCAGTAAAACGGGGGGCAATCATATATGCATTTATGTACAAACCAGTGGTTCATGAATTCAGTCCTGGAGATTCCACGTGACTGCATTTCTTTTTATTCCTACCAACTTCTGCTTTTGAACTGCACTACTAGCCTGATTAAGCAAGCTGTTTTGTAGTCAAAGTAGAAATTTAAAAACTTTAGTAAGTATGTATATTACATGGGCATAATTTAGTGTTGTTTTTTAACATGGTTTTTAACATTTCCATCATCATCATAATTTTATTCTTCCAGGTGTTCTGTTTTTTTAATCTATTATTTACTAATGAGCATATTAGTGGATCTGATGCTGAAGTAGTTTCAGCTTTTCATTATTCTGTGTTATCCGCCCAGTTATCTTATATTAATTGTTATTATTAAAAACCAATTAAGGACACAAACTACACAGAAAAATGGTAAATTAAAAAGAAAACAACAAAAATGAAAAATGCACCTCATAGAGTTGGAAAAAGCTTAATGATGACACAGAATGTCACCTCTAACTGACTTTTGATCCCTCAGCAGAAATGTGCTGTGTTGCTAAGGAAGTTGCTAAGAGTCTGATCAGCATGGCTTGGATGTGTACGTAAGACACTGGGAATTACAGCTACTTATCTATGACTAAGCTTACTGCCAGTAGCATTCAGTGTCGATAGCACATGAAAATAGGTAAACAGCAAGCAGAACTATTCCACACTCTGATGGCTGCTACATATTCATTTGTATTGAAGCTAATGTGCTTCCTTCATAAGTAAAAATTAATAGAAGTCACAGTTGAAACTAAAATTGTTATGTTTTATGTTCTTATCTGTAGAATTGCCATCAATTGAGACCCATCTTTATATTGTATATTATAAATAAACATTTTTGAAAATTGGTCTAGCATTTAAATCTAAGTGTAGAAATATCATCTCATTGAAATTAGTTCAACAGACAGTAATTGCAGTCTGCCTTACTTATAACATCACTGGCACCATTCTCGATAGTCTCATTCCAATTGTGTTTACCAATAAAATGCATAGATTTTTTTTATTTTAAGCAATGGTGTTTACAGCTGACACAACAAGCTAAGAAAAGGAACTTTTAAATATAACAAAAATATTAGGAAATAAAAACTGATGATAGAGGAAGTACTAATCCCATTGGAGTCCACTGACTGCCACACAGAGGGAAGTAGGTGATGGTATGGTCTCAAATATGGGTCCTGGGGGCCCAGCATGCCCCCTATAACTGTTAAGGAAATATGTTATTTCTTTACATGATTTATTCCTACTGTCATTTTGCTACAATAATAAAGGCATATAACCAGAATGTTTAATGGACTGGAATGATAGTAGTGTTCTATCAGTCTTTTTTATTTGCTGTATTTTTTTCTGTTTAAATTTTCTATTATCTCTTCCAGATGGACAAAAATAGGCTTCTTTTATTCTAATCCATCTAAGACATATTGAAATCTAAGTAATCAATGCAGACCTCATGTTTTTATTTGAATCATGGGTTGTCCATTTGGTCCATTTTCATATAATAATAAATCCGTGATCCCTGATTCAGATATAGCCATTCATTTTCTCTGCTTCCTCTTGGTGTCTCTTGTCGAACTGACCACTCTTATAGTTGAAATGTTTTGCTGGGAAAATGTGGCCGTAGTTGTTAGCGATTCTAGCCTAGTGCTGTTGGGGCTTTGGTTTCCCAATGTATACATCCATTTATTGTTATTTTTCATCATCCATTAGCCACCACACAAAGTTATCAGTCATTAGCATTATAGCTAAAAACTTCATTCATGTCGTCGAAGTGGGTGCAAAAATGTTGCTAACATGCTGCTGTTTCTGGCATATAACATCACAAAACAGAATAGGGCAATTGGACCAGATTTCTTATTTGGTATTTTTTATTATATTTTTTTTGATTTTGCCTGTTTTTAAATTTTGTTCCTAAACCTGACGGACTTGCAGATAAACTGACACACACACTGACACTTGTCCTTTTATTAAGGTGTATAGATAACATGATATATTATATTGTCCAACATGTTACCATTCTGCTGTCTTTATGGAAGCAAGTTAAAGGATGCACTGGGGGAGGGAGGACTGTGTTTGTGGTTATACTTAGAGTCGCATGTTAATTTTCACCACTGCAGTCAGGAAGTGCTTGTTCCAGAGGAAGATTTGCATTTCCAACAAAATATTTGCCCATCAACCCACCAATTCTGTCCAAATAGCAAATGATATGTATAGACTTTAACCCTGTCAGCAGAAGAACTAGCATTATCCCACTACCTTACTTGCATTAGACAAGGTTATCCCACATGTTCCTAGTTCTTTACATATATATATATATATATATATATATATATATATATATATATATATATATATATATATGAAAATGAAGGCCTGTGATATGGTTTGTATATTTGTAGCTAGAGATCCACAAAGGGAGACAAATGAATCACATATCTTAAAAGTTTTTTATTCCTAAGCTTTTGACAACCTGTCAGGTGTTATCATCAGAGGAAAATGATTAGACATGCAGGAATCAAAGGCAGTATATACAGACATGCAGGAATCAAAGTTAATATATAGTTGGCGAAGGGTGGGGATGGAGGGGGAAGTTGTATGATTGGGTTAATAAGGTGTGGTTTGGAAGGTGTTGGACATAATGTCTTTTTTATTATTTGAGTATTCTTCTTTTTAAGCCTGCATATGCTGGGTTCAAGTACAATTGTCTGTTAGTGGTGTTTTTATTATAGAGAGACAAGATTCAGCCATTGTGATGTGTATACAGGAACATCTCAATGCTGTCAGAAGGAAGGACCCACAGTCTCTGATTTACATACATGCAAGTTCCACCGAACATACATTTAATGAGGATCCATCATGAGGCCAGAAGCCGACTCTATGCCGCTGAACATTCCTGCCAGATGGGCATATAGTCTCAGCATTTCCTCACCTGAAGAACTGGCTGTGATGACTGTACTCTTCCTTGGCATCTCTCTGATTCTGATTTTGTAATATTATGGATGGGAGCACATTATTTATTCTTTTAGCTAAAAATTTCATCAGGAACTTAACATGGTTTCTCTAATTGGATTAGTCAATAGGATCTACAATGTGTATATAGACATATCTTTAATTTGTTAATTATTTGTCTGTGTTTGCTAACTTTAGTTCCATCTGATTTGTTAATTTCTGTAGCATTTCAAGCTTCCTTCTTGTGCATATGTTAAGATTATTTTTTCTTGGGTGGGTTTTCATGGACACTGTCATTTTGTCTGTCTGGTCATTATGACACTATATGTTTGCAAGACATGTAAGGAACATACTATGCGTCAGCAAGCCCAAACCCCGACATGAACACAGAATCACAGTCCTCGGTTTAAATAAAGGTTATTTATTAACCAAAATTACCCTTGTTATGGTATAAAAAGCACAACCCACAAGTTTTCCTTCTCCTCCCAATAACTCTCTCACCACTGCACTGCCCTCCTCCAGTCAAGTGTTGCCACTCTACCACCCAGCTCCGACTCGCATGAATAAGGGAGTGTGGTCCCTTTTTTTATGGACCCGGGAGTACTTCCGGTGCCAGGGTGATTGCTTGATGGAAGTCCATAATAGGGAACTTGTCTCCCTACAGTGCCATCTCGTGGTACCCAGAGACCCCAGCAGGGCCTACAGGGACTACATATCCCAGCACGCCCTGCTAGTTCCTGACAGTGTACTGAACTCCGGGGCTGCTGCCATCTAGTGTGTTGGGGTAATAAAAAACCTCCATCCACATTTTCTCTTTTTAATGGGCTGTCTGTCCACCTTTTCCAATTCTTCCTTCCAGGTCTATTCCCTTTCCTTGTTGGGATGTCCGTCCAGCACGTGTGACATCTACACTATAAAATGGTAAAATAACAACAAAAACAATAATAATAATAATAATGATAATAATACAATAAAAAATGAAAAATATACAATATGAAAGCATAAGTGGCTCAGGTTGTGCAATATTACAACTGTAATGCAAGTTTACAGTGAGGTAATTGTACTTAAAAATACAAACGGTTCTACTGGGAGCACTTGATGGACTGATTGAGTGCGTTTATACCTCTTGAGATGAAACTGTTTCTGAACTGTGAGTTTCATGCAGGAAAGGCTCTGAAGTATTTCCTGAATGGGAGAAGTTCAAATCGACTGTGTACATGGCTGAGGCAGCATGTGCTAGAAGCTGTATCCGATAATTCTCTCCGGTCCTGACACAATCTGCGGTAGAGCTTTCCAATCAGCTGCTGTAGAGGTGTGATTCCACACTCAGATGCAGTGAGTTAAAATACTCAGTGGTGCACTGACAGTGACAACCCTAAAGCAGCTATAGTATTTGGAATAGTTTGGCTATTCCGTGCACCATTATATTGTTACAAGTTGATTACGGTCAGATGACTTAAACTAAAAAACTAAATGCGGGTAATGTCAGTGTATTTGTTAAAGCCGCATCAGGGATGTGAATCTAAAAAATAAAGGGAAGCCACCCAGGAACAGTAGCACTGCTTTGACGCTGGGTGCCGCCAGTTTGCAAAACTGAGCTGAAAACTTGCGCATACTACGGTTTGAGCTGGTGAGAGAATGTGTGTGGCTTTAAGCCAAGTTTAGTTTTTATACATCGCAATGTGAGTGTGGAAACGGGTGTACACAACATTTTTGTGCATGCACACCGTTTATACATGAGGCCCCTGGTGTCTTTCATTTTAGCAAGCTGGTCTGCAAATTGTCTTTGCTTTCAGGGATACATCGGTAGAATCCCCTGCTGATCATGAGTATAAATAAAACAGCAAATTGGACTCTGATTTTTTTCAGTAACACAGGTTATCATCATGTGAAAATATTATAATTCATCTTGGTTGAAGTGTTGGAAGTCAATATATATCTACCAAAATTGTTTTTGCAAAAAAAAAAAAAAATTCTTTCAGCCTCACGTACTTACATTTTCTAAGCAATATTTGTCAAAATATGAATTGAAAAAAACTTGTTTATGAAACTGGCATCACTTTATGTTTATTTTTAGAAACTCTGTAGTATAGTATACGCCTAAGTAATCACACAATAGTATCATTTTCCTTCCATGTGCAATGTTTAAGCTAAAGGTATCTACAGAATGCCTTATGGATGCATGTTTTCACAGCACTTTAATGTAAAATGATTTTTCTTCATAGCAAAACCAAGGCTATAGATGGTCACCTTATGCCTGTAGCTATCTATCGCTGTTACCTTGTTCTCTGAGGGTATGGCATAGCTTCTTTCAGAGACTGAGTTTTCCTTTACAAAGGTTGATGGCTTTAATAACACATGCTTCTCCAGTCTCTTTAGATAAAATGGATGTGTAGCCGCTGGTACTGCCTGAGCTGGGATCTGTGAGAAATGGGGAAATAAACAAAACAAGGCAGTGAATGGAAATGAACTGGAGCTAATCTGTCAGGTCATTTCCAAGACTTAAGGCCTTTTTATCTCAGACCAGTAAAAAGAATGTCATTGTATATAACATTTTCCCCCTTTTCAAATATATTCAGAACCACACAGCCGCTTTGTGTCTGACATGAAGCAGTGAAATCCGCAATTTCAGTAAAGTAAATCCAGAGGAAACTGACAAAGAGCTGGAGTAAAGAATTGCAAGCTATTATATAGAAAGAATTGCAACAAAAAAACAGGTCAATGCAGTGTTTGAAGACATACTGTAGAAGGTTGCTCACAACAGAGATTCTAATGCTTTAAGTTTGTACTCTTTATAATATATAGTGAACAAAAATTACCTGACAGGAAAAAGCTTCCTATGCATATATTTAAACACTTATGCATATTTTTCCTTTGATTGTACAAATAATTACCTGCGTAGCTAATTATAAAATGCAGACATAACTTAAATTTAGACCAATATATGACACACCTCGTTAACATGACAGTACACATAATATGAGTAAATGTTCAACTTGCACTACATGTTCTGCACAGGCTAGGACCTGCCTGTTCCACAGTACATACCCCTTCCATTTCTAGCCACTCCTTAAGCCTTTCCCCCATTCATACTAGCTTTCCATACCACCATCTCCCCTTTCAGTCCCACTTCTCTTTTCAACATAAATAATATAGTCTATGTATGCAAGATCTACAATGGAAGAGTGTCGAAGACTTACTTGCTTACCACTTCCATTAGTGTAATGGCTAGCAAAGGATGAAGAATGTTGAGATTCACAAGAAGTTGCAAAAGCACATTACCGATCAGCATGACAACATTTATGCCTAAGGAAAAGTCATCCCAGATGGAGGATCGCGGGAATCGTGGGAAAGAGGGGTCCTTTCATTGGATTGGCTGGCCCAGCACTGTTTCAGCCGTGGAATGGCCAAATGGGGGAGGCAGCTTGAAGGATGAGGTCTCGAGGACTCTATACAAATCCAAATCTTATTATGGGATATATCATCTACTGTTAAATTCTGCTCTGTACTTCTAAAATTTATATTTTTTATTTCTTACTATATTGAGAAATTGTTCTGTTCTGTGTACTGCATTGTATTGTATTGACCCCCTTCTTTTGACACCCACTGCACGCCCAACCTACCTGGAAAGGGGTCTCTCTTTGAACTGCCTTTCCCAAGGTTTCTTCCATTTTTCCCTACTAGGTTTTTTTGGGAGTTTTTCCTTGTCTTTTTAGAGAGTCAAGGCTGGGGGTCTGTCAAGAGGCAGGGACTGTTAAAGCCCATTGCGGCACTTCCTGTGTGATCACCTCCTGCAAGTTCCGTCCTCTTCCACCTGACTTCAGCTCTCCAAATGGAGTGAGGCAGCCCCTTTAATGTTGCACCCAGATATGCTCCAGGTGCACCCTGATGAACTTCCAGCAGCACTTCCTGGTGTGGTGGAAGTGCTGCCATCCAGGGGTCCGGGATCATTCAGCCACCCCCTGGCAGAAGCCACAGACCCCAACAGGGTTGAGCTTCCAAGCTCCCAATCCACGGC
Source organism: Erpetoichthys calabaricus (assembly GCF_900747795.2). Classification (NCBI taxonomy): domain Eukaryota; kingdom Metazoa; phylum Chordata; class Cladistia; order Polypteriformes; family Polypteridae; genus Erpetoichthys; species Erpetoichthys calabaricus. Next base: position 61,737,798 of record NC_041402.2, read on the forward strand.
CCTGATGTAATTAAGGGGGGCTTCCCTCTTGTGCCCCGGTCCTTCCATTCTCCTGGCGTCCCAGGGGGGCAAGGTCCCCGGGCATCTGCCACAATATATATGTATTTATACACGTGCTTGTATGCATGCCTGACAATATCGGGGGGTATGTGCATGCTCCTAATGAGACAACGGATGGTGTCCTGTGTGGTCTCCTCCCAAATCTGGACCAGGGCATCACTGAGGTGCAACCTGGCAGCATCGGATGGACCGAAACATAATGTCCCAGAAGTATTCTATTGGATTTAGGTCAGGCAAGCGTGGGGGCCAGTCAATGATATCAAGTCCTTCATCCTCCAGGAACTGCCTGCATACTCTCGCCACATGAGGCCGTGCATTGTCATGCACCAGGAGGAACCCAGGACCCATTGCACCAGCATAGGGTCTGACAATGGGTCCAAGGATTTCATCCCGATACATAATGGCAGTCAAGGTGCTGTTGTCTAGCCTGTAGAGGTCTGTGCGTCCCTCCATGGATATGCCTCCCCAGACTAGCACTGACCCACCAACAAACTGTTCATGCTGAACAATGTTACAGGCAGCATAACGTTCTCCAAGACTTCTCCAGACCCTTTCACGTCTGTCACATGTGCTCAGGGTGAACTTGCTCTCATCTGTGAAAAGCACAGGGCGCCAGTGGTGGACCTGCCAATTCTGGTATTCGATGGCAAATACCAATCGAGCTCCATGGTGTTGGGCAGTAAGCACAGGGCCCACTAGAGGATGTCAGGCCCTGAAGCCACCCTCATGAAGTCTGTTTCTCATTGTTTGGTCAGAGACATTCACACTAGTGGCCTGCTGGAGGCCATTTTGTTGGACTCTGGCAGTGCTCATCCTGTTCCTCCTTGCCCAAAGGACCAGATACCGGTTCTGCTGATGGGTTAAGGACCTTCTACAGCCCTGATCAGCTCTCCTAGAGTAACTGCCTGTCTCCTGGAATCTCCTCCATGCCCTTGAGACTGTGCTGGGAGACACAGTAAACCTTCTGGCAATGGCACATATTGATGTGCCATCCTAGAGAAGTTGGACTACCTGTGCAACCTCTGTAGGGTTCAGGTATCGCCTCATGCTACCAGTAGTGACACTGACTGTAGCCAAATGCAAAACTCGTGAAAAAACAGAAAAGATGAGGAGGGAAAAATGTCAGTGGACTCCACCGGTTAAGCCATTCCTGTTTTGGGGGTCGTCTCATTTGTGCCCCTCTAGTGCACCTATTGTTAATTTCATTAACACCAAAGCAGCTGAAACTGATTAACATCCCCCTCTGCTACTTAACTGACCAGATTAATATCCCAGAGGTTTCATTGACTTGATGCTATACTCTAATTAAAAAGTGTTCCTTTAATTTTTTAAGCAGTATATATATCTGTTTATGTGTTCATTTGTTTACTCTATAAGAAGCAAAATTTCCACCTGTAGATAAATAAAGTTACAGCTGTTTATGGTGTCAAAAGCATTGCAGAGCTTCTTGGCTTAATGCTAGCAGTATCAAAAATAAAACAAGTGAGTTGGAGTTGTATGTAGCTTGGCATAATTATATTATAGCAATAACTTAAAACTGGCTAAATAAAAAAATGTGGAAGAGTATAACATAGATGTACTGTATACACATTTGTTAGGAAGGATAGACAGAACAGAAAAGGAGGTGGTGGGTTGCTGTTTATATCAAACAGGATTTAAATGCAAGTCCTCTTCAATTGGACTATGAGCCCCATCTTAATGAGGACATCTGGGCTCATCTGGAAAATATTTCAAAGCTACAGGGATCAATTATGAGGAAAGTTTAAAAGAGCTGATCCTTTTCAGTTTAATGAGTTCATCAAGAAACTTGTTAAGGGTAAATTATGCACAAACATTAGGAAGTTTGTCTTTACACATACAACCACAGGCAAATGGAATAAGTGGCTGAGTAGTTTGGTAAGGACTAGGGTTTTTGGAACTTTCAAAATTAGACTTTGTGTTATTTTGGAAGAATTAAGTGGATAGGACTGGTGAGCTCTGTTGAGCTGAATGGCCTGTTCTTGTCTAGATTGTTCTAATGTGTTAATGTTCTGTCTATCTATTTATGGATTAATGGACTGCTACATACTGTATACCTAGGTAACCGAGCAGCATGTCTCCTATTTATGGATTGAGTCATTTTTTTGCAGGAGGAGAACTGGCTCCCTGGTTTTAGCTTATGTCTGTCCCTGGAGCTAACAAGTTTCATGACCAATTCAATCTTTTGTAAAAGAGAACTAAAAAGGTCAGTATATTTACTACAGTGAGGTGAATGCCTTTTATGTGCAATTCAAGAAGAGTAGTCAGCTAAGAAAATAATGTCAAAAGTCAAGCTGAAGTCAAAAACACTTGAAAATAAATAAATAAATATATATATATAAACAGGTTATTGCAAAGAGCAAAGTTGAGCCAAGACAAGGAACTCAATTAAACAAACAGAAGTTCAAAACCAGAAAATATTTAGCTTTTGAAAATTAAGCTCAAAATGCTAACCAAAAGGTATAGTAAGAATTAACATGCAAAGATTTGTTTCACTGGATGGATTTAACTTTTCAGTTATCGTAAAGAATTTGCCTAAAGTAACCTTTAATTTGGAGACATTAATGCTAGAATTACAAAAAATGAAATTTAATCAAGTGAAAAGTTTTATATATAATATATAACTTTTCCTGTTTGTAATGCAGGGTTGCAGGCTATTGCTAGGCAAGACATCTGGGAGTGTACATTGTGTGATGTAATTACCAGGACAGTGTAAAGGTCAGCATCATACTCTCCAGTTACTCTCCGAAACTGTGACAAACCCAAAACTTCGTTAAAGATCTCTCTGACTATGAATCATATTCTGTTCTTCAACTTTGATTTACGTCTTGCATTTTGGCTTAGGCTATGTGAACTATTCTGGTTTTTGGCTTTCTCACTACATCTTTTGATGTCTGCTTATTTTCGTTCAGTTAATGACAAAAAATGCAATCATGCTTGTGTTGATGTTCAATATGACCGGACATTCTTATTTTGGTTTGTAGGAAAAAAATAGCGTAAGTCACATAGAAGATTGGAGAATAAATATCAGAAATAAGCATCTCGATCAACTCTGCACAATGCTACTTGGCAGATTGATTAACAAGACCATCAGCATGCGATACCTAGCAGCATAGCTGATATCTACACAATACTTGTGCTATTGACTTATTCCAAGAAGATTTTGGTCCCCGCTTATATATAAAACAATAAGTGTTTCTCTCTCTGTCACCTCGTCTGTTTATGATTCACAATTCAGAGTTAGTCACACACAATGTGGGAGTGCCATAAGAATGAGGCAAAGTAGAGGTGACCTGAGTGAACATGAAAGGAAATCAATTAGGACAAGGGGCTGGAAGCAGAGATGGCTACAGCATGAAACTCCCAAAGTGAGGGATGCTTGGCTCATACGGAAATGCTGAATATGTTCATTGAGCAAGGGATAATGAACATCAAGAAGAACATGGACAGTGACAATTGAGAATTGCTAATGCTATGGCAGAAGCACTTAAATGTAGATGTAGAAGGAATGGCAGAGGCATGACATAGGCATGCAAACACAAAACAACTGAGAAGACCACATGGCAGAGAAGTTGACATCAAACAAAGAAATGCGTCAGAAAACATGGTATTAGATGAATAGATCCATCCATCCATTATCCAACCCGCTATATCCTAACTACAGGGTCACGGCGGTCTGCTGGAGCCAATCCCAGCCAACACAGGGCGCAAGGCAGGAAACAAACCCTGGGCAGGTCACACACACCAGGGACAATTTAGAACCACCAATGCACCTAACCTGCATGTCTTTTGACTGTGGGAGGAAACCGGAGTACCCGGAGGAAACCCACGCAGACACGGGGAGAACATACAGACTCCACGTAGGGAGGACCCGGGAAGCAAACCCGGGTCTCCTAACTGCGAAGCAGCAGCGCTACCACCGCACCACCGTGCTGCCCTGGATGAATTGATCTGTATGATATTCAAACCATTAAACTGAAGTGAAGTCGTGTGAAGTAATTACTGTGAAAATAAAGTTGGGGATATCACATTGCTCAACAAGAAGAACCTTATGTTGAAAGAATATTATTTACAGCATTCTTTTAACATAAAAAATAAATTCTTTATTTTAAACCTGACTTGGAAAGGTAGCCCAGCTAATAAAATATTAATACAAACATGAAATCTGCATGGAGCAAAATCCTTAAATAATGACAATATTTTCAAAGTCAAGTCAAAACGAACTTTGTTGTTACACTGTGGACCCTGAGCTTCACAATTTCGTCTATCTGTATACTTGTATATGGTTGAGATGACAATAAAGTGCAAATAAAAAATCTTATGCTAAACAAAAATATCTTCTTTTTAAACAAATTTCAGACAAAAAATCATGTGACCGTACTACATAATGTCAAAAGAATGTATACACTGAAGATACACCCTCTAGCAATAACAGAAGATCAGAAATTGAAAATTGAGGAATAATAACTTTCTCCTTACACAGGATGGAAGTATGGTACAAGAAACAAATAAGAGATAAAAATAAAAAGTGAAATTTAATGTTGTCAACTATTTTGTGCTCCTGGCTTTGTATAAATACAATATTTTTATATTTGCTCATGACTATAGCTTTCCCTCTGAGTACAGTTGTGTCTAGTGTTAAGGTATTTGAACTCTCCCACTCAAAAAAATAGCATGAACAATCCAGCAGGCTTTTGAGAATGAACCTGCCCATTACAGTACAGTAGACAATGCACAAGTCAAACTGTTTGGCAGAATAATACTACACATACTGGCAACCTCCACGGATTTTAGTTCATATGTTATACTATACTGTATTGCATATATTTTAGAGCAAACTAAGTCCATTGTTGAATGTTTCCGAACATAAAGTCTAAAGAAAGCTAGTGCTATTAGCACTTCAGCACCTTGTAGTGTGTTCTATTAAATTATAGTACAGAAAGGAAAGTGCTTTCAGGGATTTTCTTTTCTTGCAAGCATTAATTTCCTTCTTGCAGAAAGGATTAGATTTTACCAAAGAAAAAAAGTCTCTCATCTTCTGGCAGGTCTTTTCTGTTGGAAGACTGCTTGCCAGCCAGCCTTGTAGCTGCTCTCTTTTTGGCAAGTGGCCTACTTTAGGAATTGCTAGACTGTTCTGTTTCTTTGCTTTTCAAAAATATTCTGCACTGTAAATTCTTTGTTTTATTAATGTTTCTACTAGAAAGAAAGTTATATTGTTCAAAACTTGTACACTGGCATAAATAAAGGTCCACACTTTTTGTTGAGCAAAAGCACATTACTAATTTATATACAGTATAAGGGGAAAGTAAATAAATATTTCATTTATTATTCAAATGCTATGTTCATGTTTTTAAAAAGAAAGAAAACTGAGTCATATATATAAAACATTCTCAGGATTGAAATGGATCAACAGTATTTGTAATTTTTAAAGCTTTTGCTTCACACTTGTTCTGATGCCCAATTGGCTGCAATAGTCTTCTTCTTCTTCTTTCAGTTGCTCCTGTTAGGGGTTGACACAGCGGATCATCTTCTTTCATATCTTTCTGTCCTCTGCAACTTGTTCTGTTACACCCATCACCTGCATGTCCTCTCTCACCACATCCATAAACCTTCTCTTAGGCCTTCCTCTTTTACTCTTTCCTGGCAGCTCTATCCTCAGCATCCTTCTCCCAATATACCCAGCATCTCTCCTCTGCACATGTCCAAACCAATGCAATCTCGCCTTTCTGACTTTGTCTCCCAACTGTCCAACTTGAGCTGACCCTCTAATGTCCTCATTTCTAATCCTATCCATCCTCGTCACACCCCAGTGCAAATCTTAGCATCTTTAACTCTACTACCTCCAGCTCTGTCTCCTGCTTTCTGGTCAGTGCCACCGTCTCCAACCCATATAACATAGTTGGTCTCACTACCGTCCTGTAGACCTTCCCTTTCACTCTTGCTGATACCCGTCTGTCACAAATTACTCCCAACACTCTTCTCCACTCATTCCACCCTGCCTGCACTCTCTTTTACATATCTCTTCCAAAATCCCCATTACTCTGTACTGCTGGATCCCAAGTATTTAAACTCATCCACCTTCACCAACTCTACTCCTTGCATCCTCACCATTCCACTGACCTCCCTCTCATTTATTGGCTGCAATAGTAGTGAGCCAAAATTCAAACTTTATTTTTTAAATTATGCAGTTTGGTTCTAATATTTTTTGAACAATTGAGCCCTCAAACTCATACACAATTGCATAGCACAGTCCTGGGTCCAAACACAAGATATTCTTTTTATTTTAGAGTACCTCTACAGATCTCCAGATCGTCTTTCGCGGCAGTACAATACAAAAATATGTTTTCTTTTCTCCTTCCACACCTCTTAAGTAGTCTCATCCACACACCTCCCAATCTAACTACACTGTAGAAGAAAACTCGCTTTTTAATGTTGGATCTGGGAGTACTTCTAGTACAACAGCATTGCACTTTGGAAGCATTTCTGGGTCATGTGAAGTCCTTCAAAGAAGGGACAAGGTTCCCTGATATCTCCCTCTGGTAGCCGCCAGGAACCCTGACAGGGCTGTTGCACAGGCAAGACTACAATTCTCTGTGGGTATTCATATGGTAGTTCCCCCAATGAGATGCTTCCATCATGTGTACCGGTGGAACACATAATCCTTGTCCATAGGCACCTTTTGTTCTTCTGACCAGGCGTCTCATCCTGGTAGGGAACCAACACACTTCCTGTTTGGGACAGCAGTCCATCTCTGCCCTTCTGTTATGGCCTCCCTCCCATGCAAGGAACCATCATCCATCTGGGTTGGATCGCCAATCCATCCCATATGGCACTCACATGCTGAAAATTCATTAGTGATGAAAACTGTATTACTAGGTAACTATAGTCATTTGAAATCAACTAACAAATCCTAACTACAGGGTCACGGGGGTCTGCTGGAGCCAATCCCAGCCAGCATGGAGGGCAAGGCAGGAAACAAACCCCGGGCAGGGTGCCAGCCCACCACAGGGCACACACACCCATACACTAATTTAGGATCGCCAATGCACCTAACCAGCATGTCTTTGGGACTGTGGGAGGAAACCCACGCAGACACGGGGAGAACAAGCAAACTCCACGCAGGGAGGACCCGGGAAGCGAACCCAGGCCTCCTAACTACGAGGCAGCAGCGCTACCACTGTGCCACCGTGCTGCCCTATTTGAAATCAGAATATTTTTAAGAATTTTTGTTAATTACTTAAAAGTTACTTGCATTTAAACTTTTTAATATTAATTCTTTGAAAATCCTTCATTACCTGCTGCAGGAAGGGATGAGACTGCATGGGCAGAGTCTCAAAGAGCCAGACATATATACAACTCGAGACAACCATGAGTGAATGTTGCTTAAAAGTGGCTGGGAACAATTAGATGGCTAACCGAATGTCACATTTGTAAACCAATTCAAAGCCTCATGAAGGTGGCACTCAAAGTGGGGTGGTGATTTTGAGCTTCAAAGAGCAGTGGTGCTCTTGTTAACATGGTCTGACAGAGAGCAAACATCTGATTATGATAAACGATCCATAACCGAAAAGTTTCCTAAAAAGACAGCTATTAAGCATATCAAAGAGTGCCACGGGAGCGGTGAGCACTTTACATGCGTTAACAATAAACATAACCTGTTGCAGAAGAAAAAACTTTCTGTAAAATCATTATATATTGGCATTTATAGAGATCAATCGACTAGCACCAAAAGCGTTGTCTCTATGTGTGCTTTCTGTTCTTCACAGGTATGGTGATACTCTCAGAGTCGAAGTAAGGTTGAAAGAATTATCAGCTACATTTTTGAAAATATGAACTGAAAAATATGCATTTGAAGTAAATGGTGTATCATACCCTATTAAATGGATGTGAAATGGACTTCTGTTAAGAGAGCTGATATCAAAGAGCCATAGAACATTCAGATTTCAGTACTCAAAACACCCAAATCAGTAAATGTGCCTAATGACACTGACACCACCCCAGAAGAACCACGGACAAGGTTGCACAACATCCATATTCTGATGGCATGTATAAACGAATAACTAAATTAAGTTAACATTACTGTTTAATTGGAAAAGCAAACAAGCCATACTAAAATATAGCCATAGCATTTTAGTATATACATAGATCGCAATGCTTATCTAAACTGTTTGCTGTTGTTATGCCATATAGTGATGCAACAGTCAAAATAAAAGAAAGATATCATAGCAGACAGAGGTACTTCTCAAATGTGTGGAGCCCAGTAGCTGTGGTGGTCTAGGTGTGTGCCTGTGTCTCTTCTGTCACCATGCTGACTACGATGTACAAATTAATCACTGAGCTTCAGGTAGAGTACCTTATACTGCTGATCTCCTGAACTGAGAACAGCAATTCTTTTGTTTGGTTTCTTTTGCTCTTTTCCTGTCTTTTCATATTTATTTCACTTCATGACTAGAGGGGATTGGGGGCAGATTTTTAGGAAGAAACCCCTTGATTTCAGAGGCATAGTTTTGCCACTGTTCACTACAAACTTTAAAAATGTATGTCCTGCACCACAATACTAGCTAAGGTCTAATCTGGAGCATCACTCCATTAAATAGCGTGCAGTCTTCATCTATTGAATTTCAATGATACCATAGACCCTATTCTATAAGGAGACAAAAGCAGTATTTTTATGAAGACTGGCTTTTTGCTTGCAAATAATTAATTCCACAAATCATTCACAAATAATTAAAAAAATGTCCCTGTAAAATGTAAGTCTTCTGATATGCAGCATGATACTCACATACAATCCTACAATAAACTTTCTAATTAAATGGGAAATTTCATATGTAATTTTGTTTGTGCCTGACCAATTATTATGAATGCGGTTCACATATTAAAGTAATGACCTATTAAACACTAAATCAGGGGGAGTTCTCATTATAGCCACTCATGCAATACTTATAATGCGATTTAAAGATTTTCTTTTACACTTGGGGAATATTTGAATAAGTAAAAAATTTCATCATCTGTTTAAGGACATGCACATCAAAACCATTTTAAATGCAAAATACTTTAGCTCCTCATGCAAGCCATGGGACAAAAATAAAATCAATCATTTGATCATCAGTTTTTACTTTCTGTATTACTGACAATCTCTCATCCTTCCATGAATTAACACAGACCACTCTGCCATCTGGAGAACTGCACCAACATTATTCATGTATGCATGAAAATGTTCCCCTAACAAAATATTTATGTTAAACCTAACCTACAATGAAGTAACAAGCCTTAGCCATTATCACCAGGTTGTCCCGTCTGTCTTGAATAGTTCACTTTCTGCTGTTATAAACAAAACATGCAGAATGTAATCCTCTTCTTTGGCCCTGAAGTAAAATTCATGCTCAAATGCTCATGCTGTCCTCTGCCAGTTCTGGCTTCAATTCTCTGCTGGCCATTAATCCAATAGGTTTTATAAGTGGAGTGTGACTGTGATTCAGCAGGTGCTTTAGTGATAGTTAAAGACACCTCAAAGAAAGCTTCCCCGGTACTCTGCCAAATTTCTGATACAAACACAACACTTACAATAATCCCCAACCACCAAGTGCATTTGGCATAAGAAAGCAGGTTAAAACTCCTTTTGATCACAAAGATGCTCTGATATTTGTTAACATTTTGTTGTGCTAACTTTATGCTCATGAAACAGTGTATTTAAAATATAAAATCATTATTTTGATTTTAATAAGAAATAACTTTTAAAATAAAGTTAAATGTTTTAAAATGAAATCAGATAAGGAAGAGAGATATTTATAGCAAGACAAAATGCATAATCTGAGAATCTTACTCTGGTTTTCTTGCCAAATCCCAAATATGTGAATGCTAGATTTCTTGGTGAGTTGAAACTGGCCCGGTGAGAGTCAAGTGTGCCAATCAATGGACTGACAACCCCAACTTTAAAGAGTGAATGGCCAATCTAATTCAGTGCTTAGCATTTATCAATGAAATTATTAAATGTCCTCTGTTTTTACTCTTGCCACTATGACTTGGTACATTGGTTTGTGATAATACACCCCAGCTCCAGAGACATATGTTTTGATCATTGCCTGTGTGGCATTTTTACAATTTTCCCTTTGCCCCTCTACCTTTGTGGATTCACCCCATAGAGTCTGATTTGTTTTCTCTTCTCAAAGATGTGCATTTAGGTCATCTGGAAATTCTAAACTGGTTCAGTATACACAGCGATGGAATGATGTGCTATCCAGAATGTTGCTTCCCACAACACTGTAATGAAAAACACACTTCAAAAAATGTGTAACTTTTACTTAAATTGGCATTCTGGCATTAAAGGAAACAAACAACATCTGCTTGAATGTTTCTATACATCTTTTGATGGCTTTGAATGCAAGTGTGCAATGTTCCAACATAGATTATTTGTGATGTGATTTGTGGGCTTATCTTGACATTTACCAAATAAAGTAGCTAAAACCAAATACAAGAAGGTTCAAAAGCAAATTGTACTTTATTAAATGAATATGGTGGTCAGTCTTAACCAAAAATTTAAAACACGTCAAATTCATTGTGAAAAAAATATGAAGCTATACATATCAACACTCTACAAATGTTCTGCATTTACACATATTAATATTTTACAACTGTACTGAAGTTATTATGTTTATGAAATCATAAAATAAAACTACAAAAAATGTAAATTAGTTTAGGGTATGATGTATATTCTGAATCTACTGTAATATCATGAACAGCATATTAGAGAATGTTCTTTAGAGAATAGTTGTACTATCAGAGATAACTCAAAATAAAAAATAAGTTATTAATAATTTCCTGGAGGGCAGTGTGGTTTATATTTACTACTGAAACAAAGATGGCAAATGAATGCCACTGAATCGCAGAATATATTTGTTACTGTAAATTTATCTATACAGTCAAAATGAAGATAAGAATGAAACCAGCTTGATCAGGCAAAGGAACTGGCAAGTCAGATTTGCAGAAGTGGCTTTCTAAACTGTGCAGTTTTTTATCTAATATCTGATATGGAAAGGACATTTATTGTAATATCATTTTGCAAACAGAAGATAAAGCAGGTTTAACAAACTATTAAAGACATTGCACTCCAATGGAAAACTCCAATGGAAAAGGTCCAGACAACCCAGATGTCACATTCACAGTCAAGGGAAAATGTGTACAGTGGCTGGCAAGGACATGCACAAAGGGTGGCTGTCCCCTTTCTCTCTTTGGCCCAAGTGCCTTTTTATTTTCTTCCATTCCGTTCTTCCTTTTTGTTGTAAGAAATGGAGAAAAATTCACCTGATTGGTAGTTATCGTAAGTTATTCATTGAGCTGCTTTATTTTTGCTGTTTGAATCCCTTGAACTAAAGCTTAGTGGAAGACAGCTGTTTCAATTGTCCAACTAAGGTTAGCATATTGTTGCTGTTTGTAATTTATAAAATTTAAGATTTTTGGAATTTGTAAATAATCGTATTTTCTGTATCATAGCAGTTTATTTGGCGTCTCCAGAGCAGTAGTTACTGAGGCTATGGGTGGGCAGGAAAAGCAAACGAAGTGTGTTTGGAGAAATCATTTTCTTTCAGTTTTGAAGACAGAGAGAGAGATGGGGGCTAAAATGAAAAAGAAAATGTGACAGATGCCAAAATGTGGAAGAGAAAATGAAAAACAAGAACTTCTTTTGTGGTACAGATTGACTGATGTGCTGTAGTGGAATTTATTATGAAACCTTCAAGAAAACGAGGGCAGTCTCTTTTATTTAGGTAATTCAATGCCAAAGAAAGTGATCCTTTTTTAAACCATCACTTTTTTTGGAGGTGGTTTGCATGAAATTCTAAAAATAAGACTTGGTTGCATTCTTAAAAACATTAAAAACCTCAGATTTAAGTGCATGTGTGCTAAGGACAATACTTGCTAGGTTGAGAGTGCAACAACTCAATGGTTCATGACATCACAATGAAATCGTGGGAAACAATGGGCCTGTTTTCATGGGTCTCAGAGATTCAACGTCACTACTTTGAGCCAGGAGTTAGCAATTAGAGGGCCTGATGAAGACAGAGATTCATTCAATAATGGTAACTTAAAAAATTACACAAATGTTTGAAAAGATTGCTAATACCTTGACAGTTCACTTTGAAATTTTCTCTGTTCTCTAAAATTCTGGCATGTCACAGTCTATACAATATAGTTTTAGTGTTTTAGTTTACTATATGAGGTCAAAATATTTTTTTTTTGCTTAATAATAGATTAGCCAGCAGAAATTTCCTATTGTGCATAGCTGTCCATTATAATGAGTTATATGGATATTGCTGGCTTAATTTTGAAGTGTTTGACTGGTTTCTTTTGATATATCAGGATGATGAGTTGCAAAAAGTCTTGTTTTTTAAGCTGTATTATATTAGGAGAATAATGTGCCTTTGCATGGACTGACAACTCCTGGAGCCTGCTTTGCACCCGATATTGTTAGGACTGCAACTGGTTCTTAAAACTTGTTTTTAACTTAAAAAAAGTAGATTAAGCAGATTTAGAAAACAAATGGAAGGGTTTCTTAATAAAAAGGCATCATCTTGATGATTTCTTAAAATTTTATCTGATATACAGTATATATACAGTATAAAGGAAGAATGTGTTCTACTGTTATAACATTGCAGAAAGCAAAGACAAGCATAGATGCTGAATTGATGTAATATTTAAGGCTGATTCAGGGCAATTCTAATTTTCTGAACAATACTTAAATCTCAATCTCTCAAATGTCTCTTAATTTTGAATATTGTAGGTATTGTGCTCTTAGAAAAAAAAATGGATAAAATCTAAATTTATGTTGTTAACTTGCCAAAAATCTATGCTAATTAGTTTCTTTATCAGAAAAAATATTTTAAGGAAAATGTAACACTAATTTTATTTAACAATTCAGCTTTCTTGGTCTTTTTAAATCTGCAGTAGCATGGCTCATTCTGCAAAAATATATTGTGTAAAGTATGTGATAAAATATATTGCCTTGTTGTCTTTTACAAATCATAGCCAATATGATGTAATACACATTTCCCCTTTTTAATAATACCATTTTATTTGTCAACATATTTTACCTATGTTGCTTTTTGGAATACAGATGTTTCAACCATCAATTGTTTTTAGGAACCTGTTTTCTTCCATTATCCTTGCAGCAATGCATAGAGGGTAGGATCCCACTCCTAGGTGTGAGGGATGGCAGTCCATCACTGGGCACACTTAAGGACACACCCACACTCACCCGTATTGGATATTTCTGGAATCTAAATTCACATCTTCAGGAGGGCAGCACGGTGGCGCAGTGGTAACGCTGCTGCCTCGCAGTTAGGAGACCTGGGTTCACTTCCCGGGTCCTCCCTGCATGGAGTTTGCATGTTTTCCCAGTGCCTGCGTGGGTTTCCTCTGGGTGCTCCGGTTTCCTCCCACTGTCCAAAGACATGCAGATTAGGTGCATTGGTGATTCTAAATTATCCCTAGTTTGTGATTGGTGCATTGGTGTGTTTGTGTGTGCCCTGCGGTGGGCTGGCGCCCTGCCGGGGTTTGTTTCCTGCCTTGCGCCCTGTGTTAGCTGGGATTGGCTCCAGCAGACCCCCGTGACCCAGTAGATATAGCGGGTTGGATAATGGATGGATGGACATCTTCAGGATGAGGAATTTTTGGGGGTTTAGGGGTTAGAAATCAGACTACCTGGGGATAGTCTTGTTAAAGCCAGATGTGTAATAAAAAAGTCTGTAGACAATGTAGAGTGAAATGTGCTTAAAAATGGCTGAGAACAATTAGATGGCTCACTGAATGTCACATTTCTAAACCAATCCAACACCTTATGAAGTAGGTGCTCAAAGTAGGGGTGGTGATTTTGAACTGCAAAGATCAGAGGTGCTCTCCTTAACCTGATCCAGCAGACAGCAAGCTTTTGTTTACAATGAACCTTTAACAGTCAAAGTCTCCTAAAAAACCTAATAGACATATAAATATTTGTCATGTGTGCAAAGAGCATATTGCACTTCTTAAAAATAAACAGACAATTTTAAAAATAAACATAACCTTGCTGTAACATCAGATTATAAACTGACATTTGACTGCCTTAATATACGAATGGTAAATGTGAACGATACGTGGTTGCAGGTGCTGTGTGTGAGCTCTATTGTTCAGCGATACAACTATAGTGTAGGAGTAGATGTCAGCTTGAAAGACTTATAAGCTATATTTATGAAAGCACAAACTGCAAAATATGCATTTGAAGTAAACAGTGTGTCACACACTGTCAAAAGGACTGCCATTAGGAGAGCTGACAATGAAGAGCCACGGGAAATGCACATATCAGTACTTAAAACACCTGAATCAACAAATCTGCCTAACAACACCAATAAAGCACAGACAAAGCTGTGCAACATCTACCTTCTGACTGCAAGTCTAAACAAATAACTAAAGAAATTTGATGTTACTGGCTAATTATAAACGTGTGGAAGCCAGTAGCTGCGGTGGTCTAAGTGTGTGTCTGTCTGACGCAGCACTTACTACAACATGCAAATTAATTATTAAGCTTCTGTTACCCTGCACTATTGAGCTCCTGAATGGAGTGTCCAGCATTTTGTTTTGTGTCTTTTTCTCTGTCTCTGAAACCCTGGTGGTAGTTTAAAATGCACAGACTATAGGAATTGGAGGTGGGTGTTTTAGGAAGAAGCCCTGTGGGTGTAGCCTTTGCAGGGCAGATTTTGCCGCTATTCACTACACACTTTTTAACGGGCTGTCTCCAGACGTGTATTCTTGTTTGAGAATCATGTTTGGCTCCTTGAGACTAACCTGGGGAAGACTCTACATGAACACAAGAAGATGGAGCAAACTCCATACAGATAGTAACCAAGCTGAGAACTGAACTGTTTAGGGCTATGAACGTCTACCACTCACCACTGTATCATCACACCACCATTCTGTGTGCTATTTCTATTTTTAATACATGTAGAATTGCATATTTTATTTAGACTCATTGTGATTAATAGCCCATTTAAAACACATTCTTAAATTTAACTTCACTTCCTTGTTTCTTCTGTGCTGTTTGTTAAAGGCTTTTCCCTTATATACAATTATTAATGTGGTTTACTTTGCTTTTGAGCTCCTAGAAATGTGTTTCCCTCATGCATAAGCATGGATTTGTATTTTTTAAGTAAACCTTTTAAATGTTTTTTTCAGTCTACTTCTAGTGATTTATTTAACATCTCCAAGCAATTCAAGTGTTTCTTATGCTTTGCAAACCTATTACCTTGTGGCGACTGGGACTTGTTAATACTCCTGATACATCAAAAGAAAAACTATGTGTACTTAAAGAAGTGAAACACATGCAATATACAGGTGCTCTAGCTGAGTTCTGAGCTAGGAGACAGCAAAACAGCTTGACAAACCCTGGCCTGAGGCCCAATTTGAAAGCTCTTAAAATGCTGGAGCATTTAAGCCTTATATAATCTAAAGGTTGAATACAGAAAGATGTCAAACTGAAGTGACTTACACAGCAGCATACCAGATGGTAAGAAGATGAGAAGTAATGGAAAGCAATTGGAATTATTCCACTTTGACAGGTAAATCCTGACCTTTTATTTTCCAATTTTAAAATGGTATCTATGGAAATCATGGCTCACTCATTAAATCAGTGACCACAGATTTTGAAAAGAATAACAGCTGATAACATGACATAAAAATACAAACCTATATTCTGATATACAGGTAATTTTCCAGTATTTTCACTTATAATGGCAAAAAGTCAAAGTTTTATTTGCAGGGGAGCATGGAGGAGTAAGAAATGGGAGTAAAAAGGCTTACTTTAAGGAAACCAAGTCTCTGCTACATACAGTAATTGGCAGCTATTTGGAAAGCTGCAGCTTATTAACAAAATCACAATATCTAGTATACAAAAATATGCCTCCCTTGCTGGTGATAGTTAATGATTTAATAAAAAATGAAAATCAAGGTATTTTTTGGGGTATTTACTCAGGCAACCATACATTAAAATTTGCGACACTTACATTTTTTTTTTACATCTTCTTGCCTCGCATCAGTTTCACAGACACTTCAAATTTTGTTGCGGCAGCTCAGTTACTAATTTCTTTCACCACTTCAACAACTTTTAATTTAAAACCAGCTTTATATTTTCTTCTGATCGAACGCTCCAACGTAAATAAGCAATGCTCTTATGATGAAGGTGCATTAGGGTGTGAGATACAAAAAACACAAAACTGTGCAAACGTCACTTCGGAATAGTTTGGCTATTACCGCGTGGTCACGTAGGCACAATACATAGAAAAAAAAGACAGTGTGCTCCATGGTTACTCTCTCTGGTGGGTGTTAGCATATCATAATCTCTTGGATCAATAGTGTGAGTTTTCTGCATTCGACTTATACAACTGACATTATAAAATGCTGGAAATGAACTTAAACGTGAGTATATATGTTAGTTTACATATTTCCCCTTACGAAATTGGTGCTTTATACAATCAAGTTAAATTGCACTTCTTATACTCAAGTTATTTTACCCACAAAAACCTGTGTATGTTTTCCTATGCTTTCCACACTTTTTTGTTTCATCCACTTGTATTTTTTACCACTTTGGACCAAAGTTATTCCTAACCGTCTGAACAAAAATTATGCACAAAAATGAAAAAGAAAAAACGAAGTGAGTTAAGAACTGCACAAAAATACATTTGTTTTCTGAAATCTACATTGTTAATATTCTTTAACTGCAGTTTTACTTTATTGCTGTATATTTATAATAGGTAGCATTTTGTGATAATTGTCTGTACAGTGCCTCTTAAGAATACATTTAAACTGATTGCTTAAAAGAAAGAAGCAGCTTTCTGAAAGTAAGCACATGTTCTAAGTGCAAAGAGTAAAAGGTCTCTGAGGCATTGTAGGTCCAGAGTTTTTAGGAATGCATGTTTCTCTGACAAAAGCTGTTGTAGTTTTCTGGTTTCACAAGTCACTTTGCTCTGACCAACCACCTGTCCCAGCTGGGTGTAAAGCTGCACAGTTACATTTTTGAAGTGGTGGTTCTGAGTAAGAAGCACCACAAGCACATTAAGTATGTTAGAGAAGGCACATCTCAATCTGAGATAACATGAATACGCCTTGCTACTTTTTTCTTACTGGTTTTAGAATCACTGCTCCTGAGTGTGTCTCTTGTGGCAGGGCTTAACAAAATATAAATTTAGAATTAATAAGCCTCTAGAAAGAGAGTCAGGTTTTAGATGCATGAGCTCACTTCCCCCTTCTACAGGTAGAATTCATGAGCTTCAGTGATAAGAAGACAATAAAAAGTCAGATGATTAACTGACTAGAAGGATGAGAGATGATGACTAGAGACAGAAATCTCAGAGGCAGTACAAGTCACCAAAATGCTCTGATTTACTCCCAAGACTTTGCGTAACTAATAAGATAAGCACTATCTGGAGTCAACACACCTACTGAAATGTATTTCTGATCTTTGTCTGCCTTTCAGAACAACACGATGATCTAAGTTGTATGGTATGTAATGCCAAACATCTATTTTTTTTTTTTTTTGTTTATGGCACTAGTTATTGGACTAAAACTTATTAAACCTGTTTCCCTGCTTGCTTGTTTTTCTATATTTTATTGACAAGGGCTAGGAACAGTTAGGTCAAATAAGGGTAAGTGAGAGAGAATACCCTTATAAAGAAATAAGCTACAGTGACAGTCATGCCTGTTGTAAGACAAAAATTACTGTGAGAAAATGATGAGACTAAGAGAAGATATAAGTAAAAAAACCTGATCAGGGGAAGCGAGGAGCCAAAACCATAACGATCAGAAATAGCTAGATAACCAGAAACCAAAGGGCAAGATGTAAACTAGATGTAGAATTAAAAGTAAAATCAAAAGAACTAGAAAACCTAGCGTTAGAGCCCACTTGGAAAATAAGCTAACCATCCTAATACTGGAGAGACAAAGGTTCATCCACTGAAGGACAGAAAGTATTTAGACCATCACCATATTTATGGCATCATATCCAGTGATGCCAGCAGTGTGACAAATGCAGTCATGTAACACTTGAATTAACGAAAGAAAGGAGATAATGGTGAACTTAACAAAATTAAGTACAAATAAAAAACAAACCACACAACCACAATCCTTGTATTAAAGAAAAATCTATAGAACACACACATAAAAAACATTTATAATACAATATCTGGGTGAAGGCTGAGAAAAAGCTACTATAGTCCTGGGTGCAACTGCATTGCAACAGTGAACTGTATATTCCTAAAGATTGGTCATTGTAACAATAGGCAAACGGGAGTAGAAGCAGAAGCATAACATTTAACTGTGAATCTACAGGAATAGAATCTGAGCATTTAAATAAACAGGATTCATGTTTAAGGAGAGGTGTCTCCAAAAGCATTTCCTTGAATAAATCATTTGGTTCTGCAAGACAGTCAACAGAGTCATTTGATTTTATAGTGGAATAAGACACAGTCCTTCCCCCAAAACCTCAAAGTTCTTCTATATGCAGAAAGCTTATCAGAATGTTTGTACTTATGCATATTTCCACACAGTTTTTGCTTTTTATCCTTTGTTTTGGCTTTTTTGTTTTGTCTTCTATATACTTGTGTTTTGGTGTTGAAAGAGATTCCCGTGGTTTTGTTACCTGCTTGGAAATTATGGATACCATTAATTTAAATTCATGTGACAAGTATAAGTATTCCTGACAATTTTTTGGATGAATATATAATTAGCAAGTTAAAATATATACACATGGAATAACGTTCACTGCTTAACTGATTTGAAAATTGGAGCATTTAATTTTTTTGTTTGTTTACTTCATCAAAGAGACATATATAAATAATTTTGTTTATAACCATGAGTAATATCCAATAATAACAGTGATAGCAGAGTTTAAGTAGATATGTTAGTAGAGTGCATAAAAATAGATTATTTCAAAAGCATTTTAAAGTATCATGTAGTTGAAAATTCAATGCCAAATGTTATGGTGACTAAATTATCTTTCACAGATACCAGATTCCAATTCAAGTAATGTAAAAACTGCATTTTTGTACTTTCTTAGTTGTTGGTTGTATAGGATTTATGGCTAGTTGCAGTTCAGATTTCTTAAATCTACATTTTTTTAAAGAAGTACCCAACAGAGTGTGATAAGAATAAATACGCTGGAATACTCAAAAAGAGTTGGGGAATATCCCTGTATAATGAGGCCCAAAGAATCAAAAAGTTGAAACATTCAACCAGAGATATTGGTTAGAACAGAGTTAATATAGCAGAAAACGGCTGCAGGAAATGCTCATGACAGGAAATGACAAAACGGAAGTGACATCATCGAGGATGGCTGAAAGTGGCATCATGTAGGATGGCCGTAAGAGACGTCTTTATGGCGGAGCTGGAAGTGATGTCATTGGGGATGGCCGGAAGTGACGTCTTTATGGTGGAGCCGGAAGTCACATCACCAATGAACTGTTGTGCTTGGATTGTGGAAACGTGGCCATTTTGAGAACCTGGAACTACAGTAGGTGAATTATTGTTTTTCTTCTTTGACTAGTACATATAATCAACCCTTTATCTCGCAAAATATCACTCACCTTAGGACTTGTTGGCTGCTTCCTAAGCACACATGTGTGACAAGAGTTACTGTAACTCTATCTGGATATCTCAATTTAATATTGTTGGCTCCTGTAGCCCATGGTAGATAGAAGGTCATTCTGGTGATTTGCAGATGAATTATAGTGTCAGAGAAATATTCAATCATTATAATCAGATAATGCAGTTGTGAAGTTGTTTTTAGTGTAATGTAAATATTAAATAATTTTATTCACTGTATGTATAATTGGTAAAATAGCCCCTTTTTTCTCCAATTCACTTCTAGATAGGTCACTTTTTGCCCTTCTCTTTTGTTTTTTTTTGTTTTTGATGGTTATGAAGATCATTCACATTACTTGGTAAGATAGAAAGCAGCAGGAGAAGGTAGGTAATGTGGCAGGACTTCACACAAGTATATTAGATGACCATAATTTCTTTGCCATGCATGCAATACTGCTTCCATTTCAATTTCTTGTATTGGGTACAGGGTTCTCAGATGTCCCAAGTTTATCAGACAAATTGCCCCTGAAATTGAACAAAAAGATTATGTAGAAAAAAATTTCTTAATTCAATCTTTGTATCGAATATCTACTTAAAGAGGCTCACTAAATTTTTGTAGACAGCCTGGCGTACAACGTTTTATGAATAAAATTTGTAACTATCAGCTGAATCCAAGTGTTTGAATCATGCGTGTTTGTGTATCTCTTGTACTTGTGTTGTCGTACATTTCTCGTGCACGACATGGCTGCTCATGCATAATTCATTTGGAAAGTGAACTGATACTGATAAAGACTTTTTGACTAATCAGGCAGGTCATATCTGCATATCTGCATTCTACTTACATATAAAGTGTTGTATTATATGAAACATAAAACGCATTACGAGTTATATCAAACCTACCTGTTTTCTTCTCTATATTTGCTTATTTACATATGATTAGGTTAGGGTTTGTAGAGATGATTGCCTCCTAGAGGACAAACAGGGCACTGTCACACTGACTATGCAGATAGCATCCTGTCTATTATCCCCAAATTAACTCATCTCTAAGATTAGGAAGATTAAAAACTCTACAATGCTGCTTTGTAATGTTGAAAAACCAAATAAATTATATTCATTTATATTCATTTGTAAAAAAAACTGTGAAAAATTTGCCTTAATAAATAAATTTTAAAAATGCAAAATTACGACAGTTAAAAACAATTTACAAATAAATAACTATCAGGTTTTAAAAGCCATCAAGGGCAGCTAAAAATAAAGCATTAAAAACTTCCAAAATTTAAAATAAAATTTTAGAGTTATTAGAGAAACCTATTTTCAACAGTGTGCATCAGGGTTATAAAATCTTAAGATTAGGGTTTAAATTAATACTGTTTAAGATTAGTAGGCAAGAAGGGAGAATATTAAGATTAGGTACCTAAAGTGACTATGCCCTACCTTTAAAAACTTTAACTTTATTTTTTGTAGTTGGGGTAGGGCAGTCTAATATTCTATACGTTAGTAATGCAATATTTAATTAACCAGTTTGCAGAATCACAGCAACACGGATTGTCTTTATCTCTCTGAAGTCTTGTTTAAATGTATATAAATATAATTTAATTATAATGATCTATTTTTTGTTTTCCTTAGTTCCTTAACATCTTTTTTTTTGGTCGCTCGAAATTGAGGCTGTCCTGATCTGTGATTTTGAAAATCTTGCAACTCTGACTGGGAATGTGTTTTGCTGTTAGATATGGCTAATGGACAAGTAAAACAGGAAAATATACAAGTTGAAGTGACTTCTCTTGAAATAGTAAATAGATCCGGAACTGAATTTTCACAGAATGCTTTTCTATTTTAAGATTGTACATTTTTGACATTGCCTAATTCTTTTAAATGGAAGTTAGCAAAGTTTCAAAATTGTGTACAGTGTGCTGTGCCCAAGATATCTCAAAAAAATTGGAACTCTTCTGTAAAATTTTCTTGGAAAACAAGTGTTTCAAATTTCAATGAAGCTGGTTTACTCTGAGCCAAAGTGTTACAGACAGACAGACAGACATCACAACTACTCTTTGTTTATTGCCAAAGAGTCTGATTTTGTTTTCTTTTTTGTGTGCCTGGATCCAAGGAAAGAAATAGTTTTGGGCTTTTTAGTCTATCATTGTTCCTATTTATTAAGCTGTTCCTTACTGAGCAGTTGTGGAATGGTTCCTGTCAAGCTACATGTTTCATGTAAAATGGCAGATGTCTTTTACCTGTGAATCTATTGATCTTATAGTGAGAAACAGGTGTTTCCAGAGAAGACAGCCATATCTTGTTCTGTATTGTGTCCTGTTCTGAGATGCATTCCATCTCCAGGATGTGGACATCATATTATAAGCTGGCCAATCTCTACTCCGGAAATGATTCTAAAAAAAGATCTGTAAAGGGGATAGCTTTTTCAAAGTTAAATGTACATCTTTAGCTGTACAATAAGTTATTCACTTTCAGACATTATATTTTTAATATTCCATGTGGAGATTTCTTGGCAGCAGGAATGTAAAAACATAAAACATGTTTTGAAAAATGCAAGACATAAACCAGGAGACACTCAGAACACATTAATTTTTACAATCACAACATTTACCTAAGATTCTTACATTTAATAATATTGAATAGTGAAGGCAGGTAACAACAGAATGTTTTCAGCTGATACAAAAAGGACCCTGTTGCCTAAACCTGCCCAAGAAAACCCATCTTTTAAAGGTTACCCAAGGCTCAGTAATGCAGAGGCTCAAGTCTGGTGTCCCTCACTACAGAAATGACTTTGTGACTTGGCCTGAAAGCTTATTGTGGTGTTTAAAAGTACCTCAGGCCACAGTGAATGATTGAATTTAAATTGGAAAGGAGATGCAAGAGTTCACTGGTGGGGCAAAACCAAGCAGTAATGGTAAAAGCAAATTAGAGCAGTGATGTGAAAAATTATGCAAGTTTGTCAAGCCACCCTGGATGATAGTGAAGAATCCTTATATCTGTCTGCACATGCTCTAGAGGTGCAGATTTGTGCTTGCTGTTTTACATTAAATTTTTCTTTCTCCCACTGTGAAGCTTTCCTAATTTTTTTGCTAATAAATCTCCCTAATTCTATGGTTTTTTTTAGTATTTTGGAATTATTTTATTCTGACTAGCAAATATATTCCTACTAAATAATATTGACAAGTGACTACTTCTCTAAATAAAATCTGTCAATAAGCATTCGCCGTTTATTCTCACTCAGTGAGAGCCACTTCATGCTTCTTTCCAGCAGATAAATTATAACTAAATGGATGATGGATGATCAAATTCAGCACAGGTGGCCAAATGACCAGCCTCAGTTAGGCAAGGCCATCTGCCAGGTGAGGTCAAATAGAAAACTGGCACCCATAGCTTGAATGGAAAAATGTGCTTTATTCTGATTTTTGGTATAAGCATTTTGTATATATTTACAGTTTATACTGCATCAAGTTCATCTCATTTTATTAATGTGTTTCTCCTCTTTCATTTTAAAGTGCATAATGAAATAATATCTGTAGAACTAATCAGTCATCTGACTTCTTTAAAGCAACCAGACCCACCACTCGACATTTAGTATTATTATTATTATTATTTTGCATAGTAACAGATCTGTAATATGATTTTAAAATTATGCATGCTGAAAGGACAGCGTGACAAAATACACTAATGTGGTGCTTCTGTATCTCAGAAACCTAAATCCCAGATGCATAAAAATGTATGATTGTGAAATAGAGTAAGGTTATTAATTTTGAAAGTTATAATTTGCCAGAACATGTGTACTGCTTCTTTAATAATGTCAGACTCTCAGACTGATGGGCAATTGCTGTATGTTATGAAAAGGAAAAACAGTAATACAATATAAGTTTATATTAACTAGTAATATATTCTTTGAATTGAATTCTATTAAAGAAAGATTTGTAGGAATTTCTAAAAAGAAGTTAATCTGCATTTCTAAATTTGGCCAGTATTAGTGAAAGTGGATGTGCAGTTGGGCCTTGTGAGAAAAATCATAAAATATGTCATGATACTTTTGATCATGAGATCTAACTGTTGCAGCCTGAGCATCTAATGGGGTTTAAAGGGGCTGTTCTTAACTGGTTCAGCTAGTATCTTACTGATAGACACTTTGCAGTAACTCCTCTTTTTCATCTACTGAGGGGTATTTTTCGTACGTCACTTAAATCATCCGAGATCAGGTGCCTCATCTTGGATAATTTAATGCCGGTGACACTCATCCGGGATAGGTCGGTTTTTCAAACGCAGCCATGTATTAGATTAGTCAAGCTGGATCTAATCATACGAGATGAATGCACGCACCCGCGCTGAGTGAAAAGCCCATATATATTGAGTCTAGAAAACATGATCAGTAAGTCTTTGATAGGCTGTAACAAAATGACGAAAGAACGGGCGCATTTTTTTTTCATACACGCGGCACAAGACCTTTTATTAGAAGGACATGAAGAATTTCAAGATTTAATATGCACAAGGGGTAACACTGCAAAAGCAGCCCAGACCAGAAAAGACGGCTGGCAACAAGTGGCCGATAAATTAAACGCTAAGTAGTGTGCATTGTACTTACTGAAAGCAGCTTTTCATTTCCTATGTATCAGATTAATTATTATTTAATATGTCATAATTCCAGATCAAACGTGAGCACAAGGAGAACATGGGAACAGGTTAAAGTAAAGTACAAGAATATACTTCAAACTGGTAAATATTGGTATATAACTATTTAAAGAATTGTTGACATAAATAATCATATATAATATAAAAAACATTAATTTTAAAGCTAATAAGAAGGCAGACAAGCAAAAAACAGGTGGAGGTCCACGTGGTCCAGACCTAATCCCTGCAGAAGAGCTGGCTCTCCAGCGAAATGCCCATCGCTCTGTTTCTGAGGGCATTCCAGGGGGAAGCTCCTCCCCAGAACCAGTGGCAGGATGCAGTGGTCACTTCATTTCAGGTAAAGGATGGTCATTGCATATATTTGTCCTCCATGTGTGCCATAGGTATGTTCCATGTAGCCCTCTTTTTTGTTGGGTCAGTTGCAGGGAATATCATATTCCTTGAACCTGTGTCTGACCAATGAGATATTGACGAAGGTCAAATATTTGATGAAGACACTGTGTCTGATTATTCATCAGGAGGAGAGGTACATTTTCCAAATAATGTTTGATCAAACTCCACTCTGATCAGTCCCATGTGCCCCAATCACATTTGGAAATCTGGTAATGAGAATGTGAGGCTGATTGAGATTCTTCATGGAACTGTGGGTGTTTTAGCCTGTGTATTACCTACCTGCAATGGCATGAAACGCCTCTTTTATTGTCTGCACACGCAGGTGTCCAGGAAACACTATGAAAACCCGAAGGAAATATTGCCGCTTGTAAAAAACCTCAAAGCAATGCATACTGTCTGTGTGGTTGTGAGAGCCCGACTTCGCCTAGTTTGACTTCGAATATAAGGTGCTAATAAATCTTTGAGGTGCAATATTCCCCCTCAGCTAAAGCGGTATCTTTCGAAAAGAATTTCCTCCAGGAGCAATAAAGGATCTTGCCAATCGCGCAAAACCCTCTCTATATGAAATTCTCTTCGTATAATTTTGCGCACCAGTATCAAGTGGTCGCTCATTCATGAACGGCGAAGCCATGACTGGATGACTTCCACACACCGTCACCGATTACATGTGTAAACTAATCCTTGTGTACATAGAACAAACCTGCTCCGAGCAGGTTTGAGGATTAGGATGTGTTGCTATGACAACACTTCCAGCAAGAGTTTCGAAAAAACCGATAGATCCAGGATCAGGCAAAATCGTCAACAATTACATCCGGCTAAACGAGTAATCCACGTACGAAAATAACCCCCTGCTCTTGTTAACTGTGGTGTTCTTCAGGGATCCATTCTGGGTCCTGTTTTATTATCTATATATCTCCATCCTATAGGTGCTATTTTTAGGAAGTTTTAATGTGTCTTTTCATTGTTACGTACGCTGTGTGTAACTCTTTAATGAATCCGGCTGCGCAATTATCTTGTAGAACTAAGATCCTGGATGGCTGGCAATTTTCTCAATCTTAATCAAAATAATATGGAAGTGTTGATTATCTGGTCCTCCTGCCAAAGCTCAAATTGTTTTGAACTCCTTGCTCATGTTCAGAATTGTGGGGTTATTTTTGATAGTAACCTCTCTTTTGAGAAACAGGTAACTTCTGTGGTCAAGAGTTGCTTTTTCCAGCTTCGTCTTTTAGCCAAGGTTAAGCCTTTTTTATTTCCTAGGAATCTTGAAAAAAGTTACTCATAGCTTTTATCTTTTCTTGGCTTGATTGCTGTAACTCGTTTTATTCTGGGATCAGCAAAATCCCTGATACACAAGTTGCAGTTGGTCCAGAATGGTGTTGCCCATTTTTTGGTTCGGCCCAAGAAAAAATTGATTGTGTTTACAATTTTGCTTCTGTTTTTTAAATCAATACATGGGTATGCTCTCACTTATTTATCTGAATTGTGTGTTATATTCCAGCCATCTAGACAGTTTAGATCTTAGATCTCTGTCTTTAGGTACAGCCTCATGAGGAGAGGCAACTGGGGGGATGGGGGGGAGAAAGAGAGTGAACTATCTCTAATCTATCCTTTTAATCCTTATAATTATAATTACCAATGTAACAATAAGATGCATGGCAATAATTGTTGGGAAAATTGGAAATTAAGGGCAAAGCTGTCTCACTTTCAGTTAAGACTACAAAATTATATCAAAAATTCAGAATTAATGTCTCCATGACGGGACAGTTAACTTTGTGAGCTGGAATATTAAAGGCCTGAATCACGAATTAAAGAGAAAGAAAGTATTCTCTCACCTAACAGGTCTAAACGCTAAAATAGTATTTTTACAGGACACCCACTTATTATGCAAGGATCAGTTCCAGCTGCAAAAAGACTAGACTGGCCAAATGTTCCATTCCAGCTTTACAAAGAAAACTAGAGGTGTGGGAAATCTTATACATAGAACAATCACAATTGCAGTGTCAGATGTAGTATCCGATCCTGAAGGGAAATATGTGATTATCATGGGCAATTTATTTAAATGTAAAGTG
Source organism: Erpetoichthys calabaricus (assembly GCF_900747795.2). Taxonomy (NCBI): domain Eukaryota; kingdom Metazoa; phylum Chordata; class Cladistia; order Polypteriformes; family Polypteridae; genus Erpetoichthys; species Erpetoichthys calabaricus. The sequence goes on from NC_041402.2 coordinate 61,764,569, forward strand.
ATTTGATAAATATTAATGCACCAATGTTGATAATAGGGAATTCATGCAAAATGTATTTGCATCCATTCCCAATGTGAACACTAATAAAATTATAATGGCTGGGGACTTAAATTGTGTTTTAAATCCAGAATTAGATATGTCTCCTGTCACAGGGGAATGACATCTAACACTGCAAAGACAATTACACAGTTTGTAACTGACCGCAACTTATCAGACCCCTGGAGATTTCTAAACCAAAACTCAAGAACATATTTCTTCTACTCACCAGTGCGTCTTTGCTACTCAAGAATCGATTATTTCTTTGTAGATAACAATTTCTTGCCTACAATTAAATCTTGCAAGTACGACGCTATTGTTATTTCCGACCATGCACCTCTGATCTGGGAGCTAAAATCATTATGCCCCACATACTCATCTCGCAGATGGCTTCTTAATCCACTTTTATTAGCAGACGAGAACTGTGCAGAATTTATATCAAAACAAATCAGTTTTTTTTTCTAGAGACAGATACATCTCTCTCCGCAGGAATACTCTGGGAAACCCTGAAGGCTTTCTTAAGAGTACAGATTATCTCATATCTTTCCCACAGAAATAAATTGGGAAACCAAGAAGGTATCAGAGCTAACCAGCGAAATTACTAGAATAGATCAAGAACATTCCAGTTCTCCAAGTGAGGCTTTTCATAGGAAAAGGCAGGCTCTGCATTCAGAGCTCAACCTTTTAAAAATAAACTGAACAACTCATTTTTAAATCAAGACATCGTTACTATGAACATGGAGAGAAAGCTAATAAGATCTTACCTCAACAAATCCACAAGCAAGAAGTTTGCAATGCAATCCCAGCAATCACCAACACAAATGGAGACAAAATCATTGACCATAAAAATATAATGCACACATTTAGAGACTACTATAAATCCTTATATTCTACTGAGTTTAAAGAAGACAAGACACAATCTAATGTATTTAAGGATGCATTACAGATACCACAAATAGGTACTGTTAGTGTAGAGGAACTGCATAAACCTTTGGCACTATTAAGAATTACTAGATGCTATAAAGTCACTTGAGTGGGAAAACAGCAGGCCCTGATAGCTACCCTGTCAAATTTTATAAAAAAAATCTCCACTCAGCGAGCTCCCCTTTTATTAGCAACATTCACAGAAGCTAGAGACAATAAAATTCTACCTTAAACTTTTCGACCAAGCATTAATCACCATCTTTCCCAAACAAAATAAGGTCTTATTACAATGTGCATCATACAGACCAATTTCACTTCTAAATAATGATGTTAAGATACCTCTCCAAAGTCCTAGCTAGAAGGATGGAGAAAGTGCTGCCTTCAGTAATATCACAAAATCAAACTGGATTTATTAAAGGCCGACACTTCGCTTCCAATCTTTGACACCTCTTTAATGTAATATATTCACCTGCAAAGTCAAACTGGGCAGCAAACACACAAGCTATAAAAACCTGGAAATGGACACAAATAGAGGAACATACACAGGCTTGGACCGCAATAGAAATAAAATCCTGCAGTACTTCTTTATATTCCTTGCTTTGTGCCCCAATAAATGCAAGTTATCACCAATATACTAACAAACCTAATTGTGCTTCACTCACTCATAATATGGAACCAATGTAGGAAGCATTTTAAGATAGAGAAGCTTTTATCTGTGGCACCTCTGTACGAGAACCACCTTTTTCAACCCTTACAAATATATGCAGTTTTTAATATCTGGAAAACATTTGTGATTAAATCACTTAGAGATCTGTACATAGACAACGTCTTTCCATCCTACGAATAATTACATTCCAAATTTAACTTTCCAGCAGAACGTTTCTTTCACTATCTTCAAATTAGAAACTTTGTTAAACAGAACCTGCCCAATTTTCCTCACCTCCTACCTCCCTCTATGGTGGAAAAAAATATTGCTCCAGTTTCGAGAACTCAGACAGCATTTCTGCAATATATGAAACCATTTTACAGTCCCTCCCTTTCAAAGATCCAAAAGGACAGTGGGAAAAGAATCTCTCACTCAACATCTCAGAGAAGAAGTGGAAGGCAGCTATGCAGAGAATTCACTCAAGCTCCACATGTGCAAAGCATATAATTATTCAAGTCAAAATTATATTTCGAGCACATCTGTTCATTTAAAATTGTCCAAAATGTTTCCAGGGCAAGATCCAACCTGTGAATGCTGCAATCAAGTTCCAGCCTCAATGGGCCACATGTTTTGGGCTTGCCACCAAATTAACATCATTCTGGACCAAATTTTTAAATGCCTTTCAGACAGCCTTGCTGTCATAATCCCTCCTAATCCACTGACAGTTGTGATTGGTGCACTCCGAGTTTGGCTTAAAGTAGAGAAGGACAAACAAAGTGTGACTACCTTTACTACACTATTGGCATGTAGACTTATCTTGCTCAACTGGATAACTGATGTTTTATACTATTTGAAATTGTAAAAATCAAATTCTCACTTAGAGGATCTGAGCAGAACTTTTTCAAAACTTGGCAGGATCTAATCAATAACATTTTAGCTCTTAAAGCACTGAGGAAGCAGATTTTCTCCCCATTTCTTTTTCTTCTCCATTTATCATTATCCATCCATCCATTTTCCAACCCGCTGAATCCGAACACAGGGTCACGGGGGTCTGCTGGAGCCAATCCCAGCCAACACAGGGCACAAGGCAGGGAACCAATCCTGGGCAGGGTGCCAACCCACCGCAGGACACACACAAACACCAAGCACACACTAGGCCAATTTAGAACCACCAATCCACCTAACCTGCATGTCTTTGGACTGTGGGAGGAAACCGGAGCGCCCGGAGGAAACCCACGCAGACACGGGGAGAACATGCAAACTCCACGCAGGGTGGACCCGGGAAGCGAACCCGGGTCTCCTAACTGCGAGGCAGCAGCGCTACCACTGCGCCACCGTGCCGCCATTTATCATTATTCACTTATTAATTCATCGATTTACTTATTTTTACTAGCTTTAAGTTGTACTCTGTTGTCCACTGCTGTCTTTCTCAGTGGAAGGGCTTGATTTGTTTTCAATCATATTTTTGTAAAAATTGATCTACTTATATGGAATGTTGTGTGATTACAATAAAATCAATAAAAAAAAAAAAAAGCTTAGATCTACTGGTCAGTTGTCTCTTGTTGTTCCTCATACTAAGTGCAAAACTGTGGGGGATAAGGGCTTTTGCAGCTGCTGTACCTTCTCTGTGGAATTCATTATCTAATTGCAATAAGGATTCATAATCAAATAAACTATTTAAAATGAGATTGAAGACGCATTTATATTCTCTAACTTTCCATGATCTTAATTAATTCCTTCAGCATAGTCATTTGTTCTTTTCAATTTACTGCTGGTCTGTATTGTGTTTTTATTGTATTTTATTCTATTTAATTTATTTATGTTTATTGTATATTTTATTGTAAATCACTTTGGCTACAGCATTGCTGATGTTTTGTAGTCTTTCGTGAATGTTGTTTTTTTCATTAAGATTTACAGGATTACTTATTTTTTACTCTGTTTATTGTATTTGATTTATGGATTGTGATTTAGGAGCTGTTGCCTTTCAGGCAACTCTTTTGTTCTGTTTGCAACTTTCATATTGTATTTTCTATTTTCAATTAAATATTATTATTTACTGCGGTGGGTTGGCCACCTGCCCAGGATTGGTTCCCTGCCTTGTGCCCTGTGTTGGCTGGGATTGGCTCCAGCAGACCCCCGTGACCCTGTGTTCGGATTCAGCAGGTTGGAAAATGGATGGATGGATATTATTATTTATAGTAGAGTCTTCAAGCCACAGTTTTTCATGGTTTCAAAGGCATCTTAGGACATTTTGGAATATCAAAAGCATTTGAACTTTAAAAGTCAGTTAGCCCATTTTCAGTCTGGTCAACACACGGATTGCATGTTGTAGTAGCTGGGTGCTGGCTGTTTTACATTGAGGCCATTCTGGACAGGCCAGTGGAGTTCCTTATATGTTCTGGTACCTTACTTGAAGGCATCATGCCCCTTTCAGCTAACATGTCAACTGAAATGTGCAATGAAACAAGGCTTTCTGTTCACAGAATGCACTTTCATTCAGAGACGTGACCATGGGGGAGCTGGGGTGGGCACTGCCTCCCCAGAGACAAGTCATACCCCCCCTGCGAAATGCTCTGTCTGTCCAATGAAACTTCTGGAGAAGAATAACATTTGATTTTCAAAACTGAGTTGTTTTCCAATCGGCCCGTTTGAATTTGGGGCGTATCCCTCAGTGTCTCCTCCACTAGACAGGCACCGTGCTGCTCACAGTTCACTTCGCCGCACATTTTGCAGCACGTTTTGAACCTGTTGACCGCATTCTTTAATTAAAACAGCGTATACGTTCCATTCTTCTTTTATTTTCTGGTTGGTAACACCAAAGGCTATGCATAGGTGGCTTATTAAAAAGCAGACATCTTCAACCTCTGTTCCTCCGCAAGCTGCTGGCTCTGTGGTTGAGCCCAGCACCGCTGCTATCAACACGGAGCACAGCGCACCCATGTCGGGAACTGAAACTCCAAAAGATGTAGATAAGCCTACGCAATCCTCCAGCTCTGCGCCTGTGTCAGGTACTCCAAACCTCTGCCTTCAACAAAATATATAGTCCGTCTGCCTGACTTAAATATGGATAGCCCATCCCAGCCCATTTTAATTAATTATCCCAAGCGCGCATTCGGAAAGACACTCAGATGTTTTAGTGCAAGCTGGTATCAGTCTCGACCATGGCTTGAATATTCTGTTGTCCGTGACGGCAGCTTTTGCTTTGCGGACCACGAGGACATATTCACCAAACACGGCTACACTAATTGGAAAAAAGCTGTAGAAAAAGACGGTGGCGGCTCCCACAAACACGCGTCTAGTATCTCGCATGTCGGAGCCATGTCTGCATCACAGTACTTATCATTGGTGGTGTCTTCAGCTGCATGCGAAAGCTCTTTCTCTACTTTGAACCACATTCTCACTCCACTCCACCAAACAATGCTACATTCAAGGAAGAGAAATTTAGTCATTCTGGCACATGAGAAAAACATCACAGAAAATCTAGACATGAATGAATTTATTTCAGAATTTGCCAAGAGTAACTGCAGACTGGCCCCGTAGATAATATCCAGGTTAAACACTGGAAACTGATGTCCTATAGCCTCCATGACTACAATAAGCCACGCTTCTGTTCTTGCTCTCATATGTTGTATACATTTGACTTTATTGATATTTACCTTGTAGATACAGTTCTATATTTGTTCACAAAAAATAATAATACAAGTTCCATTGCCTCTGTTAATTTTATTGAACAATAGGTTATGATTTATGCCACAATTTTTGCTTTTATATGTTATATAAAACTATGTTGTTATTATTATTTGACCCCCCCTACAAAAATGGGGATGGATGGATGGATATTTTTGCCCCCCAGACAAGCCAAATGCCCACCCACACATGATGTTCTGGTCACACCTCTGCTTTCATTCCATTAAGTTATTCTTACAATTTAGACTTAAACATAGCAAATGTTAATAGAGGTCTTCAAAAAGCTACAGAAGAGCAGACCAGCAACTTCACTGCCCAGCCCAGAATAGGAACACTCTTTCCAGCCTACTCCCAAATATTACAGCAGGCTTTAGCCTGGCTAGGCCCTAAAATGTGAAGCTGCCTAACTTCAAAAGGTACTTAATGAGTCAGTGCTTCAAAATTTCAATCAACAACTCCAGCTTTTGACCAAAAGGGCAACAGAGAATTTTTTTAATTAAAAATATTTATTTATCAAATAGGAATAGGAATGATCAAATAGCGAAGTAGGAAGCAAAAGAAGTTGCCTAAAAGCCACTCCAAATGCAAACCAGTCCTAAAACTGTAATCGAAACAAAATCATCCAAACAATTTCAAATAGAATGATTTCAGACCTCCAAGATTAACAGCATGTAAACTGTATAATATAAATGTGGGCTTTGTGGGGAAAAATGTCAGAACAAAAGCAAATGCTGACAAAAGCTCACATCAGATCTCAGATGCTTAAGTCTGCAAAATGCCTGAAACTGTGAAGATTGCCTATCTAAAATGTTCCACCAAAGCCATACTGAGGTGATTTAAAACTGTTTTTAATGTTTTGTATTCCGGAGTTGCACAGTCAGAACTGGCCAAAATATGCAATGAATAGTCAATTTAATGAAATACAGTAACTGTGTTAAACCTCAGTAGCTTTAACAGTATGTGTTTTATGTTTAGTTCAAAAAAAGATAACGACTTGTACTATTTCATAGTTTAAGCAAGGAGAAAAGAATGATGTCCAGGACTGAGCCTTGCTATCACTGAATGGACAAGTAACACATAAGAGCATGCATGAGAGAAATTGATGTAATCATGAGTTCTCCAGTGCTATTTGTCAGGCTATGATTGGTTGTATTGATCAAGACATACTGTGACCCTCCCATCCAATCTGTAATAAATTGCCTATTCTCTTCTTCAATCTTTAAGGAATTTTCTTGGGAGTCTGCTGATAATCTTGTATATTTCTGTTAGGAGTTGAATAGTCTCCTGCATAGAGACCAAAAATATATATCAGAATTCCCTTTTAAAAGGTGTTTTCTTTTGACTGCCAGTTTTAAAGATTGTAATATAAATAACTTGAAAAATAATCTATATTTCTAAATATAGGTGAACATTGTGAAAGAGCTGTGTATGAAGCACTATTCAGTCATGTTTGCTTTGGTGCTGCTTTAGTTTGCACATTCTCTTGTGGTCTCTGTTCGTTTCCTTCTGCACCCCAAAGATATGTAGTCAGGTTGCCTTCTCAAGGTTTGCAGAGTATCACAGATGGCTCCAGCCTGATGACTTTCACTGCCTGAACTGACCTCAGTTCACTGTCAGTCTGACCTTGGATAAGAAGGTTTGAAAATAGATGAATGGATTCTGCACAGGTGGCTTCACTTTCTAAATATTTTGGATAACATTTTTTTTTTACTTCTTCTCTCCTTTTTTTTTTTGTCATTCCTTCCATTGCAAATTTTCTTTTTGTGGTTGATTGTAATAAAAAGTAGTAACATTAAATTGCAAATGGTTTTGCAGCTTTTAATTTAATCCCAAAGGCTAAAACAAAAAGTTGTCTGAAAGCAAATATGTTACAGATATACAGTATTACTTTTGCCGGTGTACACATTACTAATGTAATAATTTATCTACTCAGTAGCATTAGTGTGTTGCTCAATGGATTACCTTCTTTTAAATCCATTCTTTTACAACTGTTAGAGCTAATTGCCTTCATTATATTCTAGGCATGGTGCAGTTCCTTCAGCTAGAGGTTTGCATTCTCAAAGCAATTCTATGGTACATGCGAGACTCAACTCAAGGTTTTGAAGCACAGTACAAAGTTTAACTTTTATCCCTTTGGAAATTTTCACATTTTATTGTTATACTTTAACATGTAATAATGGCGCTATATAGCACCTGACCCGACACAGATTGGACACGGGAGGCACGTATAAAATGAAGAGACTTTTATTTTTCTTCAGCTGGAGGGAACGTCTTCCCTGTAATCCCTCCAGCCACAACACAGTCCCAAATAAAGCACAGTATACTACACACTCTCTCTCCTGTCTTCCACCACCACTCCTCATCAGCAAGCTTTGTCCAACTCCACCCGACTCTGGCCCCTGAGTGGTGATTGCTGGCTCCCTTTTATCAGGCACCTGGAAGTGCTCCAGGTGGTTGATTAGCGACATCCGGCTGCACTTCTGGGTAAGGTGAAACCAGTGCCCAAAAGGGGCCAGCCGCTCCTGTTGTATCACCCCCTGGCGGCGTCTGCGGAACCCCACAGAGCTGCACAGAACTCCAACCCCCATAAAGCCCTGGGGGAGAACGAGGTACCGCTGCAACCCAGGGATACTACCATCTAGCGTCCAGGGGGAGATACTGGGCTTCCCACCCTTGTCCCCCTGGCAGATGTGGTGAAGAGGTCTCCCAGCCAGACATGGGCCCCGGCCATCTGTCACAAACAACACAATATACTGTTGAATAACAATGAATTTAAGCTGACTTTTTAAACACTGATCAAAGGGAAAGGACACTTTGATATCAAAGCAAAAATAGACATAATTAAATACAAATGTAAGAAGATTGTATAAGTATTCACCCCCTTTTAAAATGATTCACCTGAATCATCAGTGGTGCAGTCAGCTAATTTTGGCAGTGAAATAATTAATTCAATGGATTTCACCTTCTGGTGTTTCAACTGAATAAATGCATTTTATCTAGAAAATCCAACTTGTGTTTAGTCAGTGATGTGGTCTAACTTACACAATGAAGACAAAAAGCACTCCAGGCAACAATGTGAAAATGTGATTGAAAAGTTTAAGTCATGAGATGGGGAAGGTGTCCAGTTAAATCGATCATTAAGAAACGGAGAAAGTATAACACTGCTGTAAATCTGCCCAGAGAAGGCTGTCTACAAAAAGTGAGGGATCTTGCAAGAATGAGTGAAGCCACCAAGAGACCCATGATAACTCTGAAGGAGCAAGGTACAGTGTACCATGGTTGAGAATGAAGATACTGAGCAGACAACAGGCATGTGCCTGGGAGACAACTTCAGGACTTGTTGACTTCTAATCCCACTGCAAGCCTATCCTTGCTTTTGCAGATCTAGCAACCAGCACCAGGGTATACAGTATAACATAACATCACTTCCGGTCCTTTGGCTCATGGACCCACCCCTTCTGCCTTATGACCTTTATATTCAACTCATGTTAATCATTTTGTTCTATAATATATGGGGGTTTTCTTAAAGGATGCTCCTTTATCTTTGTTCTGTGCATCATTTACTATATCATCATTAGTGGAAAATGATTAGACTTAAGGGAACCGAAGGCAACATATAGCAAAAAGGAGGGGGTAGGGGGATTGATGCGATGGGGTTCTAAGGGTGTGGGTCATAAAGTCTTATTTATATACGTGTGTGTTCTTCTTTCCAAGCCTGCATATGCTGGGTTCATGTCCAAATGTCAGTTAGTGGTGTTTTCATTGGATAGCCACGTTTCAGGCAGTTCTCTGGCACTATCAGTATTAGCCTTGAATTTGACTTGTACTAAGTCCTATTTAAATGTGTGTCCAGTTGAACTTGTATTTGTGTAAATCAGAGACTGTGGGTCCTTTTTTCTGATGGCATGACGATGTTCCTGTATACATGTGGCAAGTGCTTTTGATACTTGCCCCATGTATACAGCTGAACATGCATGCATTACACTGTATGCTGTAAACCAGATATTTAAGTGTGTTGAAAAAGAGCAAGATTTTTGCATTTGCTACTCAGTAACTATTTTACAGTTTGAGAAAAAAATTGTTAACTCTTTTCTGAGTGTTCATTTTATGTTGAACAAAAAAGGTCCTATTAAGCTTTTGCCTAGGGCAAATAATAAGCAAGCTTGAGCTGGAGGAACAAAAGACTTTTGAGAGGAGTGAGAGGAGGTAAATACTTTGTGGAGCTCTGTCAGGAGCACTGCTCCGGAATGAGAAGGCTGTGTGAGTTTGTGTGCGTGTGTGTGTTGCTCGACCCTCATTTGCCTCTCAGTTATCGAGTTTTACATTACGACTGTGGTGTATTGTACATGCTCTAAAACATTTTAGTACTATTACTGAACTACTGAGATAAATATTATTAATGTTATATGAATTGTTCATTGCTGCTAAACTACAGTATGTCTATCTCTCTAAATAGTATATTTATTTTTACAGTAAAATTTCACAAGAGTTTATTATTTCACATACAAGTTTATATATCTTATATTAGAAAATAACTAAATAATTTATTGACAATATTCTAATCAATAACCTTTCAGTTTAAAAGTGCAAGCATACAGAAAAGAAGAAAAAGCATAGTGTACACATGACTATTCTGTTGTGATATCTCTTTTTTTTATAACTGAGTTTTCAACTGAATTACAACAGACAACATGGTGCAGCTTGTACAGGCAGGTGCTGTACAAAATACCAGGTTTGAGTGTACCATCCTAAAAAGAGTTCAGCATATGTAGGTGAATTTTGGAAGAAGGATGGTCTATGTTAAAGTCATATACTAATCACAATTGTATTTCATATAACTTTATTTTAGAGCACCCTAATGGTTATTGCCATGTTATTGTACAGTTGTCAATCATTACTATCATGATCTTTTAAAACTGACATTTTAGAGACTAGTTGTAATCCTAATCCATTTTCGTATTTAGTTATAGAAGTAGAGTAGTCCACTGTAAATCAATCCTGCCTTTCTTTTATTATGTAGGCCTATCTGGGCAATTTATGTATGTATGTATTTATCTAGTCAGTCAGTCAGTCATTATCCAACCCGCTATATCCTAACACAGGCTCATGGGGGTCTGCTGGAGCTAATCCCAGCCAGCACAGGGCGCAAGGCAGGAACAAACCCCAGGCAGGGTACCAGCCCACCACAGGGCACACACACACACACACCAAGCACAATTTAGGATTGCCAATGCACCTAACCTGCATGTTTTTGGACTGTGGGAGGAAACTGGAACACCTGGAGGAAACCCACACAAACACAGGGAGAACATGCAAACTCCACACAGGGAGGACCCGAGAAGTGAACCCAGGTCTCCTTACCACCTACCACTGCGCCACTGTGCCACCCATGTATTTATCTATTTATTTTTAAATTATTTTTATTGGCTCTACCCATTTTTTAGCATTGGATGGCATTTTGGCACAGTGCTTAGCACTGCTGTGTCATAGGTCCAGAGACCTGGGTTCAAATGCCATACTATTTACTTTCTTTTTTAACTTGCATATTCCTCCAGTGTCTGCATGAGGTTATTCTCTGAGCACTCCATTTTTCCATCCACATTCCAAAAACATATTAATTGATGAAAAAAATGCCCCAGTAATAGTGAATGTGCCCTGTGAAGGAGTGTCATCCTGTTCATTGTTGGTTCCAGTTTTGTGCCTAGTATTGTTGGAGGTAGACTATAACTTGCCATGAGCCTTACATTGGCCTAAAGAGGGGAAGATAAATGATAATTCATTCAAGGCTTCAACATAAAATTGCTTTACTGTTTAAAAAGGCTTTACCCGATTGGTTAATAGCTAGATGTATCCATAGGGAATAAAGAACAATAGCATAAATATTTTCTGATTACTTAGACATGTTTACACTGAGAATGCCCATGCCGCCAAAATAAGCATGAGGTTAGTGATCACTGTGCTCTTTGGCAGGACCATATACAGAACTTGGCAAAGCCCACTTTCATGTGCAACTAACAATCACAATTTGGACTGAACATAGTCTAGAGAAGCATCTCACTCACATCTGGTAATGTCTGGCAAAGCAAACTGTAATTCATGCATTTGACCAAGAATCACCCTCCTTTAAGGTCATGTTCCCATCCTACTGGGTAGCACATTAGGCTATTCAGCTGTAATGTAACAGGAAGCAGCCTTTGGAAACTCACTTAGGCTAATGCATTATGTGCAATTCTTATTGTACTATAGAATATTAGCAACCTCATTTTCCATAGTGGTGTTTTCTTTCACATTGTGTAGGTTTAGCCATATAAAAACCCCCAGATTAGAGAAAACTGAAAAGTACTAGTGGCTACAAATTTGAAAACATGAAGACACAACTTGGAAACAACTATAGTTTGATGTTTCAAAGAAAGAAAAAATACACAACAAGTGCTGCTGGCTGCTGCCTAGCTGGCTTAAAGTGACCAACTGCTACATCTTTAGTCTCTACTAGAGACTCCTCGCTTTCCCCGGAACAGTTTGTTTTGGTTTGACTGGTTTGTTCAAGATACGGAATCTACTTTAGTAGAGTGTAACTTCTACCTAAATATTGTAATAAAAATATTATGTTGTTTTAATGCTGTCTCTAATGCATAATGATAATGGGAAAAGTGCAATTGTTTATCAACACTAGAATTACCAAAGCTTACAAAAAAACTGGTAAATCCGGCCAACCTTAAATCCGCACATCTCCATTCAGCATCTTTTGTCTTGTAAATGTGTTGATAAGCCCAAGGAGCAAGCAGCCTGCTATCCCATCTTCCCACCGCCGCAGAAACTGCAAAAAAACTCTCCCAACTGAAGCCTTGTTTATCAAGGAGTCAGGTACTTAGAGCTGTATAGGCTAAAAAATATATCGTTATTTGGAACACATGCATTTCATGTGTGTTCCGTGTCTACAAAGATCTATGTAAGTGTAGCATGACAGAAATATTGAACACATATCTAAAAGACAAATGTATTTCATGTTTTAGTACTAATGACAAAATGTTGACATGAAGTTGACATGATGTGTCATGAAGTCCAAATATCAAATAAGCACTTTCACAAAAGGTACAAATATAACAGAAGAAATGCACTTATAAGTAAAAGTACTCAAAATGTATAAAGTTACATCAACACAGTGCGTGTTTTATGGTCCTCGTTATCCTCAAACCTGTCCCAGCGCCTCTCGTTTTCTACCTCTGTCTTGGTTTTCTTAACTCGCTTCGGACTGTTCCACATAATATTGTTCCTTTCAGACCAACTCTTTTTTATAGCACCACTCTTACCTTTGTTGTTGTACTTTTCTTTTTCTTCTTCCTCCTCCTGTACCTCCTGCTTCTTCCTGTTCTTCTTATTGTCACCTCCTCCTTGCTCATCTTTCTTGTTCCTCAGGAACTAAGTCTTCCTCGCTTCCCTATTTCAGGAACTTCCTCCTCCTGGATTTGAACCTGTACATTGAGATGACATGATTTATTGAGACACATCTTACACTTACTGTACCTCTACACCATCTGAATTGGTGTTGCAAACCCAAATGATTTTTCAGATTTTCTACAGATCACTCACTGTACTGTAAATTTCAGTACAAGTACACTGTACATCAATGGATACATTCCATTTCACACATTTCCATTTTTTATAACCCAGGATCACACCCAAACCTGATTACATTCCAAATGTTAATATATACCTCAATATTTTACTTTGTCTCTTGGCATTCCTATTTTTTCCAAACACCTTTTAGATACTCATGTTAGAATAGGCAATGCCTGATAACAAAGAACAATACAAATTTACTATAGAAATTGATAGATACTGCAAAATCAAAAAAGAATATACATACATCATGCCCAGGAACTGAACCCACAACTTCTTCTTTAAGGGCAGATATGCTAACCACTACACCACCAATTCTTGTTATTTTTTTGGAAAAAATATCACACTTTTCTATTTCTTCAGAGTTACACACTGGGCAAAATAAAATTATACAATAGTTTGTAAAGTTATTCCACATATGAGGTCCATCTCTACATTTATCTTCCACCTTAATCTCTTGTTCAAATCATACAGTATGATGTACAGTATCAACTGAGAAAGACCTCCTGGTCAGGTTTGGTGTTAGCATAGTGGATAGCATATATGCCCCTCAACCAAGAAGCCTGAGTTCAACTCCCATTTATGACCTTAAATGTTTCCTCTAAAAAAAATAAAATTATATCCATCCATTATCCAACCCGCTGAATCCGAACACAGGGTCACGGGGGTCTGCTGGAGCCAATCCCAGCCAACAAGGCAGGAACCAATCCTGGGCAGGGTGCCAACCCTCCGCAGAACACACACAAACACACCCACACCCACACTAGGGCCAATTTAGAATCCCCAATCCACCTAACCTGCATGTCTTTGGACTGTGGGAGGAAACCGGAGCGCCCGGAGGAAACCCACACAGACAACATGCAAACTCCACGCAGGGAGGACCCGGGAAGCGAACCCAGGTCCCCAGGCCTCCCAACTGCAAGGCAGCAGCGCTACCCACTGCGCCACCGTGCCGCCCAATAAAATTATATAATTGTCAATATTGTACGCTACTGCTCGTCAGGTTTTCAATGATGCACACTTTGCTGCATATGCTTTACTTGAGTCAACAACAAAGTTATTCTAATTATTTCACTAAAGACTTAAATATTCGACATTTATATCTAAACTCTTGCCATTCAAAGTGAGAGGCTAAAAAATGCATTCTCTGTAACATCTCTCACTAGGAGTTCTTTAAACTAGAAACCTGTTGAGCCGATAGAAGATGGAAGACAGTAGTCACCAAACAGGGTCTATTACATTCATGTCATTACATTTTCTCAATATTTAAAAAGCTTAGACTTGCACTTGAATTGATACAGTTTCCAGGATGAAATGCATGTGTGTGATAATACATACAGTACAGTGGCTCTAACCATTATTCTGCAGTGAGGCTCCATTCACATTCATTTACAGGTCAGCCCCACCCCACTTGCCTCCATGGTGCTACATAGGGTAGCAGGTAGTCACTGAAGCCTCTTCAGTTTCCTTTATATCAAGCTGACTACTCACGTGGAATAACAATGTGGAAACTCATTTGTTGAACCCCATCTGACAAGCATGTCTAATTCATCCATTGTGTGCCTTTTCCCCTTGTACCATACACGTACACTTCAAAGATACAATCTGTTGTGATAGCGAGGTTGTAGCATCAGTAGCCATAGCCTAGGGGTCAAAATATTGTAATAATACTTGGCAATGTATGGTTTTTCACTATGTCTCCATTAAATATATTTAATGTCCTTTCTATATAATCACACAACACATGAGAGCACACATTCTATTTTACAGTTTGCAGTTTGGGAACAGTCCAGGATCACAGACAAATCTATTTAAAATCCAAGTGATAAAAATCTACCAGTTACTTGGTGTCCAAAGGATTACAATGATACTTTCACACTGACACCTCATACCTGCTCCTGCTAACAGATTAGGCCCCATTCACTGATAATATAGACAATAATAAATATAAACAGAAACAGGTTTCACATGGCTGGGAACTGAACCCATTACCACTGCTTTAAGGGCAGGTACCCTACTCACTACACCAACTTTACAACTTTCAAAATTTTGTCAATCATAAAATGGCCTCCATCTGCACCCAAATAGACTAAAAGTGAGGAAATAACTCAACACAAATATGAGGTAAAGTTAAACAATTATCTGCCACTTCAATCTCTTGTTCTTTATTCAAGTATGATAGTCTGATGTACTGTATCAACTCAGACAGAAAACCAGGCCAGTTATGGTAGTGTAGTGGTTAGCATATATGGTTATCAACCAGGAAGTGTGCATTCAATTCCAATGTAAGACAGATAAATTTCTCTTTAATAACAAATGTCCACAAATGTACCTTCCATTAGTCCACATCAAGTCTGGTACTTTTTCCCATGATGTACACTTAGCTGTGTAAAATATTCCTCGAATAAGCCTCATTCTTCACTCACGGCTCAATGACTTCCACAATCCCTATGTGATTCTTGTTAGCTTAAAGCAAAAGTAGACCATCCACATTTATCAGCACAATCATGATAATCACAGTGAGCAACCACCAAAACCAATCATCAAGAATATCTCCTATAGTTCAAAAAAGCAGACTAGACCACAATACATGCAGATGGATTACTTGAGATGTTAAGTATGAAGCTGATGGGATCATTGATGTACTAAAGTAGAACTTGAAAGGGTTTACAGTTTAATTTAATTGTCATAAATTAGAAATCCTTCTTCTAACCCTACTTATCCAGAAACAGGGATTTAGAGAAGATGGAGTGTATCCACACAAGTAATGGGAACAAGGAACAATCACTGAACAAGGCACCAGCCATTCCCAGTGTGGACACACACATCAAAGAACAATTTAGCGTCAACAGTTCAACAGACCTGCATGTCTATGGACTGTGAGAAGAAACCAGAGAATCTAGAGAAAACCGACACAGGAAAAACACGCAAACTCCACAAAGGGCACAACCAGAATTTGAATCTCACCACTGAATGGATTTCAAAATCCGCTGTTACCAAAATAGCCTTTCTTTTTCCTCTCTGCCTCTCTCCTCTCCCCTTCCTCTCTGACACCGTCGATTGCCTCAATGGTGCTCCATTGTGTAGCAGTCAACTAAATATAAAGAAGCCTCTTCAGTTTCCTTTATATTCAGTTGACTGCTCAAGTGGAGTAACAATGTGGAAACTTATTAGTTGAACCCTATCTGATAAGCGTGTCTAATTCATCCATTGTGTGCCTTTTCCCCTTATACTGTATATGTACACTCTGTTGTGATAGTGGGGCTGTAGCAGCAGTTCCTGTAGCCTAGTGGGCAAAATTCTGTAAAAATGGTTGGCCATGTATATTGTGACCCTGGAAGTCATGAGTTCAATCCCTTCTTCTGACACTTGATGGTAAATTCTTTTTTTACTTCAGTCTAATGCCTCTTACTGTATTTGATTGATATCAGGAAAAGAACTCCTCAATGAGGTTCAGAAGAAGAGAATATGGTACAACAGAGAAGGTTGGGTGTTCCAGAAACCAAACCTCAAACCTTGAAAGGCGTGTCTAATTCATCCATCCCCCATATATATGTATGCATACTCTGACGGTACAATCTATAGTGTGTAGTGCACTAGTGGTAGCTTAGCAGACACATCACTGTCAATATTTGGAGATATACATTGTAAGCCTGGAGGTCATGGGTTCAGTCCCTCCTCTCATCACCTTAACATTTTTTTTCTTTAATTCAGTCTCATGCCTCTAACTGTAAATATGATACAATTTTCACATTGGATAGCATTGGTAGAGAAGTGTGGAGAAAAGATCTGCAGTGTTTGCTCAGTGGAGCTCTGTGTTAAGTTTGCTGATTTCCAAATGTAAGAATTAACTAATTTAACATTATGAAAATATAATATGAGAGTTGATCATGAAATTTGTGCTTAGAAATTGAACACTACGTGATGTGTTGAGCAGGAAGTGTTTAAGGGATTAGTGCAGAGATCAAACTGCTGGATGTGCGTTAAGGGTTTTGTGCCACTGGCTTAGGAAACAGACCACTGGGCTCTAACTATTGACAATTGTGTGCCAATATGCAGTACCAGTGAGTGTGCAAATAAGAGACAACTGCAACATCCAAACAAACAGTTCAGGAAACAGCTACAGCCATGCAGAGACATCCAGCAAATAAAGAAAAAATATATGTACAGTTAAAAAGGAAACACATTTTAAGTTAAAAGTTATGCAGCGTTTAGTGCTTGTTTGGCCACAGAATTAGTCCCATGAAAACTTACATTGACAAGCATGTTTACTTCATCCATTATGTGGTTTTGCCCCATATATATATATATATGCATACTCTGATGGTACAACCTATTAAAAAAACTTACATTGTCAAACACAAATGTGGAGTGAGAAACACTTTGGCAAATTTGTCCGATCAACACCAGTGATCACAAACAGTAATACTAGTCACCCAAGCACTTTCACTGACCATTTATTACCTCACAGACAACACAAATAATTGCAGTTTTCTTAACAAGGTGACACATTTTACTTACGCAGAAAAAAAAAGATTTGTATTTTTTCCATGCTGTTGAGTTTAATTGCATAGCATACCTGGGTCTAGTGATGTCAGAGGAATGCATAAAATGATCCTTTTTGGACTCTTACGAAGAAGCATTTGATATGTGTGGTTACCTCAACTTACTGCTCCTCCATGACTCAGGAACCCGTAAGGTGACATCACATAAATTATTAACACACAACTACCACTAACCAATACACCATCTGTCCAAGTGTGGCAACCCCAACTCAGTTTTCCGTATTTCTCCCACAGCTACAGTTCCTTGTTATTTTCACAGAAACATACCATAGAGCAATGGACACATACCATTTTCAAAATTTCTGATTTTTAAGGCCCAGAATCACAACTACATCTGTTGAAAATCCAGATTTCAACACATTACTCTATATTTACCTTGTCACCAGGATATTGAAATGTTTTCATGCTGACACCTTGTAGCTGCTCCCCAAATAACAATGGGCAATACCTGAGAAAATATAATTATGCAATTATGCATTATGAAATATTTCATAATGATAAAAATGAATACATCATGGCCAGGATTTGAACCCAAAACAGTTCTTTTCAGGGCAATTATGCTAACCACTAAACTACAGTTTCTGTAGACACATTACACACCTTTCTAATTATTCTAGGTCAAACAATGTCCTCCTCCTGCCTCCAAAACAGAGTAAAAGTGAGTTTTAGAACGCAATCCACATAAGAGGCACAGTTCCATTATTTCCTTTCACCTCTACCTCTTGCTATTTGTTCAGATACAGTCTGATATACAGTATCAACTGAGAAAGAGGTGTAGACCAGGCTTACTGGTGGTGTAGTGGTTAGCATACATGCCTCTCAACCAAGAAGTTGCAGTTCAATTCCCATGCATGGCTGATACTTTTTCCTATAATGATCAACAATTATTTCCATATACCTGTCATTATTGCTTGCCACTGCTTGTCAGCTTACATCTCTCATAGTTCATGAGTGCAAAAAGGCATTTTTCATACTGCCACCTTGTACCTGCTTCCCAAGTAACTTTAGGTAATGCCTGAGAAACTATGACCCCACCCACATACAAAACAACCAATGACAGATTTTGAAATAAAATTCCTTAGGGGCAGGATTTGACCACATAGTTTTTCATTTAAGGGCATATATGCTAACCACTACACTACATGTTGGTGGCAAATTTCTGGCCCAGCTAAAATTTTACTATTTCTTGATAATCACATGGTGCCCTCCACCTGCTCCCCAAATATAATGAAAAGTAACTTTTACAACTTATTACATATATATAAGGTAACATTACATTATTACCTTACATCCCAGTGTAATGCTCTTTGTTCTAATTATACAGTATAATGTATAGTATCACCTGAGAAAGAGGTGCTGACCAGTTTTCACGGTAGCATAGTGGTTAGGATACACGTCTTGTGGCAGGCGGCTGGTGTTCATGCCTAGCCGGGACGCCCCTGCACACTATATTCAGGGGGAGCAGCCCTGGACACTGCAATACCTCCCCCTGGACGCTAGATGACCGCCCCCCTGGGGTGGAGCAGTGCCTCGGTTTCTCGGTTTCCCACCGGGCTTCCTGGGAATTGGAGTTGGGTGCAGCCCTGTTGGGTCACGCAGGCACCACCAGGGGGTGCTGTGTTTGGGAATCCTGAGCCCATGTGGGCAGCAAATGCATCACACCTGGAACTGCAGCTGGAACTCAGTGATCAAGCACCTGGAGCACTTCCAGGTGAACTATAAAAGGAGCCAGCAACCACCACTCAGAGTCGGGTGGAGGAGGACAAGGTTGCTTGGGAGGAGTGGTGGTGGTGCCAAGGAGAAGAGTGCTTGCTGTACTGGTGTGCTTTATTTGGGACTGTGTATTGCCTGTGGGTCACAGGGAAGATGTGCGCCTACAGGGGAAGAAAATAAAAAGTATTTGTTTTATTTTACACGTGCCTCCCGTGTCCAATCTGTGTCGGGTCCGGCGCTATATAGTGTCGTCTTACGGTCTATAAACCAACACCTCTCAGTTCAATTCCCACAGATGACCAACAACTTTGTCTTTTCTTAAATTAAAAAAATAAATAAATAAAAACAACCTCATCCATATTTGTCATTCCTCCATAACACTCCTTTTTAGGTTTTCTGTGTCTCATTTGATTATGCTTTGTTTTACAGTCAAGGCTTAGTCGATTCCATGCAAAAAATATGTTCTTCATTACCTCATTAAAGGCTTCGCCAATCCACATTTACAGTATGTGTGCACTCCTGATATTCACATTGAGAAGCCACAAGAACAAACATCACCAACATCTCTCATAGTTTAAAAAGCACAGGAAAGTGCAATATGTTCAGATCAAACACCTGTGACTTTAAGTGTCAAGCTGTTGGAATCCATGTTGTATTACAGTACAACTTGGTAAACATGACAGCTTTATTTAATTGTCATATATTAGAAGACAATATTTCAGCAGTTGATCAAGAAATACTATTCTTATAACCTTCTTCCATCCTCCGCTGCATGATTTTGATTTCTTCAGTGATTACTTTCACAACTCCATGTTCACAAACAAACGTTTAAATAGCATAGTGGAAAGGGAGCACAGTTATTAATTCGGGGTCCAGGGTTCACTTCTTGCATGCTACATGAATATTTGACAAACACAGTAGCTTTTCATTTTTCTTATTAAGATTGAAATAAAGTAAGATTTTTCCCCAAATTCAAAAGAGAATACATTTTCACAAAATGTTGCTCTTTTCTGGCCTTTCCTCTCATGCACTCTTCTCTCTGGTCACTTCTACAACTGTATAGTCTGTCTCCTGTTGTATGACCCCATGCTCTGCCACCATCCATACCTTCTTCTTCTTCTTCTTTCGGCTGCTCCCATTAGGGGTTGCAACAGCGGATCATCCTTTTTCATATCGTCCTGTCTTCTGCATCTTGCTCTGTTACACCATCACCTGCATGTCCTCTCTCACCACATCCATAAATCTTCTCTTAGGCCTCTTTTCCTTTTGCCTAACAGCTCTATCTTTAACATCCTTTTCCCAATATACCCAGCATCTCTCTTTTGCACATGTCCTAACCAACGCAATCTCGCCTCTCTGATTTTGTCTCCCAACCGTCCAACCTGAGTTGACCCTCTAATGTACTTGTTTCTAATCCTGTCCATCCTTGTCATACCCAATGCAAATCTTAGCATCTTTAACTGTGCCACCTCCAGCTGTATCTTGTTTTTTAGTCAGTGCCACTGTCTCCAACCCAAATAACAAAGCTGGTCTCACTACCATGCTGTAGACCTTCCCTTTCACTCTTGCTGATACCCGTTTGACACAAATCACTCCTGACACTCTTCTCCACCCATTCCACCCTTCCTGTACTCTCTTCTTCACTTCTCTTACTTACTCTGTACTGTTGATCCCAAGTATTTAAACTCATCCACTTTTGCCAGTTCTACTCCCTGCATCCGCACCATTCCTCTGGCATTCCTCTCATTCACACACACATATTCTGTCTTGTTCCAACAGACCTTCATTTCTTTCATCTCTATAGCATATCTCCACTTCTCTATGGTCTCTTCAACCTGCTCCCTACTCTCGCTACAGATCACAATGTCATCAGCAAACATCATAGTCCATGGGGACTTGTGTCTAATCTCGACTGTCAACCTGTACATCACCATTGCAAATAAGAAAGCACTCAGAGCTGATCCCTGATGTAATCCCACCTCTGTGTTGAATGCATCCATCACTCCTATCACAAACCTCACCACTGTTACACTTCCCTCATATATATCCTGTACAACTCTTACATACTTCTCTGCCACTCCCAACTTCCTCATACAATATCACGACTCCTCTTGAGGCACACTGTCATATGCTTTCTCCAGGTCCACAAAGACTCAGTGCAACTCCTCCTGGCCTTCTCTGTACTTCTCCATCAACACCCTCAGAGCAAACATCGCATCTGTGGTGCTCTTTCCTGGCATGAAACCATACTGCTGCTCACTAATCATCACCTCCCTTCATAACATAGCTTGCACTACTCTTTCCCATAACTTCATGCCATGGCTCATCAATTTTATCCCCCTGTAGTTACTACAGCTCTGCACATCCCCCTTATTCTTAAAAATCCGTACAAGTACACTTCTTATGCCACCATCCATACCTCATGAATGTAATCTTTAGGTAAGTCATTAATTTACAGTTGTTTCTTGAAATCAATCCTTAACCCTGCTTATCCAGAATAGAAATGCAGAGAAACTGGAGTCTATCCCAGAAAGTCTTGGGCACAAGAAACAATCCCTGGAAAGGGCACCAGCCACACACACATCAAGGGACAATTTAGCATCAACAATCCAAGTAACATGCTCATCTGTGGACTGTGAGAGGAAACCAGACCACCTGGAGAAAACCAATACAGGGAAACATGGACATTGCACAAAGGGTGCACCCGTTACATGAAACCCACCATTGAAATCCCATTGTTACAAAAGGGCATGCTCTTTCATTATCTCCACACTCCTCCACCCAATCAGCAGTCACTAACTGTTCCTTAAGTTGGACACCTCTTGCGCCCACAGAAGTTGGCAAACAGTGATTACCAGACTAAGCATATTAAATTTATGTCATTACATTTTCTCAAGCTTTGAAAAGCTAAGATATACAATTGAAATGATATCATTTCCAGAATGAACTGCATGTGTATGATAACACCTAGAGTACAGTGTCCCTGAGGATTATTCTGCAGTGCTGCTCGATTCACATTCTTTTACAGTTCTTTCTGACTGCTTACACTTGATTTCTGAAACTACAGCTCATTTTATCCAGTCTCTATACACAATACCCATAAACACTCACACAATCCAAAACAAGTCAGACATCTCATGTAAATCACACACTTCATTCAACCATACTAACTCTTCTAAAAATGATATTTCTATATCAAAACTCTACATCAAAACATCACATGAATAACTAATTCTAAACACCAACTACACACTAATAGGAAAATGCATAACAATGCAATCCATTTTGCTTTTCAGTGTGCAGTGAAATTGTTGGTATCCACGTTTAACTCTTTGGTCTGCTGCTTATGGATTACAGAAAATACAGGCTGCCTCCCTCTTTCGGAGTCTTTTTGCACTTCTGAAAAAACACACATTTACTCATATTTGTGTATTTTTTGTGAAATGTACTGTGGTATAGCGGGTCCGTGGCTACAACAAAATATGGCTAGGTTTTAGATCCATAAAGCCATGTCAATTTCTGTGGGTATGTGATTAAGGCGCTGCGCCCACAGAGCCGGGTGTATATATACAAGCCGGCACAAGGGGAAAGAGAGAGATAACAGATGTAAAAGAAAGAGGGGGAAAGAACGGGACTGATGATAGAGGTTAATAGATGGTGAAGGTAGTCAGAGATAGGCGATCGGGAAGGGAGTGCAGGCTGAGGCACTCTAGGGGCTGGTTGCCCCACTCACTAAGCGTGTAGAGTGGGGTGAGCAAGACCTCCCAGTGGATCCAAGTAGCTACTGTGTGAGTGCGAAGGAAGATGGGAGGTGTGCTGCCCTTGGGCCGGTCTGGCTG
Source organism: Erpetoichthys calabaricus (assembly GCF_900747795.2). Taxonomy (NCBI): domain Eukaryota; kingdom Metazoa; phylum Chordata; class Cladistia; order Polypteriformes; family Polypteridae; genus Erpetoichthys; species Erpetoichthys calabaricus. The sequence goes on from NC_041402.2 coordinate 61,787,599, forward strand.
TGCAGTGTGATGGCAGCCAAGGTGGGGGTCGGCAGAAAGGAGTTCGTGCTGCAGGGACTTCGTCGGCCACGCCTGTGATGTGTGAGCTGGGGTGACAGAAGGTGGTGGGCTGCGATCGGGTGAAGAGAGATTGCATTTTAACCTCTATTTTAATGGATTTATTTATTATGGATTTTATCTCCACGTTTCACTGATTTTATGGATTTGGTTTTTTTTTAACACTGCATAATGGACATTTTTGGTTTTACCTTTGTTTTGATTTTTTTTTTTTTTAATAAAAGCACCTGAGAATTTTACACCATCCCCTGGCGTCAATGAGATTTGTTCTCATGTATTAGCTCATCTAGGTCATAATTATTGTTGGAACAGACTGCATTATTACACCTTCTGATGTACTGCTTGGACAATATTAGACTGGCAGTAGTGTATATGCACACTCTGAAGGTACTATCTGTTATGTATAGTGCAGCAGTGGTAGCTTTGTGTTCACATTATTGAACTGTATTATTATTTGGCCATGTACCTTGTGGGCCTGGTGGTCTGTTGCCACCTTTATGTATTTGTTTTTTTTTCAGTCTAATGCTTCTTACTGTAAATATGATATAATTATCACATTGAATGACACTGGTAGAGAAGTGTGTAGAAAAGCTCTGCAGTGTTTGTTCTGTGGAGCTCTGTGCTATGTTGCTGATTTCCAAATGTAGGTTTTATCTAACATAGAATTAAGAAAAGGTGATATGAGAGTTCATCATACTTTGTACTTAGTGATTGAAATCTGTGCAATCAGAAAACAACATCGCACTAATGCAATATTATTTGAACGTGAACACGACTGAGAGAATGAAACTGAAAAAAGCTAACTTTTACAAGTACCATAAATTTACACCCGATCTGATGCTGTTCATTTTCAAATAATATTGCATTAGTGCGACAATGTTTTCTGATTGGTACTATTCAGGTCATAAAATGATTTCTTCAAAATGTCACATATATTTGTCTCTTTCTTTTTTCCTGGTGCTGCATTGACATCATGAACCAGAAGGCGTGAGCTTATTCAGTGCGAGCAGAAGCATGCAGGTGGCCAGTTGCTGTGTGCTATAACAAGCTTGACCTGACGGCAATCAATGCACATGTACGGTACAAGGCATGCACGGGGTCCAATGAGAAAAGAAGAGAGTTCTTGGTTCACCTTGGCAGAGGAACTTTGTCATCACTTCTTACAAGAAAAGGCAATGGAAAAAGAGCAAGAGAATGCAACATCGACAAGCTTCTGTTCCAAGACTGCTGCTTTCCCCAGGAAAGCAAACTCAGTCAGTGTCAGTCGCCCCTTCAGTGTAATAGGAACCACAGCATAGAGAGAAGTGTGTATATTGCAACAGGTACACATGTTGTAAATGTAGGAAGGACGGTCCTTGGGTGTATGGGAACTGTTAACGTTTGAATTTGATGATTGTATATAGTGCGGAACTGACCTCTCTCTACTATTCTTTCCTCTGCATGTCCTGGAGTAGAAAAGAAACACCACCATGCATCAAAATGTGGAGATTGGGCAAGATCAGAAAAAAAAATGTAGTCACTGATTACAAGCGCAAGAAGGCATGCGAATGAATATGAATAATATGAATGATAACGATGAATGTTTTCCGAAATGTACTATACAGGTCATAAAATGAATTATTCTAAATATCATATATACCTATGTCTCTGTTTTTTTGTCAGTGCGGCTTTGACATCATGGACCATAAAGTGCATACTAATTCAGCGTGAGCAGGAACACTCAATAAAACTGAATAAAAAAATTCAAGTGACGGTGAGATACGAAGAAGGCAGATTCACCAATGTTTGGGTGTCGGCTTTTATCCCTTCAGATCAGAGAATTTCCAGTTCCATTTTCTCAAAACACCACTCACATCTACAGTTATTCCCAGTTTCAAATAAAAACTAACAGCGTCAGATCTGGGGTGGTGGTGGTTGGGGGTTGTATCGTGATCATGACTGAGAGAATAAAAGTTAAAAAAAAAATGCTAACTTTTAAAAGTACTATAAGAGCCAATCTTAGAAAGTTAAAGTTTTGAGTTAAACTCATATTAATGTTTGCTTTATTTCAATAGAATATAATATCTTCTATAGTCATAGGCAATGGTATAGTCTTTTCCCCCTATAAGTTAGCAAGATATAGAATCTTCTTACTATAACTGAGAAACTGTGAGTTAATAAGCTCTTTTTGTGTTTAGAACAGGTCCCAGTAAACAGGGACTTGAAAGATCCATTTTTAAGTTAGAAATGGGATAAGCATACAGTTTTCTGACCGTTTTGAAATGGTTCAGAAATTATAAGTGACTAGTAACGATTTAAGATGTAACAAGATTAAGCTTAGAACTAAATTTTTTCTTATTATAATTTTTTCTTTTTTTTTGCTATTTTTAATTTTCTTTTTTGTGTGAACTGCTTTACTTTCAAACTTAACTAAACTTTTAAAAACGAAGATATTTTGTCTGTGGAATCATTTCTGCGTGTCAGGCTTTTGTTGAATCCCATTTTTTAAGTTGGAGCTCCTGAATTTTGGAAACTTTGGGAAAACGCAGCTACATTTTCGTCAGAAAACTTGCCATCTTGAAAGCCTCGAACTTGAACTGGAATCTACCATCTGAGGACAGAGGGCGCTTCTTCTCCTGAACTTGTCAACGAAAGAAAAAGAACTGAGTCATCCCGAGGTACTGTGCTTTTACCTTCTATCTCTGCGCTATCGTAATGAAAGCAAGGTCGCCGCACCTGAACTCGAGAAGATTTTAAGAGACTGTGATGTTATAAGAGACTTTGTGGATGATCGCTTTTGCTTTTGCCTCGTTATAAGGAAATATCCGCTTTGTTGGAATGCTCCTATTGTGACGTTTGTTGCTGTCAAGAGAATCAGCTGTTGTCATGGCAATGTCTAAGCATAATTCCAGTGAAGTTAGTAGTGAATTGAGTACAGACTTGAAGCCAGAAAATGTAATCGGAGATCTTAAAGGTCACATAAGTCAGAGGAAAGATAAACTTTTTGTGCTTATAGCTGAAATAGAAAGTCTTAAAGATACTCCAGAAAATCATTCAGAAGTAGCTGAAAGACTTGAAAATTTTTGCGAGACGCACAGTGAGATAGAAGAGTTGAATCAAAGGCTAATATCAATGCTGAGTAAAGAAGGCGCGATTAAGAAACAGAAAACGACATTCGCTGAAAGCTCTAAGAATTGGAATGAATTTATTACTGTTACAAAGCTATGGCTGAAAGATGCAAATAGACTGTTATTACATAAATACAACGAGCAGCTAGTTAACCAATTCGAAGATATGCAATTGCAAGAACGGAAATGCTCAAAGTCAAAGGAGCGAAAGGCCACTTCGCAATTAAAGCGCGCTTTAGATATTAAATATGACTCTTTAGCCCAGAAAAGCACTGCAGCAGCATCATCACCTTCTACGGCAGTTTTGGTTGAACAATCGACACTTGATAGAATCCTACGAAGGTTGGATGAACTCGAGTCGGAAAGGCAGGAACGACAGAATCAAGCTGAATATCAGAAAGCAGTTATTGAAATGGCTACATCGTTAACCCAACAAAACAGAGCTACTACTCCTACTCCACCTCCAGCACCAGCACCAGCACCAACCCCAGCGCCACGAGGTGAAGTACCACGTAGACAGGTTCCGTTATTTTCAGGTGACGCACTTGACTATGCAGATTTCATCAGAGCCTTTGATCATGCTGTGGGTGCTGTATTAGCAAACTCACAAGATAAATTAGATTACTTGATCCAGTACAACAGAGGTTCACCTCAAGAAATGATTAAAGGCTGTTCACGAATGTCACCAGATGAAGGCTACTCAGAAGCTAGAAAATTGCTTGAAAGATGTTATGGCAATGAGCTATTCGTAGCAGACGCATACCTCAATAAAGCATTGAAATGGCCTCAAATAAAGCAAAATGATGGGGAAGCTCTAAGAGATTACGCAAACTTCCTCTCAATCTGCATGAACACTATGAATGATACAGAGAACGGTGGAGAATTCAATAACAGTTATAATGTGCGTGTTATGCTTAAGAAACTTCCATTCTCTCTGAGAAACGAATGGATGAGGCATGCTTATAAGCTTAAAGAAAATAAAACGAGACCTGGCATACCTGAACTAATTAATTTTTTGCGTAACGAAGCTGAAATGCTTCTAGACCCTGTGCACAGTGCCGTTTCACAAGGTGACACTTGTATAGAGAAAAAAAGAAAAGACTGAGAAAGCTAAGTCTCCTCAGAAATATGGTCAGAGATCGGAAAGTATTTTTTCCACAAGTATTTCCAATGTCGATGAAAAGGAGGCAAGAGAAACCTTAGTTGAAAAGACTGTTAATGACACATGTGCATTTAAAAATCCTTGTATATTCTGCAATGGGCAGCATATCCTTGCTGAATGTAGTAAAATCAAAGGATTGCCACACAAAGAAAGAATTGACTTTTTAAAATCTAAAGGTTTATGTTTTCGCTGTCTCAAACAGGGACATCTTGGTAAGAACTGTAGAGAAAGAATGAAATGTCAGACATGTTCTTTTCAGAACCCAGACATCTTGCATATCAAAAAAGATTCTGGAGCAACATCTAAATCTACAGTTAGTGTGGCGACATCTACTGAAAATGAAATAGAGATCGGAACTTGTAACTTTACTGGGGCCGGAGAAGAATGTGCGCTGCAAGTAGTTCCTGCTAAGGTAAAATCTAAGAAGAGCGAAAGGTATGTAGAAACATACGCCTTTATAGACCTCGGCAGTACAGTAACAATTTGCCCTGAAAGGCTCCAGAGACAATTAAGCCTTCAAGGGAAAAGAACACAAGTATTTCTCAAAACTATGAATAACTATGATGATGATTCAAAGGTGCTAACTCAAAGTTCTGTCTTATCAGATTTACAAGTCTGTGGTCTCAATGATGATGAATATATTGATTTGCCAAAAGTCTTTACACAGGTCTCCATTCCAGTAGACAGAGAAAATATTCCACTACAAGAAGACATCGATAAGTGGGCATATCTAAAAGAGGTACGTCTAACTCATATTGATTCTGAAGTTGATCTTTTAAGAGGAATCAACTACCCAGAAATCTTCAAGCAGACACGATTCATACCTAGCCAAGGAGGTGGACCTCATGCTATGAAGATTGCACTTGGATGGGTGGTTGGTGGACCATACAAAGAGATAGATGACCTCACAAAACAAAGTGGTAAGATGCTCAAACATTCAGTCAATCGTGTGTCAATAACAGAGATTGAGGATATGTTGCTGCAACAGTATAACACAGATTTTCCAGAGCGCAGCTGTGAAGAAAAGGAGGACATCAAGTTCATGCGCATAGCCTCAGAATCTGCAAGTCTGGTAGGTGGCCATTATTGTTTACATTTGCCTTTGAAGGATGAAACACTGAAAATGCCAAACAATCGCTGTATTGCTGAACAGCGTACTATAGGACTCAAAAGAAAACTGATCAAAAATTCAGGTTTCCACGGAGACTATAAAGCCTTCATGAAAGACATCATAGACAAGGGTTATGCTGTCAAGGTACCCAAAGAAAACCTAAATTGCAATGAAGGCAGAGTGTGGTACATTCCACATCACGGTGTGCATCATCCAAAGAAAAATAAAATTCGAGTGGTCTTTGACTGCACAGTCACCTATCAAGGAATCTCACTTAATGAGCAGTTATTAAAAGGCCCCGACCTAACTAACACACTCATTGGCGTCCTTACAAGATTCAGAAAGGAGCCAGTAGCACTAATGGCAGACATCAAGTCAATGTTCTACCAAGTTAAAGTACCAGATAAAGACACTGATCTTTTACGTTTTTTTATGGTGGCCTGAAGGTAATTTAAGTAAAGACCTTGAAGAATACAAAATGACGGTACATCTTTTTGGTGCTACTTCTTCACCCAGTTGTGCTTCTTATGCTTTGTGTAGAACAGCCGAAGACTCCAGAGATACATTTCCTGAGGAAGCTGTTAACACCGTTCTCAATAACTTCTACGTGGATGACTGCTTAAGGTCAGTGACTACAGAGGAACAAGCAATAAAGCTGGCAAAGGACCTCCAAGCTCTATGCCTCAAAGGGGGTTTTCATTTGACTAAGTGGGTGAGTAACAACAGAGAAGTTTTATTGTCTATACCAGAAGAAGACAGAGCTCATGAACAAAAGGACTTAGACTTGAGCCACAGTCTCCTTCCCACAGAGCGTGCCCTGGGTGTCCAGTGGTGCACAGAAACGGACAGTTTCAAATTTCAGATTAAGTTACAAAACAAGCCCGCTACAAGGCGTGGTATTCTGTCTGTTGTTAGCTCAGTTTATGATTCACTTGGTTTTCTAGCACCTGCCCTACTGCCAGCAAAACTTATTCTAAGAGACTTATGCAAAGAGAAATTTGGGTGGGATGAAGAAGTAGAAGTCAAACACATTCACATTCAGAAATGGAAAAAATGGATGGAAGATTTGCAGTTACTTACAGACTATAAAGTGAACAGATGCTTCAAACCTACCGGGTTTGGAACCATAAAGACAGCACAAATGCACCATTCTGCAGATGCTAGTGAAGATGGATATGGCACTGTCACTTACCTTGTCTTAACCAATGAAGAGGACAAAATGCTTAAAGGTGAGCTTCAAATGCACTTAGAAGAATCTACATTTTGGAGTGACAGCACCACGGCGCTAAAATACATTTCAAATGAAAGCACTCGGTTCAAGACCTTTGTTGCCAACAGAATCTCCGTGATCAGAGATCATTCACAGCCTTCACAGTGGAGGTATGTCACATCTGTCCTTAACCCAGCTGATCAAGCATCCAGAGGGCTAAACATAGAAAACTTTCTCAAAAGCACCACATGGTCACAAGGTCCAAGTTTCTTATTGAAGCCCAAACGGGAGTGGCCAAAAAGACCAGATCAACCAAACGATTCACTCACTGAAGGTGATCCAGAAGAACAAAAATCACTCATTGCAAAGCACATGAAAAGGTATAAACTGACTTTAAAAACAAATCCAATTTCTCTAGACGATTTAGTTAAAGCCAAAACAGAGCTTATCCGCCTCAGTCAACAACAAGAATTTCCAGAAGAATTAAAGGCTTTAAAGAAAAAGACTTGTGTAAAAAAGAACAGTCAAATCTATAAACTTGACCCAATCATACAAAATGGAATACTGAGAGTTAGAGGAAGACTCTGCAAAGCTGCAATGCCCGAAGAAGCTAAACATCCTGCAATTCTACACAATCATTCACATGTTGCTTCTCTCATATTGCAACACATTCATAAACGAATTGGTCATTGTGGGCGCAACTATGTGCTCGCACAGCTACGCCAAAAATACTGGATACCTCAAGCGAATTCAGCTATCAGAAAAATAATTTCAAAGTGCACAACGTGCAGAAGATACAATGCGAAAGTAGGTGAGCAAAAAAAAATGGCAGATTTGCCAGAAGATCGTCTAGCACCAAACCAACCACCGTTTACAAATGTCGGAGTCGAATATTTTGGCCCCTTCCTAGTCAAAAGAGGAAGAAGCCTAGTTAAGAGGTATGGAGTAATTTTCACACGTTTAACAACCAGAGCTGCGCACATAGAGATTGCACATAGCTTAGACACTGATTCTTGTATCTAAGCCATACTCCGATTTACCGATAGAAGAGGACAAGTTAAAATCATGCGCTCAGACAATGGAACAAATTGTATTGGGGCAGAAAGAGAGCTACGAGAAGCTATTAAAAGATTGGAACACAAAAAAATCAGCGACGCTATGATGCAAGAACAAATCAAATGGATTTTCAATCCACCATCAGCTTCTCATCAAGGTGGAGTGTGGGAAAGACAAATAAGGAGCATAAGAAAGATCTTAAATTCAACACAAAACCTAAATTACCACCCGAACTCATTTCAGAGAATGAACCATACCCAAGAAGACGCTGGAAACAAATTCAATACATGGCCGATTTGTTTTGTAAAAGATGGACTAAAGAGTATTTACCAGTACTTCAAGAACGTCAAAAATGGCTTGGACCAAGAAGAAATTTTGAACCAGGGGACGTTGTTTTAATTGTAGATAAAGCTACACCTCGCAATTCCTGGGTAATGGGTCGAGTCATCAAGACAATGCCAGATGCCAAAGGTGCAGTCAGAAGAGTTTGTGTGCAGACCGAAACCAGCACACTGGACAGACCCGTGAATAAACTGTGCCTGCTTCAAGAAACAGCCAATGTTTAAAATGAGAAATTTTTAAAATGTTTGTTTGCAGTGTTATTGCTAGTGATTTGAAAACAATAGTTAAAATAAAGCTAACTGGCTCATATTGAAGTAAAGTATAGTAATTGACTCCGCTCCTGCATAGCCAATTAGGGGCCGGAAATGTAAGAGCCAATCTTAGAAAGTTAAAGTTTTGAGTTAAACTCATATTAATGTTTGCTTTATTTGAATAGAATATAATATCTTCTATAGTCATAGACAATGGTATAGTCTTTTCCCCCAATAAGTTAGCAAGATATAGAATCTTCTTACTATAACTGAGAAACTGTGAGTTAATAAGCTCTTTTTGTGTTTAGAACAGGTCCCAGTAAACAGGGACTTGAAAGATCCATTTTTAAGTTAGAAATGGGATAAGCATACAGTTTTCTGACCATTTTGAAATGGTTCAGAAATTATAAGTGACTAGTAACGATTTAAGATATAACAAGATTTAGCTTAGAACTAAATTTTTTCTTATTATAATTTTTTCTTTTTTTTGCTATTTTTCATTTTCTTTTTTGTGCGAACTGCTTTACTTTCAAACTTAACTAAACTTTTAAAAACGAAGATGTTTTGTCTGTGGAATCATTTCTGCACGTCAGGCTTTTGTTGAATCCCATTTTTTAAGTTGGAGCTGCTGAATTTTGGAAACTTTGGGAAAACGCAGCTACAAGTACTATAAATTTACACCGGCTGTTACAGACACAAATCAAATGTTTGTGTTTATTGTATAATATTAACAATAAGAGCAGCTCACTACTCAAAATGGTAAAATTGTGAGGTAGCCAGGATCGATCTGGCAACCTCTATATTACAAGTCAGCACACTTGTGCTGTCACACATTTTACGTTTCATGTCTACATTTTGCCATTTATTACTAAAACATGAAAAACGTGTTTACATAGATTGTTGTAGACACGGAACACACATGAAATGTATGTATTCCAAATAACGATACATTATTTACCCTCTACAACTCCAGCACTTCACTCCAAGATAAACACTGAGCACTGAGAACGTTCTTTACGAATTGAGCTGTGGGTGAGGGGATGGGAAAGCAGGCTGCTTGTGTTGATCGAGACATTTACAAGCCAAAAGACTCTGACGGAGAGGTGCAAAGGGATTTAAGGTGGGATGGGACTATGAGTTTTTTCGTAGGCTTTGGTAATTCTAGTGTTAAAAATAAGGCATTCTGTCAATTTAAAATTGTAAATATATGTTTTCCTGCTACACAATGACTATTCAGTTTTATACAGGTGAACTGAATTTATCATTTGTGTGGTGAGGTTACTGGTGCTGCCACCCTTTCTAACAAACTGAGTTTTTTTCATTTATGATAGAAGAGCTCAATTAACTGGCTTTCCTGATACTCGCTGCAGCTCATATATTGCACATTTCGCATAGCCTGGCATGATGTTATCTTTAAAAAGCACATCACAGCTTTAACGCTACTCTGTGCTCATGCAAATTACCTCATAAATAATAACAGTTAAATTCTTCAAGGCTTCAAGAGCAATGGTGTAAAAAAAAAGCCAAAAGCTACTATTGCTTTGATGAATGGAATTTAGTATGAGATTTGGCACTTGTAATTTCCTTTCAAAATTTATTTGCATTTTTTTCCCACTTATACTCAAGGTGCTATATATGTGAAACTACACGGTATAAACAGCTTTCCATTGCATACAGTAACAAATCACTGTTTGTTTAATGTCAGTCTTTGAAGATTTTAGAGTTATGCAAATAATAAAAAACTGCAGTGCGTCGGACTTGATGCAGACACAGAGTGCATGGTAATCAGAATGCATGCACTCAGGTGCCATTGCTCCTGCTTTCTCTGAAAGTATACGCCAGATACCATGCAGTTAAGATCACATTTATTACCAAATTCACAGAACACAGTGGATGTCTAGCACTTACCTTTAATTTCTTAAGTCTTATTAACTAATTCTTTTCCACTTTTACCTGCATGGCCATACTGTATCTGTTCCAGCCCATTACCAGCCCCACTATCATTAAATTGCCCTCAAATCTTAAAATCACATATAAGGCTAAGAACTGCAGTGGGGGCTGTCAATGAGGAACAGCAGCAAGTGTTTAAATTGATAAAACAGCACATGTCAGCCTTCTTCTTGGTGGTTTGTTACTAAGACAGAGAATCTTAGCATTCTTCTAGTTCAGTCTGAATCATTGTTTAGCTGGTAATAGACTTTCTGCTCTCCACCTTTTACTATGTCTACATGAGGTGCAACATTTGGATTTTTGTTTACATGAAAGGGCAATGACGCAAAAAACTATATTATCCATGGCTTCCTTTAGTGACTTCTTTCATTATGCTGTGATTATGTTAAAATACTTTCTAAGTAGAGACTTGGGCATTATATATACATTGAGACTAAGAGAAGTAGGCTTACTTGCACATCCAACAAACATGCAACAGGTGGCTATTCTCCAGCACCATAATTTTATTTTATTCAATAGAAAACACAAATGAGCTTTCCTGATGTACTACTAAAATTAAGGAACAACACTTGGGTACATGTGGGAGGTTATGTGCACTTGAAACATGTCCTGAAAAATAAAGAGCATGCTACATGAATCCTTTACCATATGAACACAGAATTTTTTTTTCAAAACTGTTGGAGCAAGTTGTCCTTCCAGACAGTCATTATGAGGAAAATGTATGCTTTGGTGTCTTCTGAATTAAGCTTGCATGTTCTCCCGTTTTGGTAAAGAACTCCACGTTCCTTCCCTGCTGTCAAACTGTTTGATACTGGCGGTGCATGTTGGCAGTGTGTTCCTTCATAGCTGAGTCATACTTTTCCTTTCAGGGACTTGACCTTAATTGTTTTAACATATTTGGATGTGTCTTTAAACTGCAATAAACAAAGGAGATGAATCATGCAGTCTTTGTCAGAAAGGGCTAATGAAATGTATTCTGTAGTGAATCATTAACCACCAGATGATAAAATTCACCACTCCATATATTGGAGTGGTCACATTTCATTCCTTCTAAATGAATGTTTTAATTGCAATTATTTTAGTAAAATCTGAAAAGCTAAAATAATCTAATCTTACCTTTTTTTTTTTAAATGTACTATCGTTCTTACTTCATGGCTGTTGAAGGAAAATAAATGAATGCAGAGTCGATTTTTGTATTAATTTAACATTTAGTATGAACTAGTTGATCCCTCTCTTATTAGCATGCTGGATCCAATGTATTTAAGTATGGAAGGAGGACTTGACTTGTGCTCATACTTCATTCCACCTGTTTTTTTCTACTAATGTACTGGACCAATTAGCTTAACCAACTGGTGTGCAGTTGACACTCCATGGTGGCATTTACTGGAAAGTGTCTCTGAAATTCTGCAGATTATTTCTTGATGTATTATACTATATGTTATGCAGATTAAATGTTTAGAAGAAAAGTGTGTGGGCTTCAAATATACACAGAAAAACTCAACTGTTTTTTTTTGTAATTTTTCTTTTAGGCTACAAGTTCAATAAAGTAGAACTTCCCAATGCTGGTCCATGTTTACTAATCAGAAAACCTTCCCATGGGCTCACCACCTATGGGAGGGGCCAAGGAGGTCAGGTGCGGTGTGAGTTGGGTGGTGGCCGAAGGCGGGGACCTTGGCGGTCCGATCCTCGGCTACTGAAGCTGGCTCTTGGGACGTGGAATGTCACCTCTCTGAAGGGGAAAGAGCCTGAGCTTGTGTGCAAGGTTGAGAGGTTCCGGCTAGATATAGTCGGACTCACCTCGACGCACAGCTTGGACTCTGGAACCAATCTCCTTGAGAGGGGCTGGACTCTCTACCACTCTGGAGTTGCCCCCTGGTGAGAGGCTCCGAGCGGGTGTGGGCATACTTATTGCCCCCCAACTTGGAGCCTGTACATTGGGGTTTACCCCGGTGGACTAGAGGGTAGCCTCCCTCCGCCTTCGGGTGGGGAGACGGGTCCTAACTGTTGTTTGTGCGTATGCACCAAACAGCAGTTTGGAGTACCCACCCTTTTTGGAGTCCCTGGAGGGGGTGCTAGATGGCATACCTTCTGGGGACTCCCTCGTGCTGCTGGGAGACTTCAATGCTCACATGGGCAATGACAGTGAGACCTGGAAGGGCGTGATTGGGAGGAAAGGCCCCCCCGATCTGAACCCGAATGGTGTTTTGTTATTGGACTTCCGTGCTCGTCACGGATTGTCCATAACAAACACCATGTTCAAGCATAGGGGTGTTCATATGTGCACTTGGCACCAGGACACCCTAGGCCTCAGTTCGATGATCGACTTTGTGGCCGTGTCGTCGGACCTGCGGCCACATGTCTTGGACACTCAGGTGAAGAGAAGGGCGGAGCTGTCAACTGATCACCACCTGGTGGTGAGTTGGCTTCGAAGGTGGGGGAGGCCTGGTAGGCCCAAACATGCTGTGAGGATCTGCTGGGAACGTCTGGCAGAGCCCCCTGTCAGAAGTAGCTTCAACTCCCACCTCCGGCAGAACTTCGACCACGTCCCGAGGGAGGTGGGGGACATTGAGTCCGAATGGGACATGATCCGTGCCTCTATTGTTGAGGCGGCTGACCGGAGCTGTGGCCGTAAGCTGGTCGGTGCCTGTCGTGGCAATCCCCGAACCCGTTGGTGGACACCGGCAGTGAGGGATGCTGTCAAGCTGAAGAAGGAGTCCTACTGGTCCCTTTTGTCCTGTGGGACTCTGGAGGCAGCTAATAGGTACCGGCAGGCCAAGCGGAATGCGGCTTCGGTGGTTGCTGAGGCAAAAACTCAGGCATGGGAGGAGTTTGGGGAGGACATGGAGAACGACTTTCGGACAGCTTCGAGGAGATTCAGGTCCACTGTCCGGCGTCTCAGGAGGGGGAAGCAGTGCAGTGTCAACACTGTATATGGTGGGGATGGTGCGCTGCTGACCTCGACTCGGGACATTGTGGGTCGGTGGGGGGAGTACTTCGAAGACCTCCTCAATCCCACTAACATGCCTTCCAATGAGAAAGCAGAGCCTGGGGACTCAGAGGTGGGCTCCCCCATCTCTGGGACTGAGGTCACCGAGATGGTCAAAAAACTCCTTGATGGCAGGGGTGGATGAGATAAGCCCGGAGTTCCTCAAGGCTCTGGATGTTGTAGGGCTGTCTTGGTTGACACATCTCTGCAACATCGCATGGACATCAGGGACAGTGCCTCTGGATTGGAAGACCGGGGTGGTGGTCCCCCTCTTTAAGAAGGGGGACCGGAGGGTGTGTTCCAACTACAGAGGGATCACACTCCTCAGCCTCCCTGAAAAAATCTATTCGGGGGTTCTAGAGAGGAGGGTCCGTCTGATAGTCGAACCTCGGATTCAGGAGGAACAGTGTGGTTTTCGTCCTGGTGACGGAAACAGTGGACCAGCTCTACACCCTTAGCAGAGTCCTGGAGGGTGCATGGGAGTTCGCCCAACCAGTCTACATGTGTTTTGTGAACTTGGAAAAGGCGTTTGACCGTGTCCCTCGGGGAATCCTGTGGGGGGAGCTCCGTGAGTATGGGGTACTGGACCCCCTGATAAGGGCTGTTAGGTACCTGTACAACCGGTATTAGAGCTTGGTCCGCATTGCCAGCAGTAAGTCAAACCCGTTTCCAGTAAGAGTTGGACTCCGCCAGGGCTGCCCTTTGTCACCGATTCTGTTCATAACTTTTATGGACAGAATTTCTAGACGCAGCCAGGGTGTTGAGGGGGGTCCGGTTTGGTGGACTCAGGATTGGGTCACTGCTTTTTGCAGATGATGTTGTCCTGTTTGCTTCATCAGGCCGTGATCTTCAGCTCTCTCTGGATCGGTTCGCAGCTGAGTGTGAAGCGTCTGGGATGGGAATCAGCACCTCCAAATCCGAGACCATGGTCCTCAGCCGGAAAAGGGTGGAGTGCCCTCTCAGGGTTGGGAGCGAGATCCTGCCTCAAGTGGAGAAGTTCAAGTATCTCAGGGTGTTGTTCATGAGTGAGGGATGAATGGAGCATGAGATCAACAGGCGGAGCGGTGCGGCATCCGCAGTGATGCTGGCTCTGCATCGGTCTGTCGTGGTGAAAAAGGAGCTGAGCCGTAAGGCAAACCTTTTCACAAGAGCAGCTGTGTGGCTGATGCCTGCTGAAGAACTATTTGTTATACTGGAAATCAAAGGTACAATGTCCCAAGACCGATATCAGACTGGAAAAAGGCAGGACCGTAGCAAAACACAGCTTCTTCAAAGCGCTTTCCACTGCATGTGTTCCAAATAACGATATACTGTATTATTTACCCTACACAACTCCAGGCACCTCACCTCACACACAGATAAGGAGCCTTGGCTTGAGCTGGGAGAAGTTTTTGCCTGAGCTCAACTCCATTAAGGCTGGGGTTGGGACAGCAGATTGTTTGCTGCTTGTGCTGATCGACACATTTACAAAACAAAAGACGCTGATAGAGAGGTGCAAAGGGATTTAAGGTGGGCCGTGATTATGAGTTTTTTGTAGGCTTCAGGAATTGTAGTGTTAATTCATTCAAAATAACATTAAGTCAGGTTTTGAAATTCACTAACGTCCTACTGTCTACCATGCTCCTTGGTAACTTATTCCATGTGTCTATGGTTCTCTGTGTAAAGAAAAACTTCCTAATGTTTGTACAACAATTTACCCTTAAACAAGTTTACAAATGTGTCCCTGGGTTCTTGCTAAACTAATTTTAAAGTAACAATCCACTGTACTAAATCCCTTCATAATTTTATACACTTCAATCATGTCTCCTCTTAATCTCAGTCAGTCATCCTCCAACCCACTACATCCTAACACAGGGTCACGGGGGTCTGCTGGATCCAATCCCTGCCAACACAGGGTGCAACCCAGGAACAAACCCCGGGCAAGGCGCCAGCCCACCGCAGGGCACACACCCACACCCACACACCAAGCACACACTAGGGACAATTTAGGATCGCCAATGCACCTAACCTGCATGTCTTTGGACTGTGGGAGGAAACCGGAGCACCTGGAGGAAACCCACGCAGACACGGAGAGCATGCAAACTCCATGCCGGGAGGACCTGGGAAGCAAACCCAGGTCTCCTACTGCGAGGCAGCAGCATTACCACTGAACCAGCGTGCCATCCTCCTCTTAAACTCCTTTTGCTTAAAATGAAAAGGTTCAGCTGTTTTAATCTTTCCTCAACTCATTCTCTGTAGCTCTGGAATCAGCCTAGCCACTTCTCTCTGGACTTTTTCTAGCATTCCATGTCCTTTTTGAAGCCTGGAGACCAAAACTGCACACAGTACTCCAGGTGAGGCCTAACCAGTGCATTATAAAGCTTGGGCATAGCCTCCTTGGATTTGTACTCCATACATTGTACTATATAACCTAACCTTCTGATAGCCTTAATGTCAGTTGATAATGATGAATCCATTACGACTCCTATATCCTTCTCATAAGGTGTACTTTCGATTTGCAGAGTTCCCACTGAATATTCAAACCTAACATTTCCTCCTTGGATTTGTACTCCATACATTGTACTATATAACCTAACCTTCTGATAGCCTTAATGTCAGTTGATAATGATGAATCCATTACGACTCCTATATCCTTCTCATAAGGTGTACTTTCGATTTGCAGAGTTCCCACTGAATATTCAGACCTAACATTTTTACTTCCTACATGTAATATTTTACATTTACTTACAGTAAATTTAATCTGCCGCAAATCTGCTCAAGCCTGTATGCTGTTTAGGTACCTCTGTAATGAATTGATTAATTCTAAATAATCTGCCAATCCACATAGCTTGGTATCATCTTCAAACTTAACCAACTTGTTATTTATGTTCCCAATCAAGACTTTTATATATATTAATTCTTATAAGTTTTCTCACCCCATAACCCTCTGCTTTCTGTGTTTGAGCCAATTTTGTACCCAGCTACACACACCACCCTGAACTCCCAATTCTTTTAGTACCCCTATTTCTTCTCTCGTGTCTTAAACATGTGCAGGTTAGATGGATTAGTGACTCTAGTGTTTATTAGTGACTCTATGAATAGGTGTGTGTGCGTTAATGTGCCATGTGATGGACTAGCATTTCATCCTGAGCTGGTAAGGAATAAAGAAAGTTTAAAAAGTAGGTGCATGTTGTCCTTATTCATCTTGTGTCAAAAGCTGATTACTTTTCATAAAATATCCATCTATCCATCTCTCCCTGACTATACCTGCTTAGCCCACTTTAGAGTTGCAGGGGCTGAAGCCTGTCTCATCATCATTGGGCAGAAACCATAGCATAACCATAGATAATGTTCACGTTCATAGCAGCATTCACTCATGCACAGTCACTCACACTTGGTCCCTGTAGAACTGCCAATTAACTTAGCACACATTTTAGCAGGTGGAAGAAAGAGCAGCAAATTGAGAAAAACCTGTCTATGCACAAAGAGATGCTGTAAACACCACACAGACAGTGCCCACTTTCCATTCAGTAAGTCCCATATTTAAATCCCATCTCCCTTATACAAACTGTACTATTACAACTATTTCTGTAATCCTGTTTTCAGCATTCATATTCTTTTTTTAATGCCTTAATCATCTGTTTATTCAGTTAGAAATCACCAATAATCACCTAACAAATACAGAAGTTCTTCAATTATACAGTATTTTATATAATCTGAATGTAAACCTATTCCTTAAAATGCTGACTGAATAGTTTTCAGTATTAGCATTGCTTCTTGTATCTTTCAATCTGTCATCTCTTTTCTTCAACCTAAATATTTCTTCCTGCTTCAAGTAATACTCCTTTTAAATGAATCTTTAGTAAAAGGCGATTTCATCTTGGGCAGTGCTGTTGCCAAAAACCTGATAGCCTCCAGATGGAAATTCCCTGAATCTGTTTAATCTTCCCTTTTTCGATAATTTAATCCAGTTTGAGCTGGGCAAAGCAAGGATTAATAATGCCTCTATGAGGTAGCCTTAATCTTGAAAAACAGAAAGCAGTATCAATTAATTGCTCAATATATGTCATGATCTCCTTTAATGTTAATTGTTTCTCTTTTTGTTTTATTATCATTTCCGTGTTTCTAGTTTGGAACTTTAATTGCTTGGATTTTTTTGCACTTAATTATGGTATTGTTTTTGACATTTAAGCCACATGTTATATTTAAACTAATAAGGAAATTACGCTTATAAAAAATAAAGCCAGTGCTTAATAACTAAGAAAATGTGTAATACTAATAAATGGAGTAAAAACTGTCATCTTTATACTAAATAATAACAAAAGAGAATGATAAAATACCTGGAAACACTTTTTTTTTTTTAAGAAATGAATGTTGCTCATAATTTTAATATATATAACTATTGATAACATTTTAATAAAAATGATACATGCTGTCTTAATCATTGAAAACGTCATGATAATAATGCAATGCTTTCTTACAGCAGGAGATAACAGTTCTTAATACAACGTTTTAATTAGTACCTGAGAAGTGCAGTTGTATTGTGGACAATTGGATGTAATTAATTCACAAGTACCTCTGAGAGACCTAAGAAAAAATGCCTTTACGACATACTGTATGAAGCAGTTTTTAATTATTCAGGACTTATGTAACATACAGTGTATGCTCAGCAGCAAAAGTATACGTCAGGCTTGAAAACACAGATAAGAATGCTGGTTGTCCAATAATAATAAGGTTTTCTTACAAAGACAAAACAATTATTCTTGCTAAGAAAGCAGTGAACATAAAGCTACATTGGAGCTCTTCAATCATTCACTTGCATTGCAGAAGAAAGCCTGTTTGGATCTATAAATTAATGAATTACTATTTACTTTAATTGAGGAAAAGAGATGGTTTCCTATGTTAGTGATTATTTTGCTCCTTAGTCCAAGTATTTCAGCTTGAATAAACAAAAAAAAAATTTTGTCATATACAGTAATCCCTCCTTGATCGCGGGGGTTGCGTTCCAGAACCCCCCGTGAAAGGTGAAAATCCGCGAAGTAGAAACCATATGTTTATATGGTTATTTTTATATTGTCATGCTTGGGTCACAGATTTGCACAGAAACACAGGAGGTTGTAGAGAGACAGGAACTTTATTCAAACACTGCAAACAAACATTTGTCTCTTTTTCAAAAGTTTAAACTGTGCTCCATGACAAGACAGAGATGACAGTTCCGTCTCACAATTAAAAGAATGCAAACATATCTTCCTCTTCAAAGGAGTGCACGTCAGGAGCAGAGAATGTCAGAGAGAGAGAGAGAGAGAGAGAAAAAAGCAAACAATCAAAAATCAATAGGACTGTTTGGCTTTTAAGTAATGCGAAGCACCGCCGGACAAACCAGCTGCAAGGAAGAGAGCAATGTAAAGGTAGTCTTTCAGCATTTTTTAGAGGAGCGTCCGTATCCTCTAGGCCAGTGTGCGAACAGCCCCTCTGCTCACACCCCCTCCGTCAGGAGCAGAGAATGTCAGAGAGAGAGAGAGAGAGACAGAGAAAAACAAACAATCAAAAATCAATACGTGCCGTTCAAGCTTTGAAGTATGCGAAGCACCGTGCAGGAAGCATGTCGCTTGACAAAGCCAGAAGGGAGCAATGTGAAGATAATCTTTCAGCATTTTTAGATGAGCGTCCATATTGTCTAGGGGTGCGAACAGCCCCCCTACTCACACCCCCTCCGTCAGGAGCAGAGAATGTCAGAGCAAGAGAGAGAGAAAAATAAACAATCAAAAATCAATATATGCTATTTGATCTTTTAAGTATGCGAAGCACCGTGCGGGAAGCATATCGCTTGACAAAGCAACCATATGTAAGCCCAGCAAGGATGGCAGCAATGTGAAGGTAATCTTTCAGCGTTTATTGAGGAGCGGCTGTATCCTCTAGGGGTGCGAACAGCCCCCGTGCTCACAATATATTTGAGGAGTTTTATTTAATACGTAATACGTGCTCTGGTTGGGTAGCTTCTCAGCCATCTGCCAATAGCGTCCCTTGTATGAAATCAACTGGGCAAACCAACTGAGGAAGCATGTACCAGAAATTAAAAGACCCATTGTCCGCAGAAATCTGCGAACCAGCAAAAAATCCGCGATATATATTTAAATATGCTTATATATAAAATCTGCGATAGAGTGAAGCCGCAAAAGTCGAAGCGCGATATAGCAAGGGATTACTGTATTGTGTTGCTTGCCGGCAATTTAGCATTTTTTAACATTTTTATTCTGCTTTTACTGGTGAAGGTTGTGGGAGCAACTCACTGAGCAGACTGACCAGGTCATCCTATCCCTCATAACTTCCTCCGGCTATACACATCAATACTAATCCCTCCAGCATGTCCTGAGTCTGCCTCAGGACATACAACAATGCAATCAACCTATTTTATACCAAATTTTCTATTTGTTGGATTGCATTGAGTCACAGTGTATCCCAGAGTATTTTAAACAGTATAACTACAAAAAACAGTGGGATGGATAAAGGTTCTTTACCAGGCCAGGAGACTAGCCTTTGGAACCAGCAAGAAGGAAGGCAATAAATGCCCTACCTTGGCCAGGAAGTTAGTGGAACCGGCAAGGACAGACCAAAGAATCTTACCCATCTTCTAGGCCAAAGTAATTGAGGGACTGGGGGAGACAGTCAAGACTGTAGCAAGACTACAGATGGCAGAATCTGTGGGAATTGCAGGTGGTGCTGCAAGGATTCATGGTCCCCACTTTCTGGGACTTTCTCTTGATCCACAATTACTTCCTGAGTCCGGTTTAAAAGGAGCCACTCTGCTTTACCCTGGCAAGTTGGAGTCGGGTGGAAGAGGAGTACTGGGAGGAGTAGAAGAACAGAGAAAAAAAAGCAAGACTTCAATGGATCATGTGTTTAACAGGAAGCCTGTATTTTTCAGGTACTTGTATTAATAAACCTTTTATTTGAACACAAGCCTTGTGTCTGTGAAGTTGTGTTTGGGGTTTGTGGTGCTGCAATTTCCTTTAGGTCACGGATGATAAACCTATTTTAATATTTAGTCAGTTAAATATGTATAAATGCATATAAGGATTGTGTCCAGGGGTGCCAGATGTGGAGGTTTACGCCAAATTGGGCTAGTTTAAAACAGTTTCATGAGCAAACATATTCATTTGGTGGGATTTGTTTTGGGGGTGGGGGCTGTTTTGCAAAAGCATCGTCAAACCCCCCCATCCAACCACTCTCTGATGCAATATATGAATGACATTGTGGTGAAAACTCCCAAGGGTTTTCAAATTTATATTGTTTGTTATGTTCAAAAGGCAAAATATGTCATTCATTGGGCTGGCATCTAGGCTATTAGGCAGCTTTTTCGCTTTCATTGGGTTGGGAATTTTAGCAGGACCTTGCAAGCCTGATTAGGCCAGTTTAATTTTGTGTAATAAAAAACACAACCAAATATTAATAATATTGAATACTTAAACATTAATCATAAAAAACACTACCTTTGATGAAATTATGTATGCACCAGTTTTGTGCAGCTCCAGTCCAGTGCAGGGTTCTGCTCCCTAAGGTATGAAACAAAAACAAACGTTTTTTGACTCATTTTTTTTAAAATACTATTTTCTCACCATCTTAATAATTTATAGGGAGGTATGGTTGATTCAACTGCTTCTTATGACCTAGGGTCAAGCTTTCGTGCTCTGCCTAATCATTATGTTTGTATAAGTCAACATTCTCTCAGCTTCTACATGGCTTTCGGACAAATTCTCCAGTTTTCACCTAAATACCTGTAGGGAAGATTTATTTGTTACTATAGGCTGAATAAGTATCGGTGAATGTGTGCATGAATGTGTCTTGTGATGACCACAGGTACTGTCCATTGTGTAGAATAGGGGCAACTGCCCCTCCAGTCCTAAAATTCTGAGCAAATAATACAAAGGTAAAAATGAGTGGAAAAACCCATACTGGTTGCGTTTCATTCCAAATGTTGCTACAGGCTACTAAAGCTTCTTTCTGAATGCAGTTAAAAGTGGCTTAATTCCAATTTTTTTGTTCAGTTGTGTATGAATATTTATCCTCAATCTAAAAATTATTAAAAAGTTAATTGATTAGACAGATGTGACTATGAATACCAGCTACATGCTGACTTCTGACATTTTTACTTCAAATTATTTACATTGCAGGACATCTGCAAATTTGTCAGTTCTTAATGAAAAGTTTGCAGACATGCATTGAGTTTAATCATCACTGACGAATCTGTACACAAAACCGCTGAATATGAGAAAGGAGTAAAACTTCACTTGAGGTGCAACATTTCAGATCACATAGCAAAGGAGTATGTTGGCATGCTTTCATTTTTTTTGTATTTTACATTTGTCTAAAGAGAGCGAGTCTGTGTCACACGAAAGAATAAAATGATTATTTCTATTTAATCCAACAAGTAGCTTTCATAATCTTACCAAGGCAGCCTCTGTAAACCATGTAATGGAAATAATTGTCCCTAAAATAAACTAACTAGCTTAACATAATTACATAATTTAATGAAATCAAAGTATAATAATTATCTTTAAACAGCTACCCATGATTCCTGTTTACCATGCCCTCACTAATGTATGCAAATAAGGCAATATCACCATCCAATCAATACACAATATCACACTTTTTCAGGTTGGAGACTGACTATAGAGAGTGTTTAGCACTCAAGTCATAGTTGGTAGTGAACAATGGTGGACAATACTTGCAGAGGTTTCATGCAAGCCCATCTGAGAGATGCCTATGCTTTAAATTAAATCAGCCTTTAGCAATACATTGAAAGCCTATTGAAGTCCTGTTGATAGATAGATAGATAGATAGATAGATAGATAGATAGATAGATAGATAGATAGATAGATAGATAGATAGATAGATAGATAGATAGATAGAACTTTATTTGATGTATCAGCTACGTCAGTTTTAGGATTATTATTGTAATTGTTGGATTATTATTTATGTGTATAATTTTGCCACACTCAACCCCCACCCCCACCCCCCCAAATGTTTATGGCAAGTCAGCACCCATGTTTATATCCCAACATGTATAAGGTGGCATATGGACATGCATATGCATATGTGTGGCAGCAGCCCTCAATTTTTGGCACTCAATCCTGTATGCTAAATATGCTAAAACACAAGCAAATTAAATGAAAGGAAATGAACCAAAGTCCCAACAAAAAGGGGAACCCCAAAAATGGTGAAAAAAACACAAACACAAGGCTATCACTACCAAAATCCTGATGCTTAAAAAGTTTTACGTGCAGATTCCGTATTATAATGTAGGACAGCTTAGTGACTAAGAAGTAAGGTTTCAGACGCAAAGTTCACAATACTGAAACGTAACACTGAATACCGTAAGTTACCTATTTTTTTCTAATCTACTAATCCAAGTGCAGTACAATGACAGAATCATTCCCCATTTATTTCTGGGTAGTAATAATATATCAAACTTCGTATTTGGAATATTTGTAGCTGTTTTTATTTGGCCATGGAATGGTGTAGAATTGCCTAAAAGGAGATAAACACAGCTCTGCCTTCTCTCCAAGTCTAAAAGTGCACCAAATTTCATAAGATAATGTGTTCTAACCTATCTCTCTCTCATTCTTCCTAGGGCACGAAGCGGAAGCGGAAGCAGAAACAGAAGCGGACAATGGCCGATAGTGAGGTGAATCGCGTTGAAATTGTAGTCGAGGAACTCCAGGCACTCGATGAACAGATTCAGAAACTTCTGTCCAGACGAAGATACCTCAGAGATCTGAAGGCTCGGCTGTTGGATAAACCGTCCTCGCCATCTGTTATCAGCGTAACATCAACCCCGCGTTGTGCCGCTCAAGTCACCTTCACCCCCGCGCCTTGTAGGAGCAACACCGATGATGACCTTGGTGTATTTCAGCAATGCAGGCGGGGGTTCAAGGCCAGAACACCTCCATCGGCACAGGCAAGCATCGTAACGCAGAACCGGTTTGACTCTCTAAGCGTCCCCAGTTCGCCTTCAGCTCCTAGTGATGTAATAGTGGTAGGTGATTCTATTGTTAGGAACCTCAATATCACTTGCCCTAATAGAAAATCTTTTGTTTCTTGTTTTCCTGGTGCTCGTGTCCGAGATGTGACGAGACGTGCGCCGGCGATCTACAAGAACAGGGCAGTTGGAGCAATTGTTTTACATGCTGGCGTAAACGACATAAGGCACCGACAGTCCGAGATCCTCAAGGCAGACTTCACTGCATTAATTAAAGACACAAAGGAGAGGACCCCATCGGCAAAGATCTTCATCTCGGGTCCACTCCCTCTCGTCAGACGATCAAACGAGTACTACAGTCGTCTGCTTGGTTTAAACAACTGGCTGCAGGGCTTCTGCAAGAATCAAGACATCGGTTTCATCAACAACTGGGTCCTCTTTTGGGAAAGACCGCGTTTTTTCAAGCGAGATGGCCTGCATCCGAATAGCTTCGGCGCCCGGGTCCTCTCCGAAAACATATCCAAGGTAATTCGTTTATCTTGACTATCTATCTCTGCTTTTAACCCCTTCCGAAATGCCACTCCTGTGCTTGGTCATGATAATTGTTTAATAAAATCTTCCATAAAAGTGCACAACATAAATACCGTAATAACCAATCTTAATGCACATAGAAAATCTAGACAATACGGCATAAACACCAATAATTTAATTAAAGTTACTACTTTAGATGAACAATGTATTAAAACTATAAAAACATATCATAGATTAAACAAAAAATACACGCAGAGCGGCGCTAATAAAAATAACTTAATTCCTGTTCCATATATCAATAACGCACATAGTATTCATCTCTGCTCCTCCGAAACATTGAATATGGCTCTATTAAATGTTAGAGCTTTAACTAACAAGAACGTTTTTTATCAACGATCTTATTAGTGATAAAAAAATAGATTTTATTGCACTAAGTGAAACGTGGCTTAGGTCAGATGGCGCAGCTGTTTTAATCGAATCTGCGCCTCCGGATTACAGTTTTACTCGTGCTGATCGCCAAGGAAAGAGAGGTGGAGGGCTAGCAAACATTTACTCAAGCAGGTTTAAATGTAAAAATATCAGTTTTGGTAAATTCAAGTCTTTTGAGTATCTCGCCATTATTATTCAGGGAGATTCTCACGTTCTAGTATTATCCGTGTATAGACCTCCAAAATTCAACGCGTCTTTCTTTGAGGAATTCTCTGACTTGATGTCAATCTTAATTACGAACTATGACACACTCTTAATAGTCGGCGACTTTAATTTTCATATAGATAATCAATGTGACCAGAAAGTAAAAGAATTTATGAACCTCCTGGACTCTTGATTTGAGACAGCTCGTTAATCAGCCTACACATAAAGCAGGTCATATGTTAGACTTAGTAATTACTAAAGGACTAAAAGTTGATATAAAGCAGGTCATTGATATTGGTCTATCAGACCATTTTCTTCTACTCTTTAATATAGAAATAATGATAGAAAACACTCATGAGAAGCATATTGTTAAAAAACGGTTCTTTGACTCATCAGCAGCTTTAAAACTTTCAAACATTCTAACCAATCAGTCCGTTTATAGTGCCAACTATAATAGCGAGGAGAATGTAAATAGTAAGGTGGAAAGATTTAATACTAAAGTGAGGGCTGCTGTTGACTTAGTTGCACCTGAAAAGACAGTTAAAAAATCTTCTAGCATTGTTATACCATGGAAGACCCAAAGAGTGTCTGATTTAAAGAGAACATGCCGTAGAGCTGAGCGTAAATAGAGGAAAACTAAACTAACTATTGACTATGAAATATTAAAAGTTAAAATAACAGAATACAATAACACAGTCCGTCTTGAGAGGCGCTGCTATTTCTCTAAGCTTATAAATAACAATGCTAGTAATCCCAGAGTCTTATTTTCGACAATTGATCATCTGTTAAACCCAGGTAACTCAAAGGAATGCCTCCTAAGTACTTCCAGTAAAACCTGTGAGGCTATCGCTGTATTTTTCAATCAAAAAATTAATGATATTAGAAATAACATAGTATATCTCCCCAACACTAAGGATCCTCCTAAACCCCAGTACCCCATAATAAACAAATTAAAGTCTTTCACTAGGATAGATTTACCTGATTTACATAAAATAATTTCTCAAATGAAACCCTCCACCTGTGCCCTTGACCCAGTACCAACAAATTTTTTCAAAGAAGTATCGGGCGTGCTTAGTGATAATGTTCTTGACATAGTAAATTCGTCATTAGATACGGGGGTCTTCCCAGACTGTCTTAAGACTGCGGTAGTTAAACCCCTACTTAAGAAAAATAATCTCGATCCCTCTGCTCTTGAAAATTATAGACCCATCTCTAACCTGCCTTTCTTAAGTAAAATTCTAGAGAAGGCAGTCATTATACAGTTAAATGAGCACCTCAATAAACATGCTATTCTTGATAAATTTCAGTCAGGTTTTAGAATAAATCACAGCACAGAAACTGCACTCGTTAAAGTAGTAAATGACTTGCGGGGTAAATGCAGACAGAGGCCATTTATCTGTTCTCATCCTCTTAGATCTGAGTGCCGCATTTGACACCATTGATCATAATATTCTTAAGAATCGCCTTAGTCAATGGGGTGGGCCTCTCTGGCAGTGTCTTAAATTGGTTTGAATCCTACCTGGCAGGGAGAAAAATTCTTTGTTAGTTGTGGTAATTATAACTCAAAGACACATGATATTCTATATGGTGTTCCACAAGGCTCTATCCTGGGTCCACTGCTCTTCTCAATCTAC
The DNA here is from genome assembly GCF_900747795.2 of Erpetoichthys calabaricus. NCBI lineage: Eukaryota > Metazoa > Chordata > Cladistia > Polypteriformes > Polypteridae > Erpetoichthys > Erpetoichthys calabaricus. The sequence continues at coordinate 61,813,587 of NC_041402.2, forward strand.
ATGCTTCCATTAGGTCAGATTATCTCAGGGCACAACGTGAGCTACCACAGCTATGCTGATGACACCAGCTGTATTTATCAATAGCACCTGATGACCCCAAATCTTTTGATTCGCTAACACAATGTCTAACTTGTATCTCAGAATGGATGAATAGTAACTTTCTCAAATTAAATAAAGAAAAAAAACGAAATCTTAGTGATTGGCAATAATGGATACAATGAGGCTATTAGAAATAAACTGGGATGCATTAGGATTAAAAGTCAAATCGGAGGTAAAAAGCTTAGGGGTAACCGTTGATTGTAATCTGAATTTTCACCTAAGAAACATAGCAAAAGTTAGACCTCTTATATCATCGAAAGATGCAGAGAAATTAGTTCATGCGTTTGTTTTCAGTCGGCTAGATTACTGTAACGCACTCCTCTCAGGACTACCCCAAAAAAGACATCAATCGTTTGCAACTAGTGCAGAATGCAGCTGCTAGAATCCTTACCAGGAAAAGAAAATCCGAACACATTTCTCCAGTTTTGATGTCACTACACTAGTTACCTGTGTCATTCAGAATTGACTTTAAAATTCTGCTTATGGTTTATTAAAGCTTTAAATAATCTCGCCCCGGCTTATATATCGGAATGTCTGACACCTTATATTCCAAATCGTAACCTCAGATCCTCAACTGAGTGTCTCCTTAGAATTCCAAGAGCAAAACTTAAAAGAAGTGGTGAGGCGGCCTTTTGCTGTTATGCACCTAAAATCTGGAATAGCCTTCCAGTAGGAATTCGCCAGGCAATACAGTGGAGCACTTAAAAAAACTACTGAAAACACATTATTTTAACATGGCCTTCTCATAACTTCACTGTAATTTAATCCTGATACTCTGTATATCTAATTCATTATAATAACTATTCATTCAAAATCTGTACTAACCCCTACTCTCTCTTCTGTTTCCTTTTCCGGTGTCCTGTTGGTGGTGGCGTGCGCCACCACCATCTACCCAAAGCACCATGATGTTCCAACAATGATGGATGGATTAAAAGCCAGAAGTCTGTATGACCATCAGCATCAAGTGACTCCGTGAAAAACCCGAACTACAAAGAGGACTATTTCATTTATGTTAGGTAGAATGCCCAAAGGGGACTGGGCGGTCTCGTGGCCTGGAACCCCTACAGATTTTATTTTTTTCTCCAGCCTTCTGGAGTTTTTTTTTTGTTTTTTCTGTCCACCCTGGCCATCAGACCTTACTCCTTTCTATGTTAATTAATGTTGTCTTATTTTAATTTCTTATTTTGTCTTTTATTTTTCTTCTCTTCATTATGTAAAGCACTTTGAGCTACTTTTTGTATGAAAATGTGCTATACAAATAAATGTTGTTGTTGTTGTTGTATTGTCAAGTAATTTCCTTGCACATGAAAGAATAATTTGTACTTTAAAACCTCTGTAATGGCATACAGTACCTCTTAATCTTAGATTCTTAAAACAAATTAATAATTCAAGCCAAACAATACAAAATAAGAAATAAAGAATTTAAATAGGAGAAAGAAGAAAAATAACACAGATGTGTGCTTCACTGGTTAAGCCATAATTCAAGGCAGGTGCAAACCAAGGTCAGAAACCAAATAATCGTAATGTTTGGGTGCAGCCATCTGAATGTTGATTGCTGGCCACACAGGCAGACAGCTGCTACCTGTGAGGATTAGTACACAAAAGTCAAGACAGCTGCCATCTAGGCTGCACTGCGTGTCAGTAAGTCAGAAACTAGAACCTATAAGAGTGAACTACATTTTAGACAAGGAGAAAACGCAAGGTAGTATTAGCATTACTGCAATAATTGTGAACTGTTTTTTCCAACTAGAAATATATGGCAAATTAAGTTATTATCCCTAGTGTGTGCTTGGTGTGTGGATGTGTGTTCCCGGCGGTGGGCTGGCACCTGGCCCGGTGTTTGTTTCCTGCCTTGCGCCCTGTGTTGGCTGGGATTGGCTCCAGCAGACCCCCGTGACCCTGTAGTTAGGATATAGCGGGTTGGATAATGGATGGATGGATGGAAGTTATTATCTTACAATGCAGGATAGAAAATAAAAGTTAATCTATGAATTTATACCAGGCAGAATTAACTACTGCAGTTTTCACTGTTCAAAGAGTTTTAATTTCATGCCTGCAGTTAATTCTAAATACCGTATCAAGGACTGTTACTAGAACATGGAACTATATCTATCTATCTATCTATCTATAACCATTTATACATTTTTCTCTTAACATGGCTTCAGCCCCCTTTAGTTAACAAGCCATATTAAAGGTTAACATCACACAGATAACTTTGCAATCATAACATTTGGGCACTCGGTTATCAAAGGTGACAGGCACAGCACCAGCGTGTCCAGCAGAGCACATAGTCTTCATGGATGGGCCACGTTCAGTGATTGGAAAAGAACTGTGGGAATGTACTGTTTACAAAGACACAAAAATGACAAATAACCAAAACAACAACACAAATATATCACAACACATAAAATAATTTTATGCATAGCTTATCTTATAGAATCTTTCAGCAAAGAAATCCATAATCAGGCCCTGTCTAGAAATCCATGATAAAGGTTGGCAGAGATGAACATAGCAGTTAGCTGAGGTGCCCTAATTGCTCTACCTGTTATTGTCCCCAGATGCTGTCACAATCCGAAAAAGCTTGTAGGTTGGCAAGCTAAAAAGGGACAGCATGTCTGGGGTTCTGCAGTTATGCAATCTTAATAACAGGGCATGGTAACATTTTTAATAACTTTAGGAAAAGACTGTTTTAGTACAATAAACCAATCAGAGTTCAACTAGAAGATCTCCTCCAGCCATGCTCCAAGTTAGGAAATTTGTAATATAGAAGAATTGTGCGATGACAAAATAAAGATTTGTAATTTGGCTCCGTACAGAGCCACCCGCGAAATAAGAAAATCCGCGAATTAGAAACCATATGTTTATATGGTTATTTTTATATTGTCATGCTTGGGTCACAGATTTGCGCAGAAACACAGGAGGTTGTAGAGAGACAGGAACGTTATTCAAACACTGCAAACAAACATTTGTCTCTTTTTCAAAAGTTTAAACTGTGCTCCATGACAAGACAGAGATGACAGTTCTGTCTCACAATTAAAAGAATGCAAACATGTCTTCCTCTTCAAAGGAAACAGAGAGGAAAGCAAACAAATCAATAGGGCTGTTTGGCTTTTAAGTATACGAAGCACCGCCGGCACAAAGCTGTTGAAGGCGGCAGCTCACACCCCCTCCGTCAGGAGCAGGGAGAGAGAGAGAGAGAGAGAGACAGAGAAAAACAAAGTCAAAAATCAATACATGCCCTTTGAGCTTTTAAGTATACGAAGCACCGTGCAGCATGTCGCTTCAGGAAGCAGCTGCACACAGAAGGTAGCAATGTGAAGATAATCTTTCAGCATTTTTAGACGAGCGTCCGTATCGTCTAGGTGTGCAAACAGCACCCCTGCTCATACCCCCTATGTCAGGATCAGAGAAAGTCAGCGCAAGAGAGACAGAGAAAAGTAAGTTGGGTAGCTTCTCAGCCATCTGCCAATAGCGTCCCTTGTATGAAATCAACTGGGCAAACCAACTGAGGAAGCATGTACCAGAAATTAAAAGACCCATTGTCCTCAGAAATCCGCGAACCAGCAAAAAATCCGCGATATATATTTAAATATGCTTACATATAAAATCCGCGATAGAGTGAAGCCGCGAAAGGCGAAGCGCAATATAGCGAGGGATCACTGTATATTGAATTTGCAGAGTAATCACAAATGACTGATACTGGTCTATTAAAGCTGTAAACAACAAAAGACACATAACAAATGAAAGAATGAGGTTCTATAGGTGGCAGGAAGTAAGGTGATGTCATGAGTTTGGAACAGAAGTGAGGTCATCTGGAAGTAAGGAAAAGTTACTTAAGCTTGTGTGGTTCTATGGGAAGAATGAGAGAAGGCATACCTTTTTACTAACCCTTTTTCCGATGTTTTCACGCCCTGAGTTGGACCCTTTGTCTGTCCCCTAATCGCTTGTGTGTGACACTAGGAACAAAATATCACAGTTTTTCCTGGCCCAACTCAAGAACTATTTATCTCACAAACCATTGTGGCATAATAATGAAAACCAAAAGCAAGACTGTATAATTAAAAGAAAATGCAACCAATGTAACATAAGAAGAGTTAGAAATAAAATACAAACAGGGACCCAAAAAAAACCCTTTATATCAAATCTTACAGCAATTCCCTACTTGTCATTTTCAAAATGGTCTCCTTGAGAGGCAATGCACTTATTCCAGCGCTTCTTCCATTCCTGGAAACATTTCCTGCTATCGTGTATTTTTAGCATGTCTAGATCCTCCTGTATTCTTTCCAGGTTGTTCCATCACTGTTGTTTTTTTTTCCAGGATTTCCTTGTCCTTTCAGTCTCAATTGGGAACAAAAACAAGTCACAGAATATGAGGTCTGGTAAATACTGGGAGGTGCAAAGCAACATCCATATTATTTTTAGACAAAAAATTTTTGACTGGCAACATGAAGTGTGTAGATGCATCATCATGGTGTAAAATCTAGTTTTGACACAGTCTGGAGGAGATTAATTCTTAGAGATGAGTGACGGCACAATGAAGTTGTAATAGCAGATTGCTTTCCAGGAGACGTGACTTAATTCTCTACATATCTGTTTACTAATTAATAAACACTATGAGTCAATAAATGGTCACTGTACATACTGACTGAACTAACAAAAGACTCTGAAGGGCCGTCTGCAGACTTGGATGGAGTCTGACGAAGAAAGGATAAAATAGAAGAGTGTTTCCAGTTTCTGTGGAGAGACAGTTTCAAAGTATTTTAAACCAGAAAAAGCATACCTCTGCGGTGGGTTGGCACCCTGCCCAGGATTGTTTCCTGCCTTGTGCCCTGTGTTGGCTGGGATTGGCTCCAGCAGACCCCCGTGACCCTGTGTTCGGATTCAGCGGGTTGGACAATGGATGGATGGATGGAAAAGCATACCTGAGTGACCAAGCAAAGATCAACTTGGCCCGAGATGGTAACTTCCAATCCACAATACATTCTATGTAAAAATACGCAATTGAAAATTGTTTGTATCTTAAACACCTGTGATTTGAGACACATAGAAATTACCAGTGGGCCACAAAACTGTATATCTATTGCTGTGTTAATCATCTGCTAAACATAAACATGTGGAGAAATTACACAAACAAGTGATTTGAAGCTTGTGTGGGCACCATGATCAAGTGAAGGTGGATGGCAGGTTGAGAACCCCTGCACTAAGATGACTAGTATCGATTTCATTAGCTGAAATGGTACAACCACAGGCTGTGCAGAAGCTGGTGCTTAGGACGGTAGCCCCCATGTGAAAACTTCAGTTTTTTTATTTAGGAACATAAGTTCTTTATTTGTGGCGACTTTTATTTAATTTTAGTTAAATCAGCTATTGCAGATAAATGGACATAGCCATCAAGATGTTTGTGACGTTTGAATGTGGTAGATTGTTGTGAGAATTTTTATTGCTGCTTCCTCCAAGGTCTTCGAGCTCCTGGGTACTCTCCCAATTGTCCATATAGTTAATCCAGTCCTGTAATGGTCACAGGATAAATATTAGCAGAGAATTTTGTGCACAGTCCAGTTTGAAAAGTTTAAAATGACACATAGTACTGTGCTGTCTCACCGGTTTGATACTTTCTAGTATTCTTACAGTTTTCAGTGGCCTAACAAATACAACCTTCACACTATGAGTAGATTGAACTCAATTAGTCAGTCATTGTCAAATTTGCTTAGTCCTGAATAGGGTCAAGATCTGTGCCCACCGGACACGCTAGTCACAGCATAGGGCATAAGGCAAGAACAAACCCTGGACAGGGCACCAGTCCTTCACAGGGTAAACACACATATACACACACATATATCAACCACACACTAGGGCCAATTTAGAATTGCCAATGCACCCAACCTGCACATCTTTGAATAGTGGGAGGAAACTGGAGCAAACCCACACAAACCTGCGGAGAACATGCAGACTTCACGTAGGGAGTACCTAGGATGTGAACCCTGGTCTCCTTACTGCGAGACAGTAATGCTGTCACTGAACCACCAACCTTTTTGAACTTAGCATGCAGCGCTGCTATTACATTATATATGTTACAACCTAATTGACTCAACCTTGACTACATCCGAAAATCATCACAACCTCATGCCACACCCATCATTTTCATTTCAGTATTTCCAGCTAGTGCCTTGCTGCCTTCACCTCTCCATCTTTGTCTGTATCATTCACTCCTGTCTCTCTACTTCTTATATGAGTCCTTGTCAGCCATCTCAGTTTGATTGTCTTACAGGTTGTGCAAACACTGGTTTTATCACCTGGAATATTTACTATATTTTCATAACATAAAGTTTTCTGTGATGTTCAATGGCATTGTTTAAACGATACATCACATACTGCATACTACAGTAATAAATAGTACACTAAATAGTGGGTCATATATCACTCACCACAGAATTCACATTTTCATGTCTTCAACCAATTTTACTACATAATGATGTGGAGTCCCACCACAAGAATATCCATGACCCGAATTGTTTAGGAAACACTACTACAGAGGAATAAACTTAGTATTACACATCTTCTGCAGGAAACTACAAAGTATCTGAATGAAAACAATGCACCCTCAGAGACCATGTGTGAATGTGATGCCCAGTGTGACACTGCCAGAATTCATACCCAAGTCAGCAGCACTAACCACTGAACCATCCATGCCACCCTTTCAGCGTTTTATATCAGGCTAATTGGTGTTGTCTGACAAAAAAGTGTTTATTCTGGGTACCAGTTCAAAATCTTGAATTTGTTTCTGAATGACATTTTGTAGAATAAGCTCTTGCATAATGTAAAATTTCAATCACCCTTCACAAACTATACAATATAAAATATAAACTGGTATAGTCCATATAGTACACATAAGGTTTGATCAGAGTTATTTCAAAGAGCATATTGTTGTTTCAAATATTATGCACTTGTACATTTTCTACTTGTACTGTATGTGAAAAATGTTCGAATTCATCATTACATCATAAAAGCTACAGTATATATTGATCCTTTATAATAAATTTCTGTTATTTTCTGTTATATACTTTTAACATTTACAGTAGCATTCTTTCTAATGTAGTTTGTTCAACCAAAAAGACACCCAAGGAGTTCAAAGTCGGGCCTTTGCCAAGAGACTGCACAAAGACAGAATTGTGTCTAGCGTGTCTGGTGTACTGATTGTGTCCAAATTTGAAGTGGCCAGTAGTTGCTTCTGGCATTTAAAAAGATGTTTTTTTTTTCTCCATGGATAACCAAGGTAACTTTCCCAATGACCCTTTTGACTTTTAGTCTTCCATCAGTAACTCTGATAAATTGTCATGAGTGAAATGTCTGATATTTTACCTTTGGCCATTATTTTTGAAGCACATGTCTTTCTGAAATTTTGTTATGTTCAATTTGGAATTGATGGAAGTTTGGTATTTAGAGTTTTGAACTGGTGAGTTTAAAGTAAAAGATACTTTGGCGTCTTCCTGTTACCTGTGTTAACAGCTGTAAAATCACCAAAGAACACTTATTTCAGAAGCTGTGAAACCAGCTACAATCTACTGCAGGAAACTGGCCTTTATTTTTCACATCCTCCAGCAATATATTTCACCAGATTTTTCTTTGTACATTAGATTGTACTTATTAAATAAAAATCTCACAATCTAGTCCACAAAAGCATATTTTTGAAAGTCATTGCTTTCCATGCACTCTGGTGTTCAGAATATTTCGGTAATTATACTTCTATCTTTCCATTATGTTCCACATTTTTATTTGAGATTAACCTAATTGAGTCCTTTGTCATACACTAAGGGGCAGTTAATGAGAAATGAGATCTATTATCATGGAATCTTTCAAGCACTCTTCAGCTCTGCAAGTAGAAAGGTAAAGAATATGCCTGGAGCTTTAACTATTGTGGTGCCTGATAATGTCAGATCCCAGACACTTTTCAGATTTATAGCTGTCAAGAGTTTGGAAAGCAAAGCTGTAAGTTTATCAGTTTATAAGTTGCCTAGATCAAAACTTCATTAGACATGCTGTTTGCTGCAGCCAGGTTTCTTCTGTCTTAGTACATGTTGTTTTAAAAGACAGTTAACCAGTTACTACACATCTTGCTCTTAGATTGGTTCATATTAGAGAACAACTTACAGTTAATCTAAAGGCATATCTCTCCTTGTGTTGTGCTGAGTGTCATTCTTACATGTCAGAGCATCACCTTCTGGGCTCATCCAAGGTATGTCATATCACCCCGGGGCAAAAGGAGGTGCAATTACTAACATTGTCGTCTCCATCTTTCCCCACAATGTTGAAAAAAACACACCAAAGGAGAACTGACTCCGGCCCTTCCAGTCAGTTGTTTATAAATCCTGACCACAATGGAAAGGGATGTCACTTAGTGATCTGTGTGAACCACCGGATGAAGCTCCAGCAAAACTAAGAGATTTCCGAGGATCCCTTGTTATGAGCTACCAGGAAAGTCTTAACCTTGATTGGGATCTTTTCTGTTTGTTAAGTGATTCATTGAGTGACTTTAGAGTTCTTTATTATATTAAATGGGGATGACCAGGTTGGTGGTCCTACTTTTATTTTGTGTGCTTTCTCCACTCACATGAGCACATTAGATATAGCCTGTCTGATTTGAATATGTGGAAGAGCAGCTGAGTAGGTTAAATTTAGCACAAGCAGTCAATGACCCAGGCTAACAAGGCACAACCTTTGTCAGTCTCATTTTCACATCATGTTAACGTTTACCCCCCCGAGTGGAATTGAAGAGTCTCTAGTGTGGGGGAGCATAGTGTGTGCATAATGAATGAAACTGCTTACAGTTATCAAAAGCAGCTTAATTCTTTCTAGGTGCCCTTATTCAGTGCTTGAAACTGTCACTTTTCAGTGCATATCGGCAGTGTACCAGCACAATTAACCCCCTGCCGCCCCACAGCAGTCTTATCAAATGTTAGTATATCTAGGTACTCAAAAGTTCAAGGCAGTATCTCCACCTGATCTTCTGAGAAATCAGTCTTAAACAGGCACTGCCCTTTTTGCAATATGAGTACCATCAATTGCCCTAATTATATAAGGAAGACTGGACACTACTACAAATTGTGTTTTTATGTTGGCATGCACATGCATACTGAATGCAGCTCCCCATTAGTTGGTTTATGGCTTCCAGCACAGCAGAATTAATAGAGCCCAAACATGGCTGAGATATTCTTGAATTCTTCTTCTTTTGGCTGCTCCCATTAGGGGTCGCCACAGCGGATCATCTTCTTCCATATCTTTCTGTCCTCTGCATCTTGTTCTCTTACACCCATCACCTGCATGTCCTCTCTCACCACATCCATAAACCTTCGCTTAGGCCTTCCTCTTTTTCTCTTGCCTGTCAGCTCTATCCTTAGCATCCTTCTCCCAATATACTCCGCATCTCTCCTCTGCACATGTCCAAACTGACACAATCTCTCCTTTCAGACTTTGTCTCCCAACCGTCCAACTTGAGCTGACCCTCTAATGTACTCATTTCTAATCCTATCCATCCTTGTCACAACCAATGCAAATCTTAGCATCTTTAACTCTGTTACCTCCAGCTCTGTCTCCTGCTTTCTGGTCAGTGCCACCGTCTCCAACCCATATAACATAGCTGGTCTCACTGCTGCCCTGTACACCTTCCCTTTCACTCTTGCTGATATCCGTCTGTCACAAATCACTCCTGACACTGTTCTCCACCCATTCCACCCTGCCTGCACTCTCTTTTACACCTCTCTTCCACAATCCCCATTACTCTGTAGTGTTGATCCCAAGTATTTAAACTCATCCACCTTCGTCAACACTACTCCTTGCATCCTCACCATTCCACTGACCTCCCTCTCATTTACACACATGTATTCTGTCTTGTTCCTACTAACCTTCATTCCTCACCTCTCTAGAGCATATCTCCACCTCTCCAGGGTCTCCTCAACCTGCTCCCTACTACCGCTACAGATCACAATGTCATCAGCAAACATCAAAGTCCATGGGGACTCCTGTCTAATTTCAGCTGTCAACCTGTCCATCACCATTGCAAATAAGAAAGGGCTCAGAGCTGATCTCTGATGCAATTCCACCCCCACCTTGAATGCATCCGTCACTGCTACTGCAGACCTCACCACGGTCACACTTCCCTCGTACATATCCTGTACAACTCTTACATACTTCTCTGCCACTCCTGACTTCCTCATACAATACCACAACTCCTCTCGAGGTGCCCTGCCATATGCTTTCTCCAGGTCCACAAAGACACAATGCAACTCCTTCTGGCCTTCTCTATACTTCTCCATCAACACCCTCAGAGCAAACATCGCATCTGTGGTACTCTTTCTTGGCATGAAACCATACTGCTGCTCACTAATCATCACCTCCCTTCTTAACCTAGTTTCCACTACTCTTTCCTATAACTTCGTGCTGTGGCTCATCAATTTTATCCCCCTGTAGTTACTACAGTCCTGCACATCCCACTTATTCTTAAATATCGTCATCAGTGCACTTCTTCTCCACTCCTCAGGCATCCTCTCATTTCCCAAGATTCCATTAAACAATCTGGTTAAAAACTCCACTGCCATCTCTCCTAAACACCTCCAATGCTTCCACAGGTATGTCATCTGGACCAACGGCTTTTCCATTCTTCATCCTCTTCATAGCTGTCCTTACTTCCTCCTTGCTAATCCGTTGCAGTTCCTGATTCACTATCTCCACATAATCCAACCTCTTCTCTCTCTCGTTCTCTTCATTCATCAGCCTCTCAAAGTACTCTTTCCATCTGCTCAACACACTCTCCTCGATTGTGAGTACATTTCCATCTTTATCCTTTATTACCCTAACCTGCTGCACATCTTTCCCAGCTTGGTCCCTCTGGCTAGCCAATCGGTACAGGTCCTTTCCTCCCTCCTTAGTGTCCAACCTCTCATACAACTCATCATACACCTTTTCTTTAGCCTTCGCCACCTCTCTCTTCACCTTGCACCTTTATCTCCTTGTACTCTTGTCTACTTTCTGCATCTCTCCGACTATCCCACTTCTTCTTTGCCATCCTCTTCCTCTGTATACTCTCCTATACTTCCCCATTCCACCACTAGATTTCCTTTTCCTCCTTTCTCTGTCCAGATGTCATGCCACGCACCCTTCTTGCTGTCACCCTTACTACATCTGCTGTAGTTTCCCAACTGTCTGGTATTTCTTCACTAGCACCAAGTGCCTGTCTCATCTTCTCCCTAAACTCAACCTTGCAGTCTTCCTTTTTCAAATTCCACCATTTGATCCTTGGCTCTGCCCTCATTCTCTTCCTCTTCTTGATCTCCAACATCATCCTACAGACCACCATCCTATGCTGCTTAACTACACTTTCCCCTGCCACCACTTTTCAGCCTTCAATCTCCTTCAGATCAACTCTTCTGCATAGGATATAATCTACCTGTGTGCATCTTCCTCCATTCTTGTACGGAATCCTATGTTCCTCCCTCTTCTTAAAATACGTATTTGCCACTGCCATGTCCATCCTTTTGGCAAAATCCACTATCCTCTGACCTTCTTCATTTCTCTCCTTGACACCTTACCTACCCATCACCTCCTTGTCTCCTCTGTTCCCTTCACCAACATGTTCATTGAAAATCCACTCCAATCACCAGTTTCTGTCCCTTGGGTGCACTGTTCATCACTTCATCCATCTCACTTCAAAAATCTTCTTTCTCATCCATTGCACACCCCACTTGCGAGGTGTATGCACTAACAACATTCATCATCACACTTCCAATTTCCAGCTTCGTAATCATTACTCTGTCTAACACTCTTTTCACCTCCAAAACACTCTTGACATACTCTTCCTTCAAAATAACCCCTACTCCATTTCTCCTCCTATCCACACCATGATAGAACAATTTGAATCCACCTTCGATCCACTTGGCCTTACTCCCCTTCCATTTAGTCTCTTGCACGCACAATATATCAACCTTCCTTCTCTCCATCATATCTGCTAACTCTCTCCCCTTACCAGTCATACTGTCAACATTCAAAGTTCCTACCCTCAGTTCCCCTCTCTTTACCTTCCTCCTCTCCTCCTGCCTCCAGACACGTCTCCCCCCTCTTCTTCTCCTTCTTCTTCTTCTGCCAACAGTAGCCCAATTTCCGCCAGCACCCTGTTGACTAACAGTACTGGTGGCGGTCGTTGTTAACACGGGGCTCGACCAATCCGATATGGAAATTTGTATTGTTGTCCAAATATTGATTTGACAAAACTTTACACCGGATGCCCTTCCTGATGTAACCCTCCTAGTGTGTATTGCCAGAAAGCCAACCATTGTAAAAATCTGGATATGGCCATGTATTGCTTGATTTCAGTGTGTCAATGCTGGACCCAACTCAGCAAAATGTTCCAAGAGAATGACTCTTGGGAGCCTAAATCAGTTTATAAGCCAGCCATCATCATGGGGAAAAATAATCTTGTCAGTCTCTAAGAGCTTGTTCCCATCGTATATGACCATTTGCAACACCAAATAAGCCATGTTTTGTCAAACCATTAGGCTATGAATAGGCAATAGTTGCATTAGATTTAGAGTTTCTGGTATTCAAGGAGTGAATCACAATTGTGTTTTTACTTAACACTAGAATTACCAAAGCCTACAAAAAAACTTGTAATCCCAGCCCACCTTAAATCCATTCGCACTTCTCCATCAGCATCTTTTGTGTTGTAAATGTGTCAATCAACACAAGCAGCAAACAGCCTGCTATCCCATCCCCCCACCCACTGCCGCAGTTCAATTCACAAAGAAGGTTCTCAGTGCTCAGTGTTTATCTTGGAGTGAAGTGCTTGGAGTTGTAGAAGGTAAATAATATATCGTCATTTGGAATACATATATTTCATGTGTGTTCCGTGTCTACAACAATCTATGTAAACATATTGTTAAAACAGAAACGTTTTTCATGTTTTAGTAATGATTGACAAAATGTAGACATGAAGTGTATAATGTGTGAAGCCTGAAGCCCAAATATCAAATAAACACTTTCACAAAAGATACAAGTATAACAAAACAAGTGCACTTTTATTAAAGAATATAACTGAAGAAAAAGAAAGCAGGTTGTGGTAGGCTGTTGATGCGACAGCTTCCGTGGTGCAATGGTAAGAACTGGTGACTCCCAATCAAGAGGTTGCAGGTTTGATACCAGCTGCTTCCCAAATTTACCATTTTGAGTAGTGAGCTGCTCTTATTGTTAATATTATACAATAAAAACATACATTTGATTTGCTTCTGTAACTGCCAGTGAAAATTTATAGTACTTGTCAAAGTTAGTGGGTTTTTTTTTCAGTTTTATTCTCTCACTCACATTCACACTCCCACCACCCCCCCAACTCTCAATCTGATGCCATTTTCAGATAAAGACATGGTATAACAAACAACTTGTTTTGTTATACCACCTCTTTATTTGAAAACAGTGTCAGATCTTATGATTGAACGAGAGTGGGACTGGGAAAACTGTGGACGTGGGTGTGAGTGGTGTGCGTGACTGAAAATGATTGTGGATGTGAATTTTTTTTATTCAGTTTTATTCTTGAGTGTTCCTGCTCACGCTGAATTAGTATGCACCTTCTGGTCTGTGATGTCAAAGCCGCACTGTCAAAAAGGAGAGACATAGGTATATATGACATTTGGAATAATTCATTTTATGACTTGTGTAGCACATTTCGGAAAACATTGTTGCACTAATGCAACATTATATTCATTCACATACCTTCATTTAATCAGTGACCACGTTTTTTTTTTTCACGATCTTGCCCAGTCTCCACATTTTGGTGCGTGGTGGTGTTTCTTTTGTACTCCAGGAGATGCAGAGGACAGAATAGCACAGAGAGTTCAGTTCCGCGCTATATACAATCATCAAATTCAAATGTTAACAGTTCACATACACCCAAGGATCGTCCTTTCTACATTTAAGACACGTGTACCTGTTGCAATGTACACACCTCTCTATGGTGTGGTTCCTATTACACCTGACACTAAACTTTCTTTCCTGAGGAAGCGGAGGTCTTGGGACAGAAGCTTGTCAACATTGCATCCTCTTTTCTTTTTCCATCACCTTTTCTTGTAAGAAGCGATGACGAAGATCCTCTGCAAGGTGAGCCAAGAACACTGTTCTTTTCCCAGTAGGAAGGACAGTAATTGGTAATTCTAGTGTTAATGCAATTACTGACAGAAAGGATTGCATTGCTTTCTATTCCTCAGAAGTGACACCAGGTAGCCAATATAAACTGAGGAAAACCAAAACAGTTCTTCAGGGCAAATATGCAGCATTGGTTCTCTTAACACTAGAATTACCAAAGCCGTGCTGCTTCGTTGGAGGACAAGTGTGGGGCAGACTGACTGGCAGGATGATGCCGGACCTCGTCCTGCATCCAAACAGTGCCATTTTTCACCTTTACGCCTGGTGCAGCTGCGTTGTTCTTATATGTGAGTGGACGTTTCTTGCGGGCAGGGCTTTTGTTCTCTTTCTCTGATGTAGAACCCTCATCCTCATCTGAGTTCACCTCTGTTATAGCATTATCTTTATTTGAAAACAGCAGTGTCAGATCGGGGCAAGCATGAACATGACTGAGAGAATAAAAGTGAATAAAAAAAAAAACGCTAACCTTTACAAGAACCATACATTTACACCGGCTGTTACAGACTCAAATCAAATGTATGTTTTTATTGTATAATAGTAACAATAAGAGCAGCTCACTTCTCAAAATGTTTATTTTGGAACGTAGAAAGGCTTGAACCCGTGACCTTTTGAATAGGAATAAGCAGTTCTTACTGCTGTACTACCAAAGAAGTCGCAACAACAATCCACACTAACCCGATTTTGTTTTCTTCGGTTATAGTTTTGAATAAAAGCACACTTGTTCTGTTATATTTGTACCTTTTGTGAAAATACATATTTGATATTTGGACTTCAATTTTCACACATTGTAAATTGCATGTCAAAATGTTGTCGTTAGTACTAAAACATGAAAAAAAGTTTGTGTTTTAGGTATGCGTTTAACATTTGTTGCATTTCCTGCAATCCTACACTCTTACATAGATCTTTGTAGACACGGAACACACATGAAATGCATGTGTTCCAAATAACGATATATTTTTTAGCCTATACAGCTCTAGGTACTACCTCACTCCCTGATAAACAAAGCTTAAGCTGGGAGAGGTGTTTTTCCATTTCTGCGGTGGTGGGAAGATGGGATAGCAAGATGCTTGCTGCTTGGGCTTATCGACACATTTGCAAAACAAAAGACCCTGACGGAGAGGTGTGAACAGATTTAAGGTGGGCCGGATTTAAGAGTTTTTCATAGGCTTTTGTAATTCTAGTGTTAAAAGACAACTGAAATAGAGCCTATACATCATATGTATCACTTTTGAGGTTTAATACATCAGCACAAATTATAATAATGGCTTGGTGATATGTATTATTATGCATACAAGTCGTCATTTAGTTTGGCTGCATTTCCTTGCCCAATCCACAGTATTGTCCCAGTTTCTCTGAAATGTTGTGTATGCATGGGTCGGAGTTGAACTTGTGTTTATATACAGCTTTTGTCAAGTCTTCTTCTATTAATCCCGACTTCTGTGTGGAAAGTTGTGTACACACATTTTTGGTCTCTTTTCGTCTGTATGCAAGCTTTATAAATCTGACTACTGGTCCTTTATCTCCTTCTGCCCTTGCAACCTGCCATATTAAATCCATGTCAGAATGAAAACTAGAAGTACACGGACAAAATTAAATAATGCAATGAAAATTAAACTTAAATCAGCAATACATTACCTCAGAAAAAAATAAAGACTCTCTGGGGAAAAAAAGATGAAGCCTTAGAAAAATCAGAATAGAACATAAATGTACTTGCCAACGTGCAGCAGCTGGTCTCCACATATAGCATGAATGTACTACCCAACTTCTTTTCTTTTTTAGATGGGAGATAGGAAGCAATGTCAAAAACCGCTATACAACTGTTACAAGTAACCTGCCTGTCTCACTGTCTGTGCTGCACCCTGGGTATTTCACCCAAGAGACCCTATGGCAGGCTGTGTTGTTGGCTGGGGCTGTCATTTCTTTCACTTTTGCTGTTATTATTTCATGCATTTACCACTGCTTTGTTCTGTACCAAAAGAAACGCAACATATTGTCAGTTAGTATTTTAATAGATATGATAGAATATAATTCACCTAAGTTAAACAGCTGAAACAAATTTCTTTGATAAAACACAATTCACTTTCACTATTGTTTAAAGCCATTTGTCAAAATATTTACAGTAATTCAGTAAAATATTTTTCAGTCTGTCTAGCCCAGTGACAGCCATGGTTTGACATGGGCTTTGCCACTGTCTCCACCTTGTACTGTTTTGTGGTCTAAAAACTGCATGCTATTCCTTATAAAAGCAGATTGAACTTTCTCATTCTGATATTTTGCTGATTATGGCAATTGTGTAAAGCCCTTTAATGCAGGTCTAGTCTTCTATACTCAGTCTTTCTCAGGTGGACATTATATTTACTAATTATGGAAAAATCACTTAGTAGCTGGGTCATGTACAATAAAAATGACAGCACTGCTCAATCATTTTTTGCAGATTGCCTGAAGCTACTGTTCATGAGCACAGTCTCCTGCTGTGGAGCTTTGCCCCTTTTAGGAATTCTTGTTATTCATATTATTGTCTGGTTTCAGGTTTAGGTTTTCTGTTACAATCTTCCTGACCAAGATTCATTTAGCTTCTTGTACAAGATTGTTGTAAATTCAGGTAATTTTTGTTTATAGTAATTCTAATTGAGCTCAAATTTGCCTTTTTAGGTCTTTATTTCTAGTTGTTCCAGGGCTTTTCTGTCAGGGGGTGTTTGCTAGTATTTAAGTGCGTTTTTGTTCTGTGTCTTCCTCTTTCCTTAATTACTTTTACATTATTTGGCTTAAATCCATTAATTTATTTAATTTTTAAGTAATTAATTTTTTCTCCTTACTTTACATACCATTATTATTGTAGATGACTCATATTATCAATTTATTATGTTTAATTAGGTTATTTTCTTTTCATATTTTTTCTTAAATGGTGTCACAGACATGTGCATGGGTGATGGCAACCTGTCGATCAAGGGGTTGTTGCCTTTTCTTTTCCTCCACTGATGTCACTTCAGGTGTCCGTCTGTTTCTGTTGCAAGTGCCTAAAACTGGAAGATCTGCCATCTTAGGCAGTCATTTAAACTTGCCATCTTGAAAATACGTTCTCATTTGTATTTGTTAAATGCATTTTTTTCCCTCATCATTTATATGAGGTTTGCCTTTGGGTGTCCCAACCCTTTATGTTGTCTCTGACTCGTTTCTTACAATGAGGATTTGTTTGTTTAGTCAAGTAGCTTGGTTGCTGTCAAATACAAGTGACTCCTAATTAGGTGCAGCTTTACTTACAGGGTTTGGTTTGTGCCTTTGTCTAGTCTGGGTTCTTTTTTTTCATGTCTCCAAAATCTGTACTAACCCCTACTTTCTCTGCTGTTTTTTTTTCCGGTTTTCTGTTGTGGCGATCTGCACCACCACCACCCGATCAAAGCATCGTGCTGTTCCTATATTGATTGATTGAAGGCCAGATATCCACATGACCATCATCGTCTAGTTCTTCCATGTGAAGCCTGAAAATCATGAGGACTGATTGAGATCATTTATGTCAAGTAGAATGCATAGTGGGGGCTGAGCGTTCTCATGTTGTTGTTGTTGGGTGTTGTTTTTATCTGCTTATGTTAGGTACAAGTTGATTGGACTTTTCTACCTTTTCTGTATCCCTAAATATGTTATGCCTCCAAAACACAGATGCTCAGAATACCTCCATTAACTTTTCTAAATATGGACCAGTAATGGCTCTAGCCTGAGGGGGTCTTTCCACTTTACTAAACTCTACACATTGTCAGTTGCATTCTCTGTAACATTTTATGGGGTTAATGACTTAAAAACAAAGTGTATTATAATAAAGGAGCTGCCTTTATGATTTTATTATGAAATTGCCATATGGCATTTCTTTGCTCCTTCCACAAGGAATTGATTTGACTTTGTATGCTTTTTTACGTGTGACATTAGACCATTAAATTATTCATAATAAACATTGTGAAA
This sequence comes from Erpetoichthys calabaricus, assembly GCF_900747795.2. Lineage (NCBI taxonomy): Eukaryota > Metazoa > Chordata > Cladistia > Polypteriformes > Polypteridae > Erpetoichthys > Erpetoichthys calabaricus. The sequence continues at coordinate 61,831,821 of NC_041402.2, forward strand.
ACAAGTGCATGAGGAAATGTAGGTGCTGGTGTGAAAAAAATTCAAATAAAAAATGAATTTCTGAATGCTGTTATTTGTCTATATTTACTGTGGAGATAATAAAACATGCATATTATAATAAAATTATCAATGCTTACATTTAGCTGAAATGAAATAGGCATGAATTTAATTCAGGCTCGTCATGTATAGTCCAGATTTCTTAAGTCTAGATTTTCTGTATATTCTATTCCCACATAAGGGAAAAGGCTAAGCACAGCAGGTGTTCACCTGTCATCTTTGGGCACCACTGTTATATCTGAAGTTTTTATTTATGTCATCAAGCAATGTGCACTTGATTAAAATTGACACCTTAAACACCGTGCCAGCTGCTGCTTAAGCTCAATGGGTTTCATTTCATTTGATCTGCTTTTTTATGTAAGGTGCTGGCATTTGTGAAAATGCTGGATACTCAGCAATAGGTATTCCCAAAGATGCTCTGTCACAATTGTTGTATGGTTTCAACTCCCGAATGAGCCTATGAAATGTTTCATGTATAGATATCGGGGCCATACAACTGCACTTGTCTTAGTTTGATGTCTTAAATCACCTACTTCAGATTCAATGACACTGGCAAGGTGTTGGTATTCCCTTAGTAATGTTAACATTTATGAGACCCAAAATTTAAAACTAAAGACTGCATTTGTTTTATATTAGACAGGACACTGATCCAAAGTAAAAAACAGATATATTTAAACTCTAAAACCAACCATACCGAACTTAATTTAAATAGCCAAAAAATTCAAAAGCCAATGGTCTGCTTTTAACACTTGAATTGTACTTCTAACCTTTGTGTTATAGTTTGCCTTTTGATAAATTTCAACAAAAATTCCCAGTATAAATATAGTGAGCACTCTTGTTCACTGTTAAATAAAGCCAGTCACTGAACAATCTGTTGCACCCCACCAAGTCAGGGTGTGGGTCCATAGGCACTGGCAAAGTCCAACCATAGTGTGGTCAGATCTCCCTTATTCTCCTCTCTGATCAGCTGTTTAACTGTCACTCTATGCTCTATTATGTGCTGAAACATTTATTATGCCACCTTTCTGGACTCAAAGGTCAATGTAAGCATTCTTCCATAAGTATTCACTCAGATGCTGAGTGGCAATGTTGAAAAGAAATCCTGAACAAGTCAATGCCCTGAGTATCTTTTCCTCCTCTTTGGGAATCCAAAATACTCTCCACAACTTCTACTACTGAGCTACCTTTCCACTTCTCCAAATGACCCAGAGTATCCACCACAGTTTATATAAAATTGTAGGGCACCTCATGTAAACATTACAGGAGACTCAATTTGTCCAGGGACTGAACCCAATCTGGGTGACTTTGCTTCATCCTTCAACTCATTTCATTTGAGGTTCTTGCTACACTACTGCATGTCTTCCATAGAAGATGGTCATTTGTAACAGACTAGTCAGCTACTACGCTTCTGTCCAAGCAATTGGCTGTTTAACTTGCAGAGATTTTCAATGAAGGATGCTCATTACAACAAGAATTTGAAAGCATTCTTTCTGACACCTGGATATATAACAATTGGGAACTAACAAATTGTTTTAATGTTTGCCATGTTTTGAATTATTGCAATAAAGTTAATTACACTAATGGAAAATGAACAGCGATAACCATACATATAAATGATTTAATATTTGGTACATGTTGTTCTGTCCTTACAATTTCATTATGGAATTTTTCTAAATATGAATAGTTTGGCAGTTAAACAAAAATAAATATTTCAATACTGCTGTACACTTCATAGAAAACAAAAATATCAAAGACAGTAAATAATCTCCATTTATGTGATACTAATAGAAAGCTCTTTTTATTACAACACTTTGTTACCCAGTAAAAAGTTAGGTGGTCTGCTTTATGTATGCCTTTAAAAATCCCATCACCATGCAAAACCGGATAAGTTTTTCTAACAACACAGCTGCAGTCTTCATATTAATCAAATCCATAGAGTCTTCCAACCAATTATCCCAACTAAAATATGCTGGCGCAAAGAAATTCCAATTCATGACTGTTATTCACTTAGCAAAAAAGCTGGCTATTGCCACAATTCTCATCTGTCACTCTGATCTATTTTTCATTCAACTGCCCAATCCACAGACAGACAACACAAGGCAAAATAAATATGCAATATTTTTGAAAGCAACTTTGTCACCTCCAACCCAGATGATTTTATCCAAGGGCATTCCAATAATGAAATTTATTAAGGTGACTAGTTTGCCATACACATGGCCAACTGAAATCTGACACTGAAGGATCCATTATTTATTTTAATGATGTTATATTTACCCAAAGTAGAATTTTCAGTTGAATGATTTTATATCATACATCTTTCCAATTTGGATCCTTATTGTGTTGGGAAGAAAGGAAACCCATTTTCTCCAATCTGCCAAAATGTAACAAAAATGTCACTGTCACAAAAAAGAAAGATCATTTGACTTACATAGAGTGGATATTCACTAAGCTCTTTATATAATACTAATCCTAACAGGAAAATGCTTATAGGTCATATATTTTAAGAGAGTTTTCAACTGAAAATACAGCTAAAATGCAGAGTCATTCAATCATGATGTCTCTTTTGTTACACTAAATGACACTAAACAATTTTCCCTTCACAGTATGTCCAAATTATTGAATATTCAGATTGCATCCATGATGTAAAGTTTAATGGCTTACTACTTACTCTAAATAAAGAAATACCACTGTTTATAAGGAATTGTACTTTAGAACTTCTCTCCAGGCGGCACGGTGGTGCAGTGGTAGTGCTGCTGCCTTGCAGTTAGGAGATCTAGGTTCGCTTACTGGGTCCTCCCTGCGTGGAATTTGCATGTTCTCCCCGTGTCTGCGTGGGTTTCATCCGGGTGCTCTGGTTTCCTCCCACAATCCAAAGATATGCAGGTTAGGTGCATTGGTGATCCTAAATTGTCCCTAGTGTGTGCTTGGTGTGTGGGTGTGGGTGTCTGTGCCATGCGGTGGGTTGGTGCCCTGCCCGGGGTTTGTTTCCTGCCTTACGCCCTGTGTTGGCTGGGATTGGCTCCAGCAGACCCCCGTGACCCTGTAGTTAGGATATAGCGGGTTGGATAATGGATGGATGGATGGAATTTCTCCCCACCGTCCCTTCTACATGTATAACCTCATGCAATTAGAAAGAGTAATAAACATGAAGAAGTTATAACTTTAAATAATGTGCTACTGATAATATTCATAAAATAATAACAAAAAGCAAAGTAAATGTGAATATTGGCAGCCATACAGCCTGATAAATGCTACATGTGTAGTTTCAGGTGGAATACTGACTTGTAGTTACTTAAATGTCTCTACTTAAGTCATCGTTTCTACTCAGATTTCTTCAGCACAAGGAGCTGTCCTCCTAAGTGTTTTGTCTTTCTGGCCATGGTGGGGGGGGGGGATGGGGGTAAAGTGAAATTTATATACCATCTATCCACATCCTTAAACCAATAGGGCACTGTGGTACAGAATAAAATAAGCAAAAAAAAAAAAAAAAGCAAACCAACAGACTATCTTGATTCCAGCAAGAGTGTCAGTCTTCACTCCACATGTTCTCTTTGGAATGCAGCCTCTGGACCTTATTTCATAAAATGATCAATCACAAAGTGACATCCAGAGATATCTCCTCAATGCACCAACAAATTTTTCGCAGAAGTGTGTCAAAAAACGACACAGGGGAGCCTTTATACCAACAGCAATATGCATGGATAATGCCTCACTATGACTGTGACTACCAAGTAAGTTTTTTTTCTTTTTAAATTTTTCTTCCTCTTTAGTCATTCTACAGTAGTATGTGTTCAGACCACATTGTGTTTGTATATATTCATATTTATTGATCTATTTATCTATTTATTTATTTAAAGAGATTCTGTAAAAAGATAACTAAAGTTTTATCTACTTGATCAGGGACCCAGAGCCACACACACACACACAAACAAGCTGTGTTTGGGGGGCATAAACTAGTGCAGACTAGCTGTGAGCAAATCAGTGCCACCTTCATGGTGTAGGCAATAGAAACATTTCAACTAGCTAAAGAAGTTGCACATCTTGACAACATGAACTGAAAGATCAGAATTCATAAGTTTTGTGTCTTTTTCTATAGAATTTCAACTAAGTGTGCCTTGTTATTCTCATTCATTTATATATCTATATACATATTTACAGTATATCTGTATATACTTGCATATATCCATCTAATATGATCTTTATAAGTAAATTATATTATTTGGTTTATTATGTCAAATGTGTTTGGGTTATTTGTTGAAAAATAGTCTATCATTATGTCCAGACTACAATAGAGAAAGTGGAATTTTTTCAGTGCAGACTTTCACTGATTTATAATTATACAGATTTCTTCCTATTTTCGGTGTTCCAGTTGAAAGGAGAAACAGAGATCCTTCACACATCTTACACTAGTGATGCAAATAGTTCCTTAAAAGAACTAAAGAAGAGAAAGACACGTTAGTGGTGGGTTGCTAGTAGTGTTCAAATGTACTGGCTTGGCATATCTCTAACAGTAAAGTATTCCAGATTTTTGGTGCGAAAAACAGAATGCTGCTACATCAGTTCTTATATGCTGCACTCCCAGAATACTAAACAAGCCAGTATTAGAGGATCTAAAATTACTGTTGTTTAAATTAAAAGGCTTTATTTTTTAGCTCCATAAAACAAGGCAAGCATTAAACGACTTGATTTATTCGATAATTTTAAAAATAGAATTCTGCTAGATATCCATCTGGGCAGATGGCTTACCAACTCTGTAAACGTGATAGCATCCTGAATCTCAGAAAGCCTCAGAGGGCTATTCAATTACCCTAAACATGGTGTCTCAAACTGTGACACTTCTATTTTATATATAAAAAACATGTTTATAACATCCATTAACTCTTTCTGATGTTTATAAAAATAACAGTATTCATTCAATTTTACTTAATTATTAATGTTTGGTGACTTTAATTCCATCTAAATTACTGATTTTTTTGTAATTGTATTCTGAATTTCTTTCTTATGTAATTGCCGAGCCATAATATTACTAACCTATTCTCTGTGCACAAATGCCATTGTCATGACTTAAGTATTGTTGCGTTGTTTCTTTTATGATCAATAAGTTAAATTCTGATTGCAATAGCTATCTTTCTTATGAAGCTTAGTGATGAGCAATTTTGCATATGCATCATCAATTTTAGAAACATCACTTGTTAATATTGACACCATTCTGGATTGTAATATATATTTGCGTAAAACATAAATTGTTTGTCCTAATACTGTCTGTTTGCTTTAGGTTTTCCCAAAATGTTCCTTTAGAAACGTTAATTCTGAAAAAAAGTCAATTTGTGTAGAAATCAATGTAATATATTATTCATTTTCTTTTAATAAAGCGTTGATATTATTTAAAATTCTAAGCACCAGCACAAATGGAGCATGGTCAGAAATAACAATGGCATTATAATGGCAGGTATTAACAGAGGGAATCAGGTTTTCATCGATTGAAAAAGAAGTCAATTTATAAATGAGCAAGATGCATTGAAGAAAAAAGAATACTGTCTCCAGTACACGTTAAGAAATTCCATGGTCAGATATGTTATGGTCCTTGACAAAATGTGAGATTACTGAAGTATTACGTTTACAGCTGGAGATGATTTGTCTATTAGTACACAATTAATATTTTCTGAAACCTTGAGCTTTTTCACTGTTCATATTAGCAATTTAAGAGCGAACTTTAACTATGAATTCTTTATTACCTTAACATGGTGTGTATTTGTTAGCCAAGATTAATTGAGTTTCATGCATTTTCTCAATTACTAAAATGCAGCACACCACCAAATTGGAGATTACCCTTTTAACCATAAATTTAGTGGTTTTGTGAATCAGTATTACTAACAATAATAGTACCACTAATAATAATTATTATTATTAATAATAATAATAATAATAAAATGTATTTATATAGAACCCGTTCCATGCTCAAAATGCTTCAAAGAAAATGACAATGAATGATCGGGCATATACAACACTGGAAACAAATAATATCTATATAAAGCATTAAATACAGCAAACACAAAACTTCGAATTATAATAAGAAAAAATATACCAGAATACAAATACAAAAAATACAAAATACTACAAGAAAGCATTGAACAAATAACATAATTTGTGTTACAAACACAAATAACCCAACCCACTTGGACAGAAAGGGTTAGTAAGTCAGGGTAAGTTAAATGTGTTTAATTTGAGATCATTTCAAAGTCTGGGAACTCTAGAACTAAAGGCAAAGGCTCTTTCACCCATAAAGCACAGGTTAGTTTGGGGTAGAACAAGATTGCCAGACTCAGTTAACCTTTTTTGGGTGGACAGCAGCATGGTGATGGAGGAGTTTACTGATGTAGTCCAGTCCGAGGCCATTTAAACCTTTGTGGATTATGAATAGAATTTAATATTCAGTCCTATAAGACATAAGGAGTCATTGAAGGCTGAGCAGGATGAGTTTTATATGTTCACTGTTGTGGGTTTGTAGAAGGACTCTTGCAGCAGAGTTTCCAACTGGAGCTAACGTAATAGATTAGAAGTGGCATCTGCCAGTAGAGAGTTACATTAGTTAATACGGGATATAATAAAAGGACGGACAAGTTTCTCAGCTCCAGAAAAGGAGAGGAATGAAAAAACACTTGATATGTTCCAGAGGTGGAAGTAAGAAAGTTTTTAAGGTGATTTATGTGGACAGAATAAGAAAGTGAGTAACTACAAATGACAATTGAAGAACAAGAAGGACTCTGATTGAAAAGGAGTTCATTTTCTTAAGCTGAGCTTTAGTGCCAATTAACATGACTTTGGTTTTTTTGCAGTTTAATTTTAAAAAGTTCTGCTTCATCCAGGTTTTAACATCAATGATACAAGTTGTGAGCTGAATAAACTCTGATGAACTTTCATCTTTTAAAAGTGAAATAGACCTGAATATCATAATATCATAAAAATGATAACCCAGTCCAAAGCTAAGAATAAAATGGCCAAGAGGAAGCATGTATGTGCAGGACAGTAGAAGGCCAAGGACAAAGGCTTGATTGACTCCTTCTGTGACTGAGCTGGGCCTGCTGTTGCCAAGACTAACAAACCTTTGTCTATCAGTCAGACTGGACTTAAACCACTGTAGGGCAGTGGCAGAGATACCCAGATTATTCTCTATTCCTTTTTGTCATGATACCCTGCCAACAGGATTTCATTTTGTCTGGATTGATCTGCCTTATTTACAGTAAATCAGTATCCTACAGGATGACTATTTTTGACTTTAGTATCTGGATATGTGTTGACCCTTTTGATTCAGTGTTCACAGTTAAGATCATTAATATTCCATCTACAAAATATAGATTTTTGTATTTTAAAATTTGTATTGCTTGATTGAAAGAGATTTTTTTAATTATTTTTGTTAAAAAGACAGGGTCTTTTATCTGCTGGATCCTGCCACCACTGACATAGTCATTAAATGTAAATAATGAAAGTTGCCCTCTCCTCACCATTTCACCCAACTTGCCTCCCCAAATGAGGCTAAGACCAAAAAGCTCCTGTCCTCTGAAATTCACACCAGACACCCATAAAGCACAGGGCCCAAAAAAACAAAATTTCCAATTGAACATTTAATACAATATCAACAATACAACTACCTTTTTCTGTAAGGTAAGAAACACAGACATACCCAAAATGTATTAAATATATTATATACTGAATTATAAATAACCATTGCAAACTAGGAATGCTTATGTTAATTAGTAATTAACTGCATAATAAACAGCTGTTAGCCAAAAACTGATGACTGAAAGGATGGAAGTAATAATTTAAGATAGCTGCCTTTCAAGCTCAAGGGGCACTTGACCTCATCTTTACACTATTTTGCGTCATTTTTGGCAATGTGTTTATTTTTCTTTCTACTTGGGATTACTGGAAGTTCTAACAGTTTATCTATGAACAAATATACACACACTGATGATTGATGTGATGGATGCCATGTTATACTATAAGCAGATGCAGAACTAAGAAAATGTTTCAAATCTTAGCTGGCGTTTTATCTTCTTTAATATCTCATTGATGGATCCTGTTCCTCCTCCTGTTTCAAAGTCAAAACAATTATCCTTGGAGGAAAGAAAACAAAATGGATGATCTCAATAACTACAGACCAGTGACACGTATTTCTGTTTTTATGAAATGCTTTGAGAGGTTGGTGGTTGTTTACCTCCAGTTTGTAAATCCTCTTCACTGGTCTACAGAGAGTACCATATATTTTGTGCTTCATCTGTCTTGACACATAGGAATAACAGAAACAGCCATAACTATTTAGACTATAGGTCAACCCTTTTGTACCATCAAAGCTGATCATCAGTCTCCTACATCTATGACTAAGGAAGCCACAATCCATCTGCAGAGAGTGTTACTATGCGAATTTACAGCATCACCTTCACTGATACATAAAATAGACACCTTATGGGATAATGTGACAACCAGCACTGTATTTGTTTGCTTATGACAACATGGCCAAATATAGCCAGCACCATTATTAAACTTGAAAATGGCACAATCATTGTAGACCCGATAGTCAACCATGGTAAAGAGAAGAGATTTGACTTTTGATACAGTTGTGAAAAAATATCACACCTTTTAATATCAACAAAATTAAGAAGACTCTTAAGCTTCAAAAGTCCACTCAGGTTTTAAAGCTTAATAAAAGGTGCATGGGCTTGAAACAACTACTGATTTTAAAATTCAGTTCAATTTATTTTGTATAGAACTCTTTACTGATATAGCATTACCACATGCTGGTCAGCATAAAAAGAAGCTTAAATTCTTTTGTTGCTAATCCCAGTATCTCAGGTGCTAAATTCATAGGCTGGAGAAGTAGCTTGACAATGTACCAGTGCCACAATGTACCACAGCATGTGATGGTGCGGGTCTGCCCCACGCTATCGCGTCCCACTGGAAGCTTCTTCAACCCACCAAAACCGCTAATGTCTCAGAGGGTTGAGCTTGGCAAATTAGGACACCACACAAAGCAAGGGGAAAGTGCAAAGTGTTCAAGTGCTTTTATTAAAAACATTCAAAAACAAACAGAGTTCAAAAGTGCAATGCGCAGTTCCCAAATAAATAAATCTGGCAGGAAACTGGCCTTTTCTAAGAGCCCGGCACATCTTTCTTAAAACTGTCATCACCTTTGTTTACCCCGAATGGGCCTTGCAGCAGAGAAGTTGCCCTGCCGACAGACACAGCCAGCCTTCCACAGGTCTGGGCCCCTGCCATCTTATAGTAAAGCTCCCCTTCTGGACCTAGGCCTGGGTCCACAAAGGCCATGATCTTCATATTGGGGCTCACAGTCCAAGCCTCATCAACCCCCGCTGCCTTCCTGGTCTTCTGCGGCGAGTAATTCACACTCCTGGTCACTCCTGCTTCTCATAGATGCTTAGCTGGAGTGACCCAATTCAATGCAGAGAGTGTCAGCCATACACTCCTCTCCAGGGGTGCTCTTCCCAGCTGCCTGCTTTCTTTCTCTCGAGCCCACTCTTTAGCTCGCTTGCTTCTGCATTCACGTGCTCTCACTCAAGTCTTCCTGCTGTCTTCTCTTTCGTTAACCTCCATTCTGATGTCTGTTTTCTGGATCATTCCCTTTTCCTCATGTTGGCTCATCGCGTGCCACAGAAAACCAATGAAGGAATTGAGAAATACTGCACCTTCATCACCTTAATCAACCGCAATTACTCAATCAACTCCATGCATGCACCCACGGAGAACGATTAATTATTTATTAAAAACGGCCAGTATTTCTGAACTGCAGACCTGCTGTATCACACAGGAGGAGAGTGAAATAAGAACCAGAATGAGGAATTAATCTGCTCTAATGAGGGTATGCCAGTCTAAAACACTGTGTCTTCAGCTTGAATTTAAATGCAGTGACCAAAGAAAGAGCCATTAGATTGTATCCAAAGAATCTGAAACCCGAAAAACTTACATAGCACCAGTTGTAATAGTCAAACTTTTCTATTCACCTGACATGTCTGAATCCATTGTTATTTTGGGACTTTTTCTTTTATGGTGCTATATAAAGTTAAATCAATCTTAACTTTGTCATTATGTTTTACATTTTAAATCTTTTATGCCTGTGAGTTTTCTTCCTTTGTAATTACTCTAGTAAAGCCACTCTGGCTGTTTTATCCATGAGCTCTTTATTTTAACAGACAACTATTCTATGTGTTATAAAGAAAAAGACAGTAGGGAGATAATAAAGTGCTGAGAACTAGCTGGTACCCCAATTAATACAGAACAAAATTAGGAAAAAGAACGAAAAATTCCAGTGGCATTATTGCAGACATTGTGCATCTTTGAGTGCCTCTCTTCTCCCTCTTTGCTTCAAAATGAACACCAGCTTCTGACAACCCTGTTCTTTAAATAGCACATGGGGTGGACAAGGTGGAACTTTCTGGGTAGAAGTTGTACCAGTGGGCTTCATTCTCCTGAAAGAAGAGAGGCTGCACTTTCTCAGACACTGGTGTCTGTGTCCTCACCTCCATAAAGTCATGAAGATGTTCCTTATTCACTCATGTGCAACTGTGTATTTATTGTTCATTATTATTTTAGCTGATATTAGGATATATGAAGGCTCTTCTCAGATTCTCAAGAATGCTATGTGATTTATGTTTGATTTGGATTTTTCTGTTGTACAATACCTATTTTTCCTTTAACTTTTCCTTTAACTAGAATTTAACTAGTGTTTGCTCTAAACCTTCAGTAAAAATAAAGTATGATTTATTGAATTTGGAGGATTTGTGTATGGTTATCATTGGAACTCAATTTTTATATCTTTAACACATTGACTGCTGGACCATTTATTATAAAGTAGCTGCAGTGTAGGTCTATGCATATATGATAAATAAGGAACTCATCAAAACTTGTAAAAAATGTTTCAAAAAGCAACAGTTTTATTATTAACTGTAACTATGTTAAAAATGTAAAGAAACTGTTAATAACTTAATTTGACTAGCAACATGACTATAAGTCTCCGTCTGAATGACAGTCCAAGAAGTACGGCACCTCACAAAGTAGAGGCTTAGAAAAACATGTGCTGCATATGTAACACATTTCTGTCTATTCGTATTGCACACAGCACATTTAGTAATTAGTGACTGTTCGCAGTCAGTGGGTGACAGAATGTCCATGCAGTGCTGTGCTGATAGTTGGATTCCTTGTGCAGAAGAAATTCCTTCGGGGCAGCTATCAGCATCAGTGCCACTGTCATTATGATCATAAATATTCATCATGCAGCAAATCTAATTGTTTCAAAACATTAGCAGCTTTATACCTTTATTGCAACAACATAACTACAGATTGTCTTTTTATAGCATTCTTTTCAAAGCTGTTGTCACCAAAAAAAAATCAATGGTTATGGTATACTGAGATACGCATTTGACAAACTCAGTGAGATACGGCTTAACTCGTACCTTGTGTTCAAAGTGTTAAGCCATTTGAAAATAATCTATTTTAATGTTGCTTAAGCCATTGCTTTCCTGGAAGTTCATGAACATTGCTAAATCATTGTTGACTTCTGAAATATGTAGGATTTCTTCCCTACAACAGAAAATTAAAGCTTGAAACAAGAGTGTCTCTTCTCTCGTACAGAGCTGTATTTGAAACTAATATGGAGGCTTTTCCTATTTTTACAGTGACTTATAAAATGCACATTATAAACAGATTGAGTATGAGAAAGGCACTATATAAATAAAATGTATTATTATTATTATTATTATTATTATTATTATGATGTGTGTTTGATACTGAAACTGTTAAGAAATATTTTGCCTGTTAATTTATTTCACATTTTAGAATTTTGTTTAAATAATATCATCATCTCCCTTTTTTTGGACACTTTTAAAAAAGCTTCACCTTTTGCACTTCTTTCAACATAAAGCCAGACTTTTAAACTGTTGACTGTCTTACACATATGCCATTACTAGTATATTATAGAATTCTGACTTTACTCCAGTGTTTGTCTCACTTCTCAGAGATGGGCACATTATTGGTCAATTTTAAAGTGGCCCTTTAGTTTGTGCAAGTGTGTCCCTTGAGAGACTGTTTCCTATACTTTGTCTCCTTGGTGATGAAAATCTTTCTGGCTCCCTGTTTCCATAAAGTTGGATTAAATGATTTTTCATAAATTGTTTGTGACAAATTCTGTTTTCTTTTTTACCAAGATTTTTAAACCAGTATCATCTCTCACAGGAAAATAATGTATTATTTTAATTAAAGAAGGCAAGCACCATCTTTAATAAAAAATATTTGTCTAGTGCAATCCAGGTAAACTAATTGAGCCTTGAAAACAAAGCGTGGGGTAAAGGGATCCATGCCAGTCTGACACCTGCACTTCAGGGAATGAGTGAAGACAGAAAAATTGATTTTTTTTCTCTTAACTGTGTATGTCAGGAAAACTGTTAAATGTTACTTTTTACAATAAGTCTAAAAAAATTTCATTACATACTGAAAGCTGCAGAGCCTTAGGCTTATATTTTCCTGTTTGAAAGATGGATAGACAGAAAAATGGGACCCAAAGAATTCAATTTCAGTTTGTTGTCTCCTCAGCCCCAGCTCACTCTGAGACAGAAGGTAGGGCTTGAACAGACTGTCACATTGAATCACAATAAAGCATGCTTCCAGGTGAACAAATTACAAATGTGCTCATGGTGGGTGAAGACAAATTGGGTTGAAAACATCTAGATAGGAGAGTTATGAGGGCAAGATCATCTTTCAATGCATCAGTTGGAAAAAAAATAGCTGGACATTTCTACTGAACTGCAGGTAAGCAAGAAATGGTATTGTGTATTTTTGAGTTTCAGAAAATGCTTACTTTTGGTTTTCAAATCTGTTTATTTACTAAAAACAAAGCAAAGAAAAGGCTAAAAATCAGGCACTGCCACATCAGATTGACTATGAAATGCTTGTATGATCCAGTGCCCATGTATCATAATGCCTAGTACTGCTGATTGTCAAAATTCACCTAAGCATATATACTGTGTTCTCTGGAGTGCTTGTTTGTCGAATATTTTCCTGAAGGTGCACTGTGTAGAAGGCTTAGACAATTTCACATGCTACAAAACCTGCTATTTATCTATATAAATTACATTGAGCATACAACGGAAAATTGAAAGATTTGCATAAGAAAACAAAGGAAAGGGTAAAAGTTTTCTTTTTGCTTAAAGATATTATAGAAGTTCTCTTAATTGTTTCAATAACACAAATTAAACCTTTTTCTGATGCTTTTCTTAGTTTGAAGATGTATATCTTCATAACTTAACAGGGTCAAGATTTAATTGCATTCTGTACTGTGTTTGTGCATATTTTCTCTTATTTTTTATTTCCCATTATTGCTTTGTTTCATGAATTGAGAATGGCTGTTTCATCATGATACCATAAACAGTGTGATCACATGGGGCCTCATGTATAAATGGTGCGTACACACAAAAATGTTGCGTACGCCTGTTTCCATGCTCACGTCGAGATGTATAAAAACTAAACTTAGAGTAAAGCTGCGCACATTTTCACGGCAGCCTCAGACCATATGTACGCACATTTCTGCTTGGTTTTGTAAACAAAAGACACCCAACGTCAAAGCAGTGGTGCTATTTCTGTGTAGTTTCACTTTCTTCTTTATATTCACACCCATGATGCAGGCTGTATCAAATACACCAAAATTAATTGCTTATCTTTAATAAATTTAAGGCACTTAATTGTAATCAGTCTTAGAGATCATACTGATTTCTTGTCCCATAATGATGACTCCTAATTTGATTTAGATTTCTAAGAGCTTTTCTCTTGGAGCTGTGTGCTGTTAGAATACCAGGATGTACACTTGGTATCATTTTTATGATGAAGCACCCGTTCCAGCCAGCATTTCTCATGAGGCAGGAACAATCCCTAGACAGGGCACCAGCTCATCACAAGGCAAATACAAGCACACACATACACTAGTAGCATCAGTTTAGCTTCACCAAATCCCCTAACCTGCATGCCTTTGTAAGGAAACCAAAGTATGAGAATGAAACCCAACAGGGAAACATAAAAACTCCAGGTAGGAGTGACCCCCTTACAGTGATGCAGCAGCATTACTGCTGCGCCACTGTGCCTCCACATGTTTAGTACATGCTTTAATGCATTTAATCATGAAAATGATTTCAAGTGTAAATTTTAGTATTCTAAAATATTCAGAGAGCTGTAATATCGTGAATGTAATGTATTCTGTGTAGCAGTCACTGCCTGTGCGCTCCTATCAGTGTAAGAGAAGTCCAATTTAAGAAGCAAGTACTGATTAACAAATGGATGGGGGAACACTTAGAATATGAGGCATTTAATGGGATACTTTAGTTACGAAGGGGTTTGAGAAACTCTAGTAAATTCAACATTGATTTTAAGATGAAGTTCTACTTTAATGACAAAAACTACGAGATTAAAGTGAAAATTTTGAGATTAAAGTCGACATTTTGACTTTAATCTCAAAATACACTTTTTTTTTCACTGTGTCCTCTTTTTTTCTGTGACATTAATATGCTTCAGTATGATACTCAGATGGTGGGCTGCAACTCATCTTTTCACGTCGACTTTGATATCTGACCACTTCTTTTACAATTTGGGCGTGGAGCAACTTTTTGAAGTTGAACTTCTGAGTGCTTCTGCAACTCTGTGCCACTCCATCAATTTACTTTTGTTGCTTATACCACTGCTTAAGCCACCAAATAGTATGTTTTTTCCTTGCCTCCACATCACTGAACAGGACCTCCATTTCGCATTTGCTGATATTCTTTTCTTTTTACATGTGCTTTTGCCATTGTCTTTTATCAAAAAACTGAATGGAAGCGCTATTTATATTGAATTGCAAAATTCTGGGAGTTTTTTTGTGGATATACACATTTCTAGTTTTGTCTGTACACCATGTTTTAGTATGAATTCTACTCAAGGCATTATACTCGAGGCCCATGGTCAAAGAGGCATTTTTATATGTCATATTAGACATGGCCCTTTAACTATTTGCACCCCTATAAACAGCAGGGGCCTCATGCATAACGGCGTGTGTAGAATTCACACTAAAACATGGCGTACGGACAAAAGCGGAAATGTTCGTACGCACAAAAAAATCCAGATGCATAAATCTATGCATTCGCCAACTTCCACATTCTTCTGCTCCATAAATCCCGCTCAACATGAAAAGTAATGCACGTGCATGCACCTGCTGCCACTCCCCATACTCCATACTTCACAAAGTCACACAGTGCCTGAAATAAAAAAGAAGTTGTCAGATATCAAAGTCACCGTGAAAAGGCGAGTTGTAGCCCACCGTATGTGTTGTCATATAAAAGCTTATTAGTGTACAGAGAAAACAAAATAGGCACACAGTGGAAAAAAAAGCTTGAAATGTCAATTTAATCTTAAAATGTCCACTTTAATCACGTAGTTTATTTTGTCATTAAAGCAGAACATCATAAACTTCATCTTAAAATCGTTTAATTTACTAGTTTCTCAAATCCCATAATAACTAAAGTAGCACGTTAAATACTTTGTTTTGTATTTGATCTTCTATGTGCTCTATGTGTGTGAATCACTACGTGCTTCTTAAACGGGCTTTCTCTTCATCCGACAGGACACAAAATTCATTACATTGATGATATTACAGCTTTCTGAATAATTTAATTTCCGAGATGTATACTTCATATCATTTTCATGATGATAGGAATTAAAGCATGGTATTAAACATGAGAACTCATGGTGCAGTGATTGTTCCTGCCTCACGCAAGATGCTTGCTGTGTCGTGTGCAACCTTCGATGAAATAATTTACTGTACCAGTACTGTCTCTCTCAAATATACTAACCCCCAATTCCTGTCCTTCCTTTTCTTTCTCCAAGTACCCAATCGCCACACAATCAGCTCTGTAATAGATGTTAAGCCATCTGTAAGATGAGAACACCGATTCCTCAAAACATCTATCCTTCCAGTGTCGCACAAGCCCCAGCAACAATACAGCGCAAGGCAGGAACAATCTGTGAACGGAGAGCCAGCTCCTTGCTAGCACTGCGACACCGTCTCCTCACATGTTTAATTATTAATAATATACTAGATTATTTAAATGAAGTTAAAGTTTTATCTGTATAACATAATAAACACAGTTAGCTACATTTCATCTTAAAATGATATCGTCTTTATAAAGTGGCTCAGGTTGTGCAATATTATAACCGTATCCCAAGTTTACAGTGGCACAAACAGTTCTACAAGGAGCACTTGATGGATTGATTGATTGCGTTTATAGTTCTTGGGATGAAACTGTTTCTGAACCATGAGGTCAGTACAGGAAAAGTTCTGAAACGTTTGTCGTATGAGAGCAGTTCAAATAGGCAGCATGGCTGAGGCAGCGTGTGCTAGATGCTGTATACCGATAATTCTGTTTCCGATCAGCTGCTGTAGAGCTGCTCAGCACTCAGATACAGTGATATAAATACTCTGAGTAGTGCAGTGAGAGTAATATGGAAAAAGATGATCCGCTGTGGCAACCCCTAACGAGAGCAGCTGAAAGAAGAAGAAGTGCAGTGAGAGTAACAACACTTAAGCAGCTATGGTATTTGGAATAGTTTGGCTACTTCGTGGACCATTATATTGTTACAGGTTAATTACAATCAGATGCCTTAAACTAATAAACAGTATGTGGTTAATTTCAGTTTATATGATAAAGCCGTGTCAGGGATGTGGATCTAAAAAAGAAAGGGAAACCACATTGGAACAAAAGCACTGCTGTCACGCTGGGTGCCGCCAGTTTGCAAAACCGAGCGGAGAACTTGCGTACGCCAGGGTTTGAGCTAACGGGAAAATGTGTGTGGGTTTATGCCAAGTTTAGGTTTTATACATTGCGATTTGAGCGTGGAAATGGAAGTACACAACATTTTTGTGCGTACACACCATTTATACATGAAGCCCCAGGTCTGGTAGTCAAAACATTTCATATTATTTTTTTTTAAATGTCCTTTTGTTATTCATTCTCAATTTCCACATATTTTATCATAGATTTGTTGCTTTGCTCTTTTTTTTTCTGTTAATTTCTTTGTATTTTGTACTTTTAGCATTTGTACTAGTCTCCTTGCTATTCCCTTTTTCTGGTCTGTGGCAATGTTTTCCTCTGTAGGAAATAATTAACGCTGTGCAGATTATTTTATTGCTTTGTGAAAGTGTTATGACTTAATTTCTGAAAGAAAAGATAAGACTGTGTTTACCCCAAATAATTTATACTTACTTTTAATAAACTCAATAAGTTGGAATCAGATAAAAAGCATAAGCAGACACTATAAACAAAAGAAAAGAAAACTTATTCAAGAAACAGTGGCCCAACTGTTTAACTGGAACGGTGCCTGAATTTAATTAGATCAGTCTTCTGGATTGTCCTGGAGTGTAGCACACCTGGAGGATTGGGGAGGCCTGCTACCCTGGTTTGAATTAACAAAAATAAATTAACTAAAACACAAGAAGATAAAAACAGACTATTTTAACTAAATTAAAATAAACACATACTATGGTAATATACTTGGCAGAATTAAGTATAATGCAAACAGAACAGAAGAAAATGACAAAAATTCATTGAAGATTTTTCCACTAGGGAATAGGTTTAGGTAATACCACATAGCCAGTGCTGAGCCAGTCTGTCAGGAATATTTTATTTAGGTAAGCCGGTGTTACTTCATGTTCATTTTAATTGCATCATTTGTCATCTGTTTGTGTATTTGATTTACATAGGCAGCACAATTTTGCTTTTTAAAATTTCATTTGTACTACCATTTTGTGTGTCAAGTCACTGTGATGTTCTATGGTTCTTAGTCATGTGATGCATATGCTGTTTAACAAATGGCATCAGGGTGGCCATAATATATAAGCAGCATCTAAACTAGATTAATGGGATGACTTAGCAATAGCTCAATGCTTGGGCAAACGTGCAATTTAGGGAAAAGATTTGAGTGTTGACTTTAGTTTTATTTATGACATTGATGTCACTATTATGAATATTCATGAATATACTTAAAAATGAAGTAAAGGGCAGCACAAAGCTCTTTAGAGTACCAAAACATTTAAACAATTCTGCTATAATTTGTTTCAAAGTTTCAATGCATTTGACATCCATCTAGTGATATTTCTTTGCCATTTGTATTAACATTATGGATCAGTGATAGACTGAAGCACCAATCCTGAAAATCACTGAAGTATCCTGATCATTATTGCAGCTATGATGTAATATCCTTTGTCCAATGCTTAGCATTGACAATAAAACTGTAAAAGGAGTTATATTCCATATATGACTTTTTGGGTCCACTGATGTAGAAAGATTGCTGATTGTGAGGTCCATGCTAACTTTTTATTTTTGAGACAAATAAAATAAACTACCTTCCAGCTTGTTTAATTGTGCATTTTCATTTTTGAGTGCCATAAAGGTAATTTCCTATTTAGGACAAATCTTTATAAATATTTTCTGCCAATCATCACCATCCTAACATTCAGCATGACAATATGAATTTCATTTGCTAGAGGTGTTAGATGAGTGCTTCATTAACTTTTATTGTGTTATTTTACTATTTATTGTTAAGCTTTGTTTTAGGTGCTGCTACTATAAGGAAATGTTATGGACATATTTCATTCTTAATTGCATATACTTTTTATATTGAACTGGGTACATTATATACTTAAATTGAGATTTTTATATTGCACGCTAATGGTGTCCATTTTAGGATGATTATTTTACATATCTTCCATCATGCATTATTTATCATTTTTCAATAGCACATAATGCATCACTACTCACATCTGACTCATCTATTTGAGATTGTGTCTCATACACTGTATATGCAGACATTCAATATAAAACTGAATGTATTGAATTATTGAACTGAATGTAACTGACCTACGATTATTTTCTTAAAATGACTTTATTTCTGAGGTATTGGCAGTTTAATGTTATAGAAAAAAATGAAGCTGCATATGCATGTATTTGTGTGGAAATAGCACATATGGAATTGTAACACCCCAAAGAGCAGTGCACTTAAACAAAACATAGACAGGAATACAAAGAAAACTTCCTAATAAATAAATCCCACTTTCTATTTACAAAACGTAAGTCATAGAAAGCTGTTAGTTTTGCTGTTCCTAATGTGCTATTTTGCCTCATTCAAAGCCACTTAAAACATTGTGACTTTGCCTATTAACTATCTCTTACAGAGAGTGAATTAAAAGACTAAATATTGTACCAGAGGTCTAATTTTTAACTTCATTTATTCCCAGGGAAGAAGGGTAAAAACATTCCTTTTGCTTTTTAAACAACTACAGTTTATTCATTGTTCATTCATTCTTTTATTGAACCTGCCTTCTCCAACAGAAAGGTTCTTATGGTCACACCCTACAGCCAGCAGCTTTGGGGGCAATGCGGGAACAAATCCGTATATCAGTTCATTGTAAGTTACATTCACACATACACTTCCACACTGCTCATCCAAGGCCGTATAGCCTAACCTACCCATCTTGGGGTAGAGGAACCATCGCGGCTATCCAAAACCCGGTTGAACATGAAGAGATCATACACACTCCACTAATATAGTACCTGGACCATAACGTCAGACCAGCAGAATGGAGTTGTGAAGCAGCTGAACACAACAACACAGTGTTTTGAAATAATATTAAGAAGAAGGAAAATGCAGAGACTGGAAATGTCAAAGTGTTTTTTTGCTTCTTAGGGTCAGTATTGTCACATGGACAAAGTACATTGGAACTCTTACTTGCATATGCTAATAAACATGAAACATGTCATCTCTCTGTGGTGTCATGATCAGTTTACGTCAAATTTGTCTCTTCTGTTAGATATCTGATAGCCAATAGTTAAGTAATATAATAGCATTATAATTATTAAAAAAATTGTTAAGCAAATATCCACCAGGTTCTTAATAATTTTTAAAAGAAAGATTTAATACATTTGCAGTAAGAAATAGATCAGAAAAGCTTAATGAAGTATTATGTTCTTCTTTGTTCACTTTTATGTCTAGTAAGTGAAAAAAATGACAACGGTTTCACACTTGTAAATGAATTTTAATGCGATTTTAAGCACATTTTCACATTTTTTATTTAAAAAGTGCATGTAAAATTGTATTGCATTGTTTAATTCTCAAGGGAAGTGATGCTCAATTTCTTTAAATATGAACACCAAATCCCGTAAAACATTAGTTTAATATTTCGGCACACTGTGTTTGAAATGTTTTTTTCTTAGCTGCTAATTTTGAGGTGGAGACACTCATCCTTCTGGGGAAATCTTCAAACATGTTCATTAAACAGAAACGCTGTATAAATTTGGTGGTTCATTTAAACTGTGGCAGGGTGGAACATACAGTGTGTGTAACTCCAGTCCTCATTGTCAGCATTGGTAGCCCATTTGGAAGTTTATTTACTAAGTTGGAAGTTGAGACCTCATGCAATTAGGCCCATATTAATTATACCTGCTTCATTATTAATAAGCCTTTTTTGCTTGAATTCTCTTGTGGACTCAAGTTAGTTGAGAGTTGCACTTAAATAGCCAGAGAAAATTATAATTGCAGTCTGCATATGGAAGTCAGCACAAAACCACAGTTTTTAGTTTCATGACTCCAGAATTTTGAGTTCTAATTGCAAGATCTACCTGTGGAAGTTGTTCTGTACCTACTTTGGTTTTTGAGCAAATGTGTTGATCAGTGGTTCCAAATTGGCCAGGGTGTATGCCCTGGAATGGATTGGTGCCCAGTCCTCAGCTGGTTCCTGCCTTACACCTAATGATGTCAGGATGGGCACTAGTTCCCTGTGACCCTGAATCAGGTGAGTTCTAGTTAGCAGTTGGGTAATAAAAAGTTGAATGAATGGATGGAAAATGTATAACTTTACGCAAAATGTTATTGTTACATCTAAGTGGAAATTTTGCATGGTTTTTAAAGCTTTTGCTTAACCTTTGGACCATCACATAATTTCACACAGTTAAAACCCACAAGAGGAGATACATTTTAATGAGCACAAATTTGCATGGCAATTCAAGTGTTTGGAGCAAATGACATCATGATCTGATTTTGAAATAAATAGCCTTAACTTTTGAATTACCAAATGCATTATTTAATGGTGAAATAATGTTAAATTAATTACACAAGCCTCTCCCTTTATCGCCTTTTTATGGCAATCCTTAAGTGTGGCTATCAAGTGATGAACTCATTGTTTGTTTGTGTGCATTGTATATTTCTCATTCATATTCCCTCTGTGGCAGTTTTTTGTTATAGAATATGCTTTGCTGTTGCACATTAAATTTTTTACAAAATGTAAAAATTACATTATTATAGAGGTTAGAGTTCAAGTGCTGTACCCTAAAGCTATGCCAAAAAATCATTTGGATTCACACTTATGAAGAGGACCAAAAAATCTACTCATTATTTAAAAAAAAAGCTGTGTAAAAGCCAGGACAGGGATTGCCTTGCAAAATATTTACCCACTACACTTACACAAATCTAAATCTGGACTGTTGATATTAGTCTTATTGAAAAACAAATTGCAGCAAGAAGACAGTGAACTTTATACATGTTTTAAAAATCTATTCAAAATTCAATGGTAGCACTTCTGTGACCTTCACCCAGATAAAATGTGAGGCTATTCTAAGATTAGGTTCAGTTGCCTCATTTTATTCCCCTTTGAAGGGTCAAATCCATGTTCTTCCCTCATGTTGAACAGCAATAGCAAGGTCAAGTAGCCTTCCCCAGTTCAAAATGGTCTTCTTCTTTTGAATATGAATACGAGTGGCATGAAACCACATCAAAACTGATATTTCTTTGAGTGTTTCAAGAAAGTTACTATTTGCATATTTTATCACAGAAGGTTGTGACTGACATCCATTTTCCATATTCTGAACATACTTTATTCATTAACCAGTAATGCTTATCTAGACAGAACCCATTAAATTTAGACTGTGGATTGAGACTGAAGTTTCAGGAATAATACCAAGACACCACAAGGAAAAGGACCCCCACTCAGCCACAAAAGCTGCGCTCCAAGTAATAATTCTTTTGCATGTATATAGTGCCTTTCTCACTATTTAAAGTGCTCAGCAATGGCAGGTTAAAGGCCTTGCTCAAGGGCCCAACAGAGCAGAGTCCCTATTTGCATTTGCGGGATTCAAACCGGCAACCTTCCGATTGCCAGTGCAGATCCCTAGCCTTCGAGCTCAGTACTTTGATGCACAATTGACACCCAGTGCATGATTATGCCATTTCTAATTGTCAGTATTAAGTAGTTATGTGTTGATCAATATTATAGAATAGACTTAATATGATTTAGATCATTTTAAAGAACTGTAATTTAAAGTTAGTTTTTAGGAGTTGCTTTATATGCATACAATGTTTAACATTTTTATATATTATTAGTACCATACTTTGCTGAATTTTATTATGTATTTTAAGGGTAACATAGATAAAAAATAACAAATATATGGTATGTTTAGGTCAGGGTGAAAAATTTTAATATTTCATTAAGTGTTGTAAAGTATTGTCTGGTCAGGACTCCAACTGCTACACACATGAAGTGATGCAGGACAGGAGTCAGGTTATAAAAATCACTGGTGATTTGGGACCACCAACAGAGATTGCTATGCCCAAATGTAATATTAGGAATCAAGGAGATAACTACTACTTGGGTACAAATAAACAAAGGGATCAGTTGGTTGAAATATTATGTGATTCACAAATAGGTTGGTGGCAGCAGAGAGACCCATTTGTTTACACATGGCTGCCTGCAACCTTGTGTGGTATACTGGTGACCTGGAGTTGGTCTGACACTTAAAGAGGGAATTGGGGGCCAGAGTTGGAGGAGTAATTGGGACTGCTAGGATCAGTAGTAGTAGTAGTAGTAGTAGGATGGTCACAGGAATTTCCTGAGACACTACTTTCACTAGAAGAACTCCTTGTTCAGACGACAAAGGAGTTTAAACTACAAACTCCTTTGTCTTCTGAACAAGGAGTTCTTCTAGTGAAAGTAGTGTCTCAGGAAATGGATGGATGGGTGTAAAAAGAATACAGCAGCCAGTTGGAGGAAGGAAGAATGAAAGTGACAGTACAGACGGAGCTATTTAGGTGGGCAAGTGAATCAGTTACCCTACTAGGGAAGGTTTGGTAGATTATTATTTAGTTAGGCACAAATAAGAATAAACGTTTATGGCGTCCACATCTCTTTTTATTGCTTTGAGTACCTGTTGCTTTTCTTTTATATAACTTGGCTTCCTTGGCATATTTTTGGGTTCAGGGTGTATTCGAGAGTGTCCTTTCCAGTTCACAATGTATAAGGTATTTTTTTTTTATATTAAATGCATCATTTAATTTTAATTCCTAGCTACTTCATGTTTATAGCTATTTAGTGTAAGAGCAGAATATTCAAGTTATATACAGGTTTCTCCCATTGCTGATGAGGTCTTTCACTTAATAATTATACCTTCATCCCAAATCCCAGCAAAAGACAGATTACGCCGATTAGAGAATCAAACTTGGCTTGATGTGAGTGTAAGAGTGGCTGCATTTATGAATTTAGTATAACAAATCTAGTATCAATTGCCTTAATGTGAATTGCTGGAAATGGGAAAGGGTCATTTTGCAGCTCTAAATTATTACTTCTTACATGCTCAATGACGTTCAAAACTCTCAATTGGAGAAGCAGAAATATGACCTACTGATGAGCTACAAAACATTCCCTAAACTGGAAAATATTGTTGACAACCTAGGGAAAAAAAGGGGACTAGATTACAACAGAGAGAAGGAGAAACATTGTCTTAGACATACCATGCTTATTAATCCTTCCTTCACTACATGGTCTCAACTAAACTGGGAGGTCGACTGTCTCAATCCTTAACTATATTTGTATGTATTTTGAGAGGAGTAAATGGTAGTGTCAAATCTAGATGAGAGATAACTGTAGTGGTTATTTTCCAACAACTAGTGAAAGAGGTGAGTTAGGTCCAAATTCAAGAGCTCGAGTTATACTGTCAAACCACCCATTTCCCTACCCTGAAGAGAGGTAATACGTTCTCCACCTGACAATGATTTGGAAGTGTACTTTTTTTTTTGTAAAAGCTGCAATTTGTCACTGCTGGCCGCAAGAAAAATGAGCATCTGTATTAGCACCATTTTTGTGAGAGGAATCTTTGCAGACTTATTCTGACCTTTATGAGACCCAAGTGTCTGATATAATGAAAATATGTTGGTTGGCAAAATGCTCCATACGGCTTG
Source organism: Erpetoichthys calabaricus (assembly GCF_900747795.2). NCBI lineage: Eukaryota > Metazoa > Chordata > Cladistia > Polypteriformes > Polypteridae > Erpetoichthys > Erpetoichthys calabaricus. The sequence goes on from NC_041402.2 coordinate 61,856,184, forward strand.
GTCGGGAACTAAAGCTCTAGCTTGAAATGACTATACACTATTTCAAACAGTATGATTGGTAAATCCCTTATAAAACCTCAGAGACATTCCATTTAATGCAAGCAGAACGAGGATGGGTGGTGGGTGGGTTCAGGCAGTCGCAGCAACATCAAATGCAAAGCAGGAGCCAATCACTGAAGATTAGTTATTTCACATTTTATTTCAGTACTATTTTGGAATCTTAAAATAAGTGATATTTTTCAGCTAAATAACCCTAAAATGGCAAAACAAAACCTAAGTTCCACAAAAATTTCTAAATTAACTGTATAAAGCAGAAAATGACTAATTCCATTTCTGATTCTCTTTAGTCTTTTGAATCTTTCATTAATCCAATTAACCTTCAATGTGATCAGAGTGCATATAAAACTCTTTTCTAATACTTTTCATATTTAAGCAATCATTTAAATTAATCTGGCTCATGACTCTTAAATGTTTTATTTCCCTGTACTCTCAGTTTTGTATATTATTTCACACAGTAAACCCAATTAGTGCGTAATGCTGGTTGATTACCACTACTTAAATCTCATCTAAATCGTTAAACATATTTATGCATACAGCATCTCTCTTTGTTAGTCTTTTGTGCAAAATTATAAGTAATACAATATTTATAAATCATTATTAACCCTCCTCTATTCTGTTTCTCTTCTCTGTATCATGATGGTGCCACTGCTCTACTGCGAAGCTGCTCTCCTCAGTATGGAAAAGTTATCTCAGATAAAGGAGCATTGGAATCATCAGATATAAAGATTCTCTCATCAGACTGGATGGCCCAGTGTAGACTTCATTATAGAATCCCCAGGTTTATGTAGGTGGCTATTTAGCCAAGTTCTCCATGACTGCGACTGTGTCCAATTTTAACATTGACTTTCTCTCTCTCCTTCATTGTTAACTGGCCATAGTTCTTCAAGTTAATTAATGAATAGATATTATTGGTTTCCATTTATGTTAATCAGTTTCTACTTTGTTTTATGGGTGTTTTTAACAAATCTGTATCTTTTAATGTATAAATTAATATCTATACTTGCATTTTACCTGAGAATCTGTTGACAGCATTCTACAAATGAACTCAGTGATGTGCGCTATACAAAAATAAGTTGTATTGCATTGTGTATTATATATTGCAGAGGTTCTCTAGTGTCTTTCTCTGTCAATATATTTCTTTTGTTATTTTTTCCTTTTCCTCCCTATTAGTTTTCTTCTCATTTTAGCCCTTTTGGTTTGTTCCACTCTTTTGATTCTTTTGAGACAATTTGATTTACCGTTTGCTTCCTCCCACTTCTTGTGCTGAAGTGAGCAGCTGCACTCTCTAAAATGTAATCAAGACATTAATAAGTGCTAATAATTAAATAATGACACATTGTTAATAACTAAATAAATAATGTATTTGATCATTAAGAATAATAATCAAGAGTCAATGTTATCTCACCATATGAATAATTATGATTTAGTTCCTGGACTACATATAAAATATAATACTCCTTGAAGCAGCAATTTGAAAAAGATACTATGAAAAAACAATGTGAAATTTGGTTGTTAATTCTAGCCTACAAAATAGTTATCATAGCCTGGACTTGTGAATTGCTAAGCGCTTCCTGTCCAAAAGTGCACATGGCTTTCAAAATCATTAAAAAAAAACGTTAAACTGGCAGCAGATTGTTTTCTTGAGTTTGGATTACTGAAAAATATTTCGTTTTGTCTGAAATGCAGAGGCAGCCTTAGGGTTCTGCAGGGCCTAGGGCTGACCAACCTCATGTGGGACGGTTAAGTCAAATGCTGTTACAGTACCGGAATGTGTGAACTGTATAAACTTGTGCGCCAATTTAATAAAAATATTGTTAACATACACCGGATTTTCTCATTACAATATTCAGCTACATTTTTGCAAGATAACACATGGACTTTATCAAAATATAACTGGAGAATATAACTATATATATATATAAAACTATATAAATCCGCTCAAACGGGACATGCGGACCTCAAAAGCGGGGGCCCCCTTAGGCATGGGACCTAGGCCAGTTGCCACCCCTAAATGCCGCTTTTGCTGAAATGTATTTGTTCAATATCAAGATAGTATGCCTTAACATAGTCAGCAGGTACTTTTTAATATGTTTGATTTGAAACTTTATTTTATGAACTGTACAGCTCAATTCACACTTTTTAGATGCATTAATTCTTCTGTGATACCTAAGTATTATTCAAGTTGCCAGTAACATCATCAGTATGTCGTTCAGGTTGCTAAAACATTTTATATTCACTTCTGTATAAAGGGAAGTTTGGTGAGGGGAGAAAAAATTGCTATTAGGTTAAGTTCAGATTCTGATTCTATGATGTTCAAAACATCGAAAAAAGTAGATTTTAGCATGGTGTCTGTCTGTCAAATTGCACCGCGTTTGTCTTGTTACAGGCTGCAGGCTTGTCGTTTTTGGTCCATCTACATATCCTTTAAATATTGTTTGACCTATATGTACAATGAAAACAGCCATAGAAATTGTTTCATTTAACTGGGATTTTCCAGTCTGCTCTGTTTACTCAGAGAACCAGCAATATTGATTTGCAACATTTTTGCACAAGCTCAGTTAACGAATCGTCTTAGAACTAAGCTCCTTTATATTCATCATAAAATAAGTGGTGTGGAAGTCTTTGTCCAGCATCTCAGAATCTCATTAATATTATGCATACAATACAACACCATGTTATTTGTATGTGAGGGCTAAGGTACTGTACTGTAGTTATTTTAATATTTTTGTAAAGTAATACAGATAATTTGCCCAGTATGTCACTAAAATCATTAAGCAATATCTTTAAAAAATAAATTGCAGATTATAAAGAGGGTAGAAGCTGGAGAAAAGAACCCCCTTGTAGCAGAGGCCTTGGGGTTAGCATATGGCCATGAAAGGAGCCATTGCCAAGTATAGAAGAGAGGGCACTGATAGACAGCACTTACCTGCAGCTTGTAGTGCAGCCAGAGCACAACATAAAGCAAAGTGAGGAATCATAAATGGGAGATCAATCTGTGTAAAGCATCTAAGCCCAATGCCCAAATTGAAAAACAAAAACCAAAGACATCTGAGAACAAAAACCAAAAAGACTATAAAGCTTGGGAAATGTGTCGTGATCTTTTTCTTTTTAAAGTAGGACAATTGAACTTGAATGGATTTAAATACTGAAAAGTATGATAATTAGAGTTATGGTAAAAATAATAAATAACAAAAAAATGAAACTACTAAAATACTTAATGTAGCCATAAAATGAAGGTAAATTAACATGTACCAAGCATTCTAGATTATGTAGGAAAATAACACAGTCATGGGAAGAACTCTTAAACTAAGAAATAAATTAATAAATGTTTATTCACTCATGACAGAGCTGGAGGTCCTTTTACTTTTTTAAAATCCATTAGCTTGAATGCGTGGTCACCAGTGAGTCTTCTTTAGCATCCTGGCTTTGTTCGGCTTACAGAGTTGAGGAAGGTGACACAGAAGGTTTTGCCTAAGACCCCAAGTGAGTGGCGGCAGTATGAATATGCATGCAAGGGATAAAGCAGATGAGAGTTTGAATAGTGGCATGGAGGGAGCTGTGGAATACTGGGTGGTGGCAGAGGTCATATCAGTAAATATCAATATTATTCCTATTGTACATCAAGTTGTGGAATGCATTTGCTTTGTTAATTAAAGTATTACAATTATGTGTGGAGTTCAGTCTGTCTGGTCCTCACCAGATCATATCTATGATGGGAAAAATCTCAGGAACACCTGGTGCCATTAGAGAGAACCTTACTGATATGGAAGTGGTCATGGACCCTAGCTTAAAAAGCTGTCTTTCCCCTTGGTCTTGGAGAGTGGGGTCGGGCGGTTAAAATTGGAAAGGGCTTCATTGACCACTAGGAAAAAAGGAAGGTCAGTTAGATGAAGAGTCGTAGTTTAAGGAGACAAGAATGTCACAAGGTGTGGTATTATACTCCATACTGAACCTTGTGTTTGGCGATATCGTTCCTTTTTTCATGTCTTGTCATTGTTCAATTGTAGCTAAAACCACTTTTGTTTTACTGCTTCGTCTTTTATGCCTGTTTTTTGGGATTGGGGTCTGCTCTTAAGCATCCTTTATAGCCACTAATATATATAAACCTTTTTAGACAGATGAATACAGTTGTGAGAGAGAGTGAAAGGGACACCCCAAACCTAAAATAATACTATGAAAGCCAAAATACAGCAAAAAAAAAAATACTAGAAAATGAATAACAGGAAGAGGTAACAAGGGATGTTATAAAAACCATGGTTCAGGCCCCAAATAAGCCACTTGAACATTTTTTTTCTTCCCTTCTACTAACATAGTCCTCTACAACCTTTTAATAGAAATCTTTTTTTATCTAACAGTGTCGTTTCATAAACTGAAATCATCTCCATACAAGTGCAACCAAATTTATTAATATTTAATTAAACAATTTTTACACAAGTATATATTAATAAAGGCTATATCAGTGTAGTATAAATGAATAGCTGATGAACAACAACAAAAAAATCAGACTAAAAATAGAAGCATATTATTCTCTAGTACTCTCTATGATGATGCTACTATTTACAGTATAAGCCAATATCTGGTCCCCAACGGTATACAAGTAGTTCACAGACATATTTTAGTATTCTCAGGAAGTGCCTTGGAAAGTGCTGCGAGCTGTAATCCATCTTGCTTGCAAAGCACTGGAGGTGGGTTTAAATGTACCCTTCTTTAATAGCAGAATAGTGTGCTGCAGCGTTTCCCTTGAAGCAGAGAATAGTGCTTCACATTCCATTTTCAATGCTGTAGATCAAGGCAGAGGTTAGCTTGCCTAGAAATATAGATCAAGTATTGAAAGATTTATATTTAGCTTGCAATTATAACACACAATTGTAAATGATTTATGCAATGCTATCCCAATATGATATGTTGTAATCAGACAATAATTGGTGTATATTTTTGTACCATTAGGAAGTGGTAAAACCCCTTTTAAAGCAATAAATAGAAAATGGTACGGTGAGATGAATGACCAGTGTGCTAAAACAAATCAAAGCCCTGACACAGCCCTTATGGTAAATAACCCACATAAGACATTGCCTGCAATGTACATTTCATGACTAGAATATAATAACAATATTATACATTTAATTGAGTGAGAATACTTTAGCCCAGAAGCTTGTAGCCCATGATTTATAATTCTTTCTGTTGGAAAACGTCCTTGATTCAATGTTCACACTAAAAGTGTTTTTGCAGTGTTATGTTCAAGAATTTTTTAAAGCATTTTAAGAAGCCAAATATGTAAAACTCAGGTTTTTATTAATTATTAGTTACTGCTGCTAATTATGCAGCATTAATTTATACATATAAGGCATTTTATTTATATATTTATATTATTCTAATATGTTCTTATTTGTTACACAAGGCTTCCATTAAAGTAAACATTACTAGATTTTTTAATATCCATCTTACACATTTTTACATTTCTTATTGTGTACTATATAATTATTTTTCCATAATTCTGATGTTCAAAAAATATCCTGTGTGCACTAAAACAAGAGAGGCCACTGCTACATTTCCTACTAAAAAGTGCCACATTGCGCTTATTCTACAATATTTGATAGTCCACATTAGCAAAATTTTACGCAATTCTTCTGAAGAAAGTCAACCTAAATGATAATCCCAATTTATCCCTAGGCCATTTATGACCTTTCCTTTCCTCATTTCTCATTCTATGACCTTTCAACGATATATGCCTTTTGCAATTTAATGTTTTCTATTGTAAGCCTTGATCCATTTTCAGTATACATTTTTGGTGTGGAGTTTAAACTTCAGTCCACATATTACTCTGCAAATGTTGCTAATTGTTCATTAAAAAAAAAGTTTATCTCTCTCTGCTTGGAAAGGTTCACTAAAAAATATTTTTTAGCTTCTGTTCAAATACACTAACTAAATATTTTAAGTTATTAAAAGAAGTTTAGAGCATAGTCTTTACAAGGTGAATTACCTTATTGTGTTATTTATGCTTGGGCTTGTATTATTTTCTTTGTAAATTTCAACTATGTTTATGAACCAAGCAAGCAGCCATTGTTGAAATTATTTGTCTTTACAGAGGGTGTGCAAAAAAAGCATTAATCTATATTGTCATTTTTTGCTGCACATACTTGAGTGATAAATGTTGGGAACAAAGCTGAATACCCAAGAAAGAGACTAAGACTTTAAGATGCCTCAGAGTCTGCCCTGCTCACTTTTCAGGAATACATAGCCAGGCACTGTTAAGGCAGTAACCTTTTTACAAAAGCTATATCTTTTTTTTTTTAATAAACTTTTTTAAAACAATTATTAATTACTAGCTGTGTAAGCCCATGCTGTAGAAAGCCTGGGGTCCAAGAAACTATTGAAATCATCGGAAAAAAAAACTGAAATGTAGAGATGTCAGGTAATTGAAAGGAACTACTCTGGGCATCTAGTTTTGCTGACGTTCTTTCATCGCTTGTGCATTAGCAGTGGGAGGAAAAGTAAAAGGGATACTGTTTTACCAATGTTAGTGGCTAAGCGACTATGTCTTTCTTCTGAGGTTTTGTTTTGCTGACATGCTGGCCCCGCTTGCGTTATTAGCGGCTAAGCGAGCTTTCTGTTTCCTAAAAGGTGAAACCCTTAACCCGACTGCACCTCTCACTTCCGGGTCGGACAGACACACACACTTCCACGCATAGACATTTATATATAAGATCGTTAAGATTAGATTTGATCTTGGGTGGCACGGTGGCGCAGTGGTAGTGCTGCTGCCTTGCAGTTAGGAGACTCAGGTTCGCTTCCCGGGTCCTCCCTGCGTGGAGTTTGCATGTTCTCCCTGTGTCTGCGTGGGTTTCCTCCCACAGTCCAAAGACATGCAGGTTAGGTGGATTGTCGATTCTAAATTGGCCCTAGTGTGTGTTTGTGTGTGTCCTGCGGTGGGTTGGCACCCTGCCCGGGATTGGTTCCTGCCTTGTGCCCTGTGTTGGCTGGGATTGGCTCCAGCGGATCCCCATGACCCTGTGTTCGAATTCAGCGGGTTGGAAAATGGATGGATGGATGGATTTGATCTTGTATCTGATTTGTTACTTTAAATTTATAAATTTAAATGGATTTTTTAATTGAAGATATACTGCTGTTGTCACAAGCCCAAGCGTTGGCTCACCTTTATTGGCTTTTAAACAAGCTGCGAACATGAGAGATGTCACAGGGTGAGGGTAGAGGATCTGAAGGCTACCTTATGTCTACAACATCTAAGAATGTAACAGACTCTGAGAAATGTAAAGTGAGGTATATTAAATATCATACTGATCTGGTGGCATTGCAATCAGTACAATCTAAGGAGCTTGTCCAAAGATGGACAAGATCTGTAGTAGGATTTAAGTAAAATGGAAACGTTTGATTGCATTTAAATAAATCACATTTCATAGCAAGTCATGGCAAAGTTAATTACTGAGGCATTTTGGGTACTGTGAAAAACCAGGTTAAGCTTGATATTTTTGAACCTACTCTATCTAAATGTTAATACCTTTAAATGTAAAACTGTAGCATAACTGGGTAGATCTGACTACATCTCACTCCCACCCAGACGCCTGTAGTTCTCTCACACAGCAAAAACTGGAGAGTTTAAATTTCAGGGTTAAATATTTCCGAGTTCATTTTCACCCCCAAAGTGTAATTTTAACACATTCCGATATAAATGGTGTTCACAGTTGGAGTTATTAAACAGAGTTGATCACATCAGTGTTAGTCCAACTCTGCAGAAATGTAATTAAGCTCCACCCATGAATTTCACTTCAGTTGGAGACGAAGGACAGAAGTTGGCGGCATTTTCCTCCTCTCAAGCAGTTGTACACGGTAAGTGCAATCAAGTCAAAGTCACCTAAATTCATGCAGTAAACTGTAATATGCACAAACACACATTTGCGGAGAATACACCCCCCCTCCCCCCAAGTTTTGCGGCGGTTTGGCCTCGTGTCCACATGACAACGGCGTTTTCCGGGCCTCAAAACGTTTTGTAAGTGGGTTCCAGAGTGGAGACTTTTGAAAACACAACTCTGTCGTCGCCGTGTTTACAGGTGAAAACTTTGATTAAACTTATCCATAGACTGGTCAAAATAAAAATGGTTCAAAATAAATAATTTAAAATAATTACTTCTTGGCTGCATTCTTTCTGCACACAGTATCTGTCTTGATTTACAATCCATGCGACTTCGGGGAAAAAAGGACATTTCGTTGCTGAAGAAACAGATAGTAAAATTGGCTTAAACATCTCGGAGATGCAGTAATCAAATTATTTTTGGCAGCTCGGGCACTTCCCTGTCATTCCAGTTCGTTTCACATTCTGCCTTTGTCTGTTTCAGTGATTTTTCCTTCGGTTTTATAATGATTGGTGTTTAAGTTTTATTTCTGTTTAGTCTGAATAAATCCCACGTGTTTTTACGTTTCCTTGTGGACGGTGTTTCTTAAAAGGTCGTGAGGACATGAACCTTTTTGAAAAGGCTAGAAGAAAAACATTGTTTTTAAGAGCCTCTTTTGCCACGTGGACTGGGCCTTAGTTGTCCGTGACCATGACTTCACTATATTATTATTATTATTATTCACAGTTTTACCTTTAAATGAAAATTTACTTTGTCAATCATTATTACGTTTCAGTACAAACATGCTAGTTCAGGTGAAGCATAACCAACAACAGAAGTATGTGAAGTTGGATGAGGATGAAGGGCAGTTTGACTTTCTGCAGTTCCATGAAAAAGGTAAAATTATACGTTGCTTAGAAAAATGGTTAAAAAAAAAATCATTCTGAATGCACCTTGTAGACTCTGATTTCTTTACATTCCTTTAGCAAACTATTTCATAAATGGGTGTAAATTGCTAAAGTTCTGCAACATGTGCCTCAAGAGTAAAATATACATCAGCTATTTAGGAGGGAATGGGTAGTGATGTCATAAAATATTTATTGATCAGGAAGTTAATATATTTCATTTTAAATGGGATGATTAATATCTACACTTTCAGTTAGCCTTCTGTTTAATGTAGTCTGTAATAACAGCTTTTGGAGACAAGGGGGTGATATAAAATCCATAGGCCTTGTGAAGACACAATCTGACCTGAAAACTGCACATTCACAGTCAGGCTTCATCTAGTGGTAGTTCCTTAAATGACGGTGAATACAGATAAACCTTTGTAACTTGAATAATTAAGAGTTTGAGTATTTATTTTAGCCTATTTATTTCTATCGGAAAAATGTCGATATATAGATAGCCATTAGGAAAATTTTCTGAATATCAATGCATGTAAAAGGCATCGATCCCCAGCCTAGGAATGGGTTTTGTGAGAGAAAAGTCTCGTAATGATTATACAGTGGCCGATGGGTATATTTAACGTGAACAGTCATTGGTTGTGAGGCAAAAAAACAGTGCTGACCTCAAAAGCATATTCATTTTTAACTCACTGTCTTTTTCAGTCATTGAGAAATTTTGCCTGCCACCTGATGCAAAAGTTATATATAGAGATGCAACAGGGACAGAAATTGATGCAGAAATATTCAGTGAACTTGTTGGACAAGGCAATGTGGTGGTGACAGTTTTCTGTGATGATGGTAAGAAGTAAAGTCAGGTATATTGAAGCACTTTTACACCCTATAGAATATTCCTTTACATTCCTATTCTATTCCTTTAGAGTTCTCTACATGTTCCTTGTCTTCTGTTTCTGAGATGTCTGATTCAAGCTTAAACTCAAATGCATCAACTGTAATAGTAGATGAGGTCCCTAGCAAGAGACGGAGAATTGAGGATGGTGCATTGTCTTCTAAACAGGTTTTAACAAAGCTCTCTGGAGTTTCTTAACATATTTTTTACTCTGTCTCTAGAAAAGCTGTGTATCACCATGTTTTGCATTCTCATGCTTTTCTTTTTATTAGTTGATAGAAGATGTGCTAAGAGCCAAGTCTGGTGGTGAAAAAGTACTACAGGAGTACCAAACATCAGAAACCCTAACAGATAGCACAAGAAGACAAATGATTCACATATTGGTGACTCACATGATTGATAATCATGGGAATGTTTTTATATTCTTTTTATTTGTGATGAATAACTGCATGTACACTGCACAAATTTTGATTACTAATTTAATAATCTTCTCTCAGGCTCCATCCTACTAAAGCAATCCGAGAAGAGTATGCTCTTGGGATAGTGACACTGTTCCCTTCCCTCAAGGATCCATATACCAAGAGAGGCTATGTAATAATCATTATTAAATAATAATTACATAATTATTGCATAACAATAATAATTGCATGATTTTTTCATGTCATACTTGCAAAGCTGTGTGCATGGCATTCACATTTAAATTTTCTGAGATTATTTATGACCCAAGTATGACAATGTAATTAATTTTGTTCTTTTTCTTTCAGGAACACTTCTATGATGCTGCAAGTAGCACGGGTTACATTTCTTGGCGTCTGAAGACAGTCCAAAGAAAGATTTGCAGAGAATCTGCACTTCCAACAAAAAGCTCTAAAGACTTTTCTCCAGGAGGCCCAAATTTCCAAAGGATGGTTACTGTTGAAAGGCAGCTTGATGGGGATGCTTGCAAAGAGGCCATGTCTTTGCTCAACCATACCACAGACAATTCCCTGATTTTTCAGAAGATGAGAGAGACCTTTCAGTACCGTCAGAATCTTGTTAATGACCCAGACAGAAGTGTTGATATCCTCTCCACTTTCCCAAGATTCCTGGATACAAAAGGACTGGTAAATTTGTAATACACTGTTTAGAATGGCTTGACATTTGAAAGTATTTCTTGTAGTACTAGTTTAATGTATTGTTTCTTAAAGGTGGATCAAGATTTCACTCTCCTATTCGATGATGACACGTCCTCTAGGCTGTTTCAAAAATGGGATCTGTTCTTCAAGCCAAATGTCATAAAAGAGGCTAAGTGTCTCACTTCAACACCAGAGTTGCGCCGCTTGATGCAGTCAGCAGAAAGTCTCCCAGGAAGTGATCTTGATGAGGCAACAAGTGAGTTGTATTTGTTTTGAAGAATTTTCTGTTACAGTTTTTATTACTAAGTGATTACAATTAGGAAGCAACAGCATCTATGATATTCTTTTTTTACTAGATTTGTTTATTCAGTGCATCTCTGACAGTTGATCTGTTATTTTGGATAAATATGAACAATACTGTTTAAAAATTTCATATTGTCTCCTTGTTCTTTCAACTTTAATTTTAAGTTTTCATTTAATTTTTGTGAATCTTTGTACTCAGCTTATGACCAAGAAATGGCCTCCCTGTTGTTGCTGATACATCTTCTTCCACCACGTCCTGGAGGACCAAAGGCTCCTAAAATTAGTGCATGTGATGCGGTTGAGAGACTTGTAGTCTTTCATAAGGTAAATGATATTGTGGGGATTATAATAATTTGTCATGTCACTTTCTAAGTAGGGCTGGGCCATATGCTCTGGAATACTTTGTGATTATTTGACACCTTTACCTTGGTTATGATTAATACACTTGTCAAGAACTCCTCATTTCACTTTCAAAGTAACCCCATTGGGAGTCTACATGCTTACCAAAACAATTTTGAATTGGGCCCATATAGCTTTTTATCCACTGTGTTTATTTTATTTGAAGTGTGATGAGAAGTGTGTTAATGAACCTGGGGGCAGCCTGTATTCTTATTTATCAAGTGAGTAAGCTACTATAGAATGAAAAACAATCACCTTTATCAGAGTTGTCAAAATGAGGCTGAGGTGGTATTATCCTGATCATGGGCATGTGTGTATGTGGAAGTACACTGTGCCTTCAATTGGCTGAAGCAAACACTTTTTATAAACAACTTATTTTAGGAGTTCTAGTTCTAAAAATTGTAAATTTCTTCAGTTATATAATTATCACATATATGAACACATGTAACAGTATTTGCAAGCGGAAAACCATTCTTGCTGAAGAGTGCATTTCTGCTCTGCATGCCCAAACGTGGACTCGAGCAGAGCTGTGATGAGCACTCATCAAATACATTTACCAAATACACTGACTTGAGCACAATTACATCAGTTAGGAATAGGAAATCACTTTTGGTGTTTTTTTGGTTAATTGCCCACTCCAGCTTCTAAGCCACATGTATAAATGAGTATTAAAAAGTGAATGAAATCGCCTTCATATGCACTAACATCTGGCCAGTGAAGTGTTTGAATAATGGCTTTAAATATAGTTTTTTCCATGGCTGCAGATTATACTTGTCTAATGTTCTGTTTCCTTGTCTAAACCCTAGTCATGCTGCAGTTTGGAGGAGCATGTCCGCAGCCAGCACGGTCGGCAGCCATACCTTCTCACTGTTGGGCGTCAGAAGAGCAAGACTGACAGCTTCTACATCTCCATGGATAAGCACCTCGTCCCATGCCAGGCAAACCGCTCCCTTGCGGCATTTGATGAACTTTTCAAAGCACATTTTGTGTTTAATTCGTCTTATGATGCTGCATTAGTGAATTTTTATACATTCCTGCAGACAACAGTATATAACATTGATGTGGGGAAGATGAAGGAGTCACCCAGAGTTAGAGAATTGAGAGCCAGACTGCTTAACCAGCCAGTACAGTTTTCACTCTGAGAGTAAGAGGCTAAAATGATGCTGACCTGTTTCATGTGTCAGAAACTGTATCCCAGCAGTCAGCAGTTGATTTCACATTTAAGAGTTACACATGGTTACTATCCTGGACCAAAGTTCAAATTGTTTTGTGCTCAGCAAGGGTGTAGGCGTCAGTTCCTAACCTTTGCAGGTTTTCGGAAGCACCTTAATAGTGTTCATAGCAATGTTCAGCAAGTTGCTCAAACTTCAACTATTGTGTGTTCCGATAGCGAGACAATTGCATCTTTATCTCAGGCACATGCTTTGGAAGACAGATTTGGTCCCCAAAATCAATTGGACTTTTCTAGTGTTTCTTCTGAGAGCAATGATTCAGGACTTAAAGATCTAACCAAAGAATTGTGTGCACCCATTGTGGCCAAATTACAGGGCAGTGGAATTTCTAACAGTTTGGTGTCCTCAATTGTAGGAGATTTGGAGGAACTAACACGTGAGCTCCGCTCACAAGCAAAGCATACCGCTATTTCTGCTATACCTATTAATGACCCCAACATATCTGAGATAAATGAATCTTTTAAAAAATTAGAAAACCCATTTACAAATCTTAATACTGAATGGAAACGAAATAAATACTTCAGCCTAAAATGGGGAGTTGTCGATCCAGTTGAAATAACATTGGGAGTCAGATATGACAACAGGCGAAATCAGAAATCTGGTACTTATGATCAAGTACCAGTAAATGATACTTTTATATATGTACCAGTTTTAGAAACATTGAAATTCATGTTCAGAAATCCAGACATTTGTGCTTTCCTAACAGAAGAGTGTAAACCAGAGCCTGACACTTACAATGATTTTTCTGATGGAAGTTATTTTAAATCCCATCCTTTGTTTACCACAAAAAGACATGCCTTACAAATTCAAGTCTACTATGACGATTTTGAAACCGCCAATCCCCTGGGCTCCAAACATGGCATTCATAAAATTAGTTATCTTTATTTTGTTTTAAGAAACTTGCCCCCAAAATTTAATTCGGTTTTGATGAACATTCATTTGGTATCGCTTTTTCATGCACAAGATTTGCACAAGTATGGTTTTGATGTTATACTGGAACCATTTATAAATGATTTGAAAATACTGGAAAACCAAGGGCTGAGCCTTCCCTTTTCTGATGAGCAGATATATGGTACAATCTCACAGATCACTGGAGATAATCTAGGAATGCACAAAATTCTTGGTTTTAATGAGTCATTCAGTAGCCGTCATTTCTGTCGCCTTTGTTTGATTGAAAAGAATGATTCTCAAACAGTATACAGTGAGGATGATCCTAAGGTGATCCTTCGTGGAAAAGACATATTTGAAATGCATTGCAAGTCTCTATATGAAAACCCACAATTGGTGTCATTATATGGTTTGAAAAAAAATTCAGTACTTAATTCACTGAATTATTTCCATGTTTGTAACAACTATTCATTTGATATAATGCATGATCTCCTAGAAGGTGTGGCCCAATATGAAATCAAATTGCTTTTTGCATATCTTACAGAACACTTTATTTCAGAACAGGACTTGTTGTCCAGAATTTATTGTTATGATTATGGATTTTTAGAACGAAAAAACCGCCCCACAAAGATAATTTTGGAGACTGCTGGCAACAGCATTGGTTTGAATTCTGTTCAGACATTGTGTCTTGTGAAAAACATCCCACTGTTGTTTGGTGACATCATTAATGCAGGGAACAAAAACTGGAATTTGTTACTGTTGTTACTTCAAATATTGAACATAGCTTTTTCACCTTCTCTCACTCTGGGCATGACAATATATTTAAAGCATTTAATTGTTGACCACCATAAGCTATTTAAGTACTTGTATCCACATAGAAACCTATTGCCCAAGCATCATTTTATGATCCACTACCCATCTTCTATAAGGAAGATTGGCCCCTTATTATATATGTGGTCTATGAGGTTTGAAGCCAAACACAAGGTGTTTAAAGATTATTTCAAAAATTTCAAAAACATCACAAAATCACTGGCTAAAAAGCATCAGATGGCCATTGCCTATCACTGGGAAACCTTCAACCTCAAACAAAACGAGTATGGGCCAATTAAATCTTTTTCTCTCAGAGATGAGAATGTGGTCAACAATGAAATGCTTGAAATGATCTTGTCAAATGATGTTTTCTCAACTAGTTGGGTTAAAGTTGATGGTGTAGAATATAAACCTGGACTTGTTGTTTGCAGTGCAATTGAGGAAGGCATACCAGTGTTTTCTCAAATAAGTGAAATACTTCTGGTTGATCAAATTTTCTTCTTGACAAACAAGCTATTCACAGAGAAGTTTGATGATCATCATCATGCATTCATAGTATTACGAAGTGAGGAATTTTGTCTAACAAAAATGTCTGAGCTTAAAATTCATAAACCATTTGATATTCAAAGTTTATACAATGTTTCAGATGAAAGACTGTACATTGTACCTTCATTTACAATGTTTTAATCAAATTGTATGAAAAAGTATAAAAAGGCAAAAATAAATGTTATTTTTGAAAATTATTTTGTTTTGTTGACATCAATTCTTATTATAACATTTTTTTCAGTCCAGATAACTTGACACTTTAGGGAGTGAAACTAACAATTAAATTAGTAAAAGAAATTAACTCTGAGCAGTGTTGTTTGTCTAATCCCTTAATGTTACTTCAACTCAGTTTTGTGAGTTAAAGAAAGAACTCTGACATAGTGTTAAATATTTAACACTTTTGAATGTGTTAATTTAACTCTGGAGAGTGTGGAGCTATATAAACCCAGAAAAAGTGTTGAAATCAACTCTGTGGGAGTTCATTCAACACTGGACTTTTTGCTGTGCAGTATCCAAGGCAGAAATTCTTTTGTGTGTGTGTGTGTGTTTTTTGTGGTTTCTTATAATATTTATAGTTTTCTTTATTTTTTTCACCAGCAGTTACCCCAGTGCAGAGATTCAAACTGTCAGAAATCCTTATGTGATTCCATAACAAAACATCCCTGTTGTTATTTTGCAATTATAAATATGCCCCATATTCATATACTGTATGTATTACGTAATCGTACACTATTGTTTTTTATCAATATGCTGCTGCTGGAGTATGTGAATTTTCCCTTGGGATTAATAAAATATCTATCTATCTATCTATCTATCTATCTATCTATCTATCTATCTATCTATCTATCTATCTATCTATCTATCTATCTATCTATCTATCTATCTATCTATCTATGCCAAAAGTGCATAAGCAGCTGCACATCTTTCTAGTATAATAAACACAAGAATATAAAAGACACTTGAACTTGTGAAATAGTAGTTAACCATTCTCAAGAAAGTAGACTGAAGCTTATCTGTGAGTTGATCTAGGCAGCAAAAATAACAAAAAAAATCACATGTATGTTTACAAAGTGCAATGAGATTCTTATTTGTATATCTCCCAGTTAAGTGATGATGATTCAATACTCACAACACACAAAAAATAAATACAACATATAGCAATTATAGGTTTGTTACAATGAGTGTCTTTTGGGAGCTTTATGAATCTAGTGGTAGGAGTGCTAATGGTCCTTTATCTTTTACCAGAACAGAAAAGAGAGAAAGTAACTATGTAGGATGGCAGAGGACTTCAATTAATACTGTTTGCCTTTCGAAGACATTGTTAGATATGTTTGAATAGAATGCAGTTAGTTGTGTACCAGAAACATTTTGAGCTGAGCAAGTGCCAAACCAGGATGTAATGCAGCCAGTGTGTATAGACTACACTGTGACATTTATTATCACTGTACAACTTGCTGAAACAATTATCTAATTCTTTGCATTCTTCCTCTTTTTGTCTAGCTTCTTTTATAGCCATAATCATTACCTTTGCTTTCTTTGTTTCAGACACCAGTTCCATTTCTTTTCCATTTATTCCTCCTACTTTACATGTACAATAATTCGTTCTCCTATTACTGATCAATTTTTTCAATTCAACTGCTCCTTGTGTATATTTAATCTTTTAAGTTTCACATACTGTATGAGAGGGTTTCTTTGGCCTTTAGTACTCTTGACTTGTTTTTAAGATTTCCTCCTCTAGGATGGCTGGTTTTGCCATGCCTAAAAGCCCCTCCTGCCCCATTAGTTGTGGACTGCTGTTCATGTGCCTCCTGTCCTGTATAATTTTTGGCTTGTGTGACCCTGCCATAAACATGTGCTCCCACCATCATGGCCCTCAGGATCACTGTGGGGCATGCAAACCATCTTGCCACAAAAGGATGAAGAGACCAATATGAAATCTGAATACATGTGCTGTTTGATGTACACTGTTTCTGAAGCTTGCACAAATGTTAATGTCCACCAGGTAAGTTTTCACATCCTCCATGTTTCACTACTGTTTTACTGCCACCTAAGCTTGTCATTCACGTCACTGGAAAGAAATAGCATCCATGACATGAGCAGCACACAAGTCATATTTGAAACAGATCCATACTTAATGACTTCCTTCTTGGCTTGGATGGAGAACAGCCCATCCAATTTCCAGATAATAGATAAACATAGAGAACAATTACACTTTTGTGAATTGATTGTATTAATTGGATGAATGTTAGTAAGTCATAAGTGAGGATGGCATGACTTTTTTGTATGCTTTACCCAACAATTTTTTGCTTATACATATGCAGACCTACAATAATACTATGTCATATCATTATACATTGCTAGGTCAGGGATATTGATGGGCTCTTGAACCGTGAAATTGCCAATCAAATTGAAGATAGCCTGCACATGTGACTCCACTTAAAACAGCTTTTGAGAACTCTTATGAACACTGATGCTTTTGTATTGACCACCTGTAAAAAATAAAAACATGTTATCTTAGTATGAGGAACCAGAAAACAAAATAATTTTCCTTTATTATCTAATATTTATAATAAATTTCAAATTATGCAATCCACACTCAGCAAAAACATAAGCCACCATTCTAATTTGAAAAGAAGCTTAAATTGAAACCAGTAGAGAGTGAAGCAGAAAGAAACATATGGAATGAAATAATGCAGAGGTTACTAGCCTAGTTTAATCCAAACGTGGATTAAGCAGATTCAATAAAAGGCTGGATAAATGGATGGATATATCCCAATAAAGTTTCCTGCCTTTTTAAATGCTTTCTGCAGTTTTAACATTTTGTACAAACCACAAGCTCAAAAGACATCATTGCATTTTTAATTATGCCAAATTACTATTTTCAATAATTATTAAAAGTATGCACAGAGTGAGCAACCTCATTTTCTGTGTAGCTGTTACTAACTCCATTAAAATGTTCTCATATTGTGTGGTAGTAATTTTTAAATATACTGTAACTTTTTAAGACAAAATTGTTTTTATGTATTACATATGTCTTTATTACAATTCAGTTATTTAATGTGCCATTAGCTGCAAGCATTATGAAGGCACAGCATGCAGCATGCCTTAGGAAAAATGATGTATGGGGTTCTATTAATATTTAAGACTAGAAAGAAAATATCATGATTAATTTTGTACATAATGAAACATTTTATAATTTTACAGCTCAGATTCACTGTTGCAAGCCATTATTTACTATCCAGTATTTCTCAGCTTTACATTTATTTATTTTTCAAATATCTTTTTAAATTAAAAGACAAATGAGCAGATCTTTCTCTTAAAAGTCATTCATGTAAGGGGAAATACAGATTTGTCAGTTTTACTTTTGTTGTGTAATAATTTGTCATTATTTGCTGTGAAGAAAGCCAGTTCAGCAAATATTGGTTGTCTTAAAAACAACATATATAATATCTATACCTTTGTGTGTGAATTCCCACAAACAGGGCTGTAGGCTGGCCATGCAAGTGAACATTAAAGAGCAAGTGTGCCAACTTGTAGTCAGCAAGTGAACAGTTACAGGCATGATAAATATTTCTGGGCAAGCTGCCTTGTGCAGTAACTGGACCATAACAAAATGACCTTTGCCACCATTGCTACTTTTGGAATACCATAAGTGCATTTTTCTTCCAGCAGCGGATTAAATATGTGGCCAAGTTCTGGAATAAAGGATCTTGTTCTGTTTACACAGCAGGAAGATATAAATATTATGTTTCTTGTTGACCGAAGGGAATATGTTTTATTTATGTGAAAAAGAGAAAAATCACCATTTTTGATCAGTAATTATTTTATCATTTTCATGTTTTCAACCAACAATAATTCTAGTAAGTTTATTTTAAAAAGCTGACTAGTGCTGTGTTTGCCATGAAAGTTATGGGAGGGGTGCACATTTTGTTCTCTGTCATTTTCTAACCCTCTTATTTCTGCACAGGGCACTGGGGGATGCTGGATCCTATCCCATCCAGCATAGGGCACAGGGTAGGAACAGTTCCCTGGACAAGGCGCTAGTCTATTGCAGGGCAAAAATACGCATACACACACCAACCACAGACTAGGGCCAATTTAGCACTGCCAATTCACTTAACCTGCATGTCTTTGGACTGCGGGAGGAAACCAATGCAGACACTGGGAGAACATGCAAACTCCATGTAGGGAGGACCTGGGATGCAAACCCTGGAATCCTCACTGCAAGGCAGCAGTAGATTTCTGTAATGTTAAAGGAATACTTCACCCAACAATTTTACATATTTTTTAATATAGATAGATAGATAGATAGATAGATAAACCCATGTTACTCGTGTCACATAATCCACATGTCAAGTTTTCCAGTAGTATGTGCAAAATATGTAAATTTTTCCTAAAATATTGTTAAATTAATACCTTCAGAAAATGAAAGCCTGTTTTCACAGGATCATGCTTTTCGAACTGAACATCTGTGACTTTCATTCACTGGCCAAGAGCCCTGTCTTCAACTCAGAAGTGCAGTGCAAATATCACCTCCATAATCTTCCTGGTATCCAAGTTTGTAGACAGAAACTTTGATTCTTTCTAATTAATTTTTTTATTTTTCATAATTTCCTGCTTAAGAAAAAAGGACCATGTGCTTGGATTCTTTTAACTTGAATTTTTGGAAACATTTCAGGCCAACACTGATTTTTGGCTAGCAAACATGACTTTTGACAATGTTTCTTCTTCCAATCCTTGATAAAAATCTGCTTCAATTCTTTCTGTGGCAGAGTACACCTCACCTAATGTTGGTAACTGCCTTGCATCCTTTGTTGCTGTGTTAAGCTCTTTGAATGATTAGAATAGGGAACTAAGCAATGAATAAATGATTGTTCATCATTGTTCAGTTCATCTTCATACTTACTTTTTCCTTTACACTATGTACAGGTGTAAATTCTATACAAGATGCCAATGATTTGATGGGCACACACTGATGCACACATCTGACCTTTGACTCTGGGCCATGTTTTAGAGGACACAATGAAGCGTAAAAGCCAAGTAAGGATAAGGGGCACCACATACAATTCACCTGTTCAGGTTGTCTGAGGCCCATAATCTATTCTGGCAGAACTCAGTCATGCACACGTCTAATTTGATGTCATTTAATTGTGCATCTGCTAATAAAATAATTAATGATACTGTAACAATCAACGTAAAACAAATAAAAAATGAACCAATATAGATACTGTAGGGTTCAGCTGGTGGATAAACTGTTACAATTTTGTCCTTTTATACTCTTTGAAATATAGATAAATATCAATTGCATTGAAAGCAAGGTAATAGAAAATCTAATTTATTTATGGTAGTTTTTGTGGTGCTTTTGATAGTGCAATATATCGCAAAGCTGATAGATAGTCAATTCATTTTTTATTTATTTCTGCTAATTTATAGCTGCTGTCAAAGCCAAGCACTATGCAAATATCATAAATGTAAGCAAAGGCATTCAACATGCCAGAGATGATTCATACTATTAAGAGTGACAAGATAATAGATTTAGATTATCTTAGAGCTTATTATGGTTCTTTTTGCTATTTATGGGCACGCATAGATGGATTAAGATAACTGTATCCTTCATTGTTTACCCAGTCAATTAAGTTAGTTGTCTAGACAAGCTGTCGGTTTCAGCAACAGTAACCAAGTGATCAGAACGGGTGGCACTTATAGATCTTGCTCTCTAAATCCTTCTTGAAGCCTGAAGTGGAAGGGCAAAAAAATCAATAGGAGTATCTTGAAAGATTTTAATTAAAACTCTCAGTGGAATAAATATTTCCAGCAGTCTTCCCCTCATATATTCCTTATATACACACCTTACCTAGACTGTGAAAACTGTGTGGGGAAGACAAATAGTAATTTTCAGCTAATTGCCCCAATGCCAATTCATAAATGAACATCAAAGGTTACATCCAGTCAATTAACAAAAGGCAGCATTAATTGCTTTATTCATCATAACTCTTATGTGCATCGTTTTATTACCAGAGAAAATGTCCAGACTAAAATCAGATACATAAGTTATGTTGATGATCTCTATTTACACTGCGTTGCTAGGTAAGTGGATTTTTTGAGATATAATTAAATAGCGCTGTTAAATACATGATGGGTGATGTACTGTAGTGGCTAGTTCTTTATACTATAAA
The DNA here is from genome assembly GCF_900747795.2 of Erpetoichthys calabaricus. Lineage (NCBI taxonomy): Eukaryota > Metazoa > Chordata > Cladistia > Polypteriformes > Polypteridae > Erpetoichthys > Erpetoichthys calabaricus. The sequence continues at coordinate 61,877,351 of NC_041402.2, forward strand.
ATTCAAGGTTGCTTGTTCAGTTCTCATCACTGAGTAAAGAGAGACACAAAGCTAAGCAGCAAACTGTCTTGTCTTTAAACCACAAGGTTGCTGGTTCACTGTTTACTTCTGACTCCCTGCGTGCCTCACTTAGCACATAACATTGCTACAGTAATCCCTCGCTGTATTGCGTTTTGCCTTTCGCGGCTTCACTCTATCGCGGATTTTATATGTAAGCATATTTAAATATATATCGCGGATTTTTTGCTGGTTCGTGGATTTCTGCGGACAATGGGTCTTTTAATTTCTTGTACATGCTTCCTCAGTTGGTTTGCCTAGTTGATTTCATACGAGGGACGCTATTGGCAGATGGCTGAGAAGCTACCCAACTTACTTTTCTCTCTCTCTCTCTTGCGCTGACTTTCTCTGATCCTGACGTAGGGGGATTGAGCAGGGGGGCTGTTCGCACACCTAGACGATACGGACGCTCGTCTAAAAATGCTGAAAGATTATCTTCACGTTGCTACCTTCTGTGCAGCTGCTTCGTGAAGCGACATGCTGCACGGTGCTTCGCATACTTAAAAGCACGAAGGGCACGTATTGATTTCGATTGTTTGTTTTTCTCTGTCTCTATCTCTCTCTCTCTCTGCTCCTGACGGAGGGGGTGTGAGCTGCCGCCTTCAACAGCTTTGTGCCGCGGTGCTTCGCATACTTAACAGCCAAACAGCCCTATTGATTTGTTTGCTTTTCTCTATCTCTCTGACATTATCTGCTCCTGACACGCACTTCTTTGAAGAGGAAGATATGTTTGCATTCTTTTAATTGTGAGACGGAACTGTCATCTCTGTCTTGTCATGGAGCACAGTTTAAACTTTTGAAAAAGAGACAAATGTTTGTTTGCAGTGTTTGAATAACGTTCCTGTCTCTCTACAACCTCCTGTGTTTCTGTGCAAATCTGTGACCCAAGCATGACAATATAAAAATAACCATATAAACATATGGTTTCTACTTCGCGGATTTTCTTATTTCGCGGGTGGCTCTGGAACGCAACCCCCGCGATGGAGGAGGGATTACTGTATTTGTGTACAAACAATTGTACTATTGTGATAGAAAAGGTTTGCTTTTGTAAAAGCTGCACATTTTATGACTGGATATAAATGTAAATCTAGCAGATATTCTTAAAGAAGTATACACTTTCTTAAAATCTGAACACTGCAGTGAGATTTCAATTGAATATTCTGAATTTAAAAAATGAGATTAATCTTTATAATAATAACTATCTCCATTTTTGTTGTTTTATTTCCATATGCTTAACTCCTGAATTACATTTCATAAGAAACAAGCTGAGTTAGAAAATCACGGCGTTATCAAAGCTGCTTAATCCAGTTCTGAGTTGTGAGGAGAAACATCCTATCCCTAGAGCATCAAATGCAAGAATAGGGACAGCACTTGATGAGGAGCCAATCCATTTCTGAGGTCATTAATACACACACCTTAACTTGGTCAATTTAGAAGCATCAGTCATCAATATTCATGCCTTTGTTATGTGGGAGAAAACTCCCCCAGAGACACACAAAGAGCACATTCAGAGTCCATACAGGCGGTGTACTGGAAAGGATTTGAATCCAGGATGTGGTATCTGTGAGGAAACAGTGCTAACCATTGCCTCCTTGAGATCGACAAGGTAAATAATAAAAGACATTTTTTAAGTACCTGGCATTAACCAGGTATATCTATATGATGGTTTAAGGTAAAAAAAAAAGTTTTGTGCGTTTTCTAAATGTAGACACTTTCTCAAGTGTCCCACCTGTCATCTACAATACCTTTCAATCATTTTTTCTGCTCTCATGAATCAAGAATTTGTTCTTTTCATGTATAATGTTATTCTAATATAGCAGTAAGTCCGTGCTGGGTTGAATCCATGAATGCTACATCTTTGTAGCCAGCAGCCATACCACATTCACTTCAGAGAAAGCCATCCACCTGAAGGTAAGCATGTTCAGGCCTAGCCAACCAGGAAAAGCTGGGGTTGCTGTTGGAAGTGGTGTTGGTGAGGCCAGCACGGGGCCACTTATCCCGGGGACAAAAACTGGATCTCAATGTCCCAGTGCAATCATATGGACACTATGCTGAAAAAGTGGTGCCATCTTTCAGTTAAGAAGTAAAATTGAAGTCCTGACTCTCTGTGGTCATAAAAGATTCCTGGGCATCCTTCATAGCGAGTAGGGTGTATCTCAATGTCCTAGCTAAATTATGCACCATGGCCTAGTCATTCTGGCCCCCTAATCATCCCCTATCTCTAATTGGCTAACTGTCTTGCAACTCTTCACCACTTAACAACTGATATGTGGTGAGTGTACTGGCGCAAAATGGCTGTTGTCACATCATCCGGATGGATGCTGCACATTGAAGCTGATTGAAGTGACTATTCACTCCCTATCCAAAGTGTTTTGAGTAGTGAAAAAAGCTCTATAAAAATGTAAAGAAGTATTGTATTTCCTGGTTTAATAGATGTTTAATCTCACATTAATAAACTGAAATGCTTGTTAAATAGTTGAAGCTGGGCAAAACTTAATTTTTGTGTTGTTTTCTTTATGAACCCTTATTCATGATGAAATTTTTGAAACTCCATAAACTCTATTACAGCCAATCGAAATTAACATATATATGGAAATTTTATGAACATCCAATCAGCTGTTTTGCAGTAATGTGTGCTTTGTGTGCTGTTGGCCCTCCCATTACAACTCCCCAATGAAGTTTTTGAAACTCCATGAAGCCTATATTTTAAATTGCTTGAACAATAATGTAAATATAAAATATCATGAAAGCAGACATACTCGTTTTTGAGTGATGCACCATTTTTGCATCCATCACACCACCCACACCTTCCTCGCTGTCATTTCCAATGAAGTACTGACATGGGATGCAGCCTTCCTTGTTAAGCAGGGCCAATCCTTAAAAATTATCGTAGTTTTATAACCATCAGATGGTTTTGGTATGATAACACAGTTTTGGTTTAGTGTCCCTCTTATATAACACCATTTCTTATTCTGACTTTTCAAAGGCCTAAAAATCTAAATGATAAGTTGTTTAAAAAGTAATATCTATGCAAAACTTCATTCAGTTTGACTCTTTTTTTTTTTCGAAACAGCATGTAGTCTGGATCTTATGTTGATTCAGATTTATTATACATGCAGAATGTCCTGAAGATCACCTCAAATATTTTGAAATAAAGTGCACTTTATTTAGTCTATATTTTAAGTTGGAAAAATGACAAAAATTTTGTTCAAATCATTTCAGCCAACAAACCACCAAACAGAGAAGATGTGATATGAAGGTTAAATGAGATCCATGGTATGCAAAATGGATAAATAACATTAAATGAAGCCGAAAAATTAAAAAGACAGACAAAAGGCATTATGATTTTATTTATATAGATGAATACATTAGTGTTGCTGAGAGAGAAACACAAAAAGCAAAGCATTTCATATTGTGCACTTTAATTTATTCTTCATTTGCTCTATGCAAACTAATACATCCCCTGTCCGGGGTAGCAAAAATCTGGGGCACATCAAAATAGAAGGTAATACAAGGCAAAAGATTGCAAATGATGACATGCCAGCCTATTGCTGGGTACACACATGAACTTTCTTACAATTATATTTCGTACAGCAGCTTTGTTATGCGCTACCATTATAATTCACTCAGATGCATATTAACAGTTCCAGTGAGTTCTAACCAAAGAATCATGAGACATGTTATTTAGTAGGAGCAGCAATAACATTTATTTCTATAGCACGTTTTCATACCAATAATAATAATAAAATGTTTGATTTATGTAGTTCATGCTTAAGGATGTAGCTCAAAGTGTTTTACAAGATGTCAAAGAAATAGTTACATTCAAAGAAAAAAAATTAAATTTAGGTAAAAATAATAGATAGATAGATAGATAGATAGATAGATAGATAGATAGATAGATAGATAGATAGATAGATAGATAGATAGATAGATAGATAGATAGATACTTTATTAATCCCAAGGGGAAATTCACATTATCCAGCAGCAGTATACTGATACAATAAATAATATTAAATTAAAGATTGATATTAATAATAATGCAGGTGAAAAACAGACAATAACTATGTATAATGTTAAATGTTAACGTTTACCCCCCCGAGTGGAATTGAAGAGTCGCATAGTTTGGGGGAGGAACGATCTCCTCAATCTGTCAGTGGAGCAGGACAGTGACAACAGTCTGTCGCTGAAGCTGCTCTTCTGTCTGGAGATGATACTATTTAGTGGATGCAGTGGATTCTCCATAATTGATAGGAGCCTGCTGAGCGCCCTTCGCTCTGCCACAGATGTTAAACTGTCCAGCTCCATGCCAACAATAGAGCCTGCCTTCCTCACCAGTTTGTCTAGGCGTGGGGCGTCTTTCTTCTTAATGCTGCCTCCCCAGCACACCACCGCGTAGAAGAGGGCGCTCGCCACAACTGTCTGATAGAACATCTGCAGCATCTTATTGCAGATGTTGAAGGACGCCAGCCTTCTAAGGAAGTATAACTGGCTCTGTCCTTTATTGCACAGAGCATCAGTATTGCACATTGAAGCTGATTATTAATAATGCATAAAAGTATAGAAAAATGTAAATAAATAAAGCATACTTACATAAGAAAAATATATAATTAAGATAAGCAGAGTAGGGGAACACAGAAGCTAGCAAGGCCTGCTAAAATGGTGCTTAAAGAGAATAAATTCTGGTTTTCTAAGGTCAGCCAAAGCTAATGTAAGAGTGCCACATATTACTGAAATGTTATTTTTTTCACATGCATATCTGAAAATGGTTTTCTTGAATTTTTCCATTTGTATTTCATTTTAGTCTGATAATTTGACCAGTGGATATCCTGGTACAAAAGAGGGAATCATCCAAAAAAAAAAGCCCTTACATATTATTGTTTCAATGTTTTATTGTATTAATAATCCATTTATTTTCCAGCCACTTTTCAAAAAGTGAGAGGTTATTTTAGATGGAAACAACTTTTAATGGGGTGTACAGTAAGTCATTTGCAAGGCATACTTCAGTTGACCCAACAGCCCAAAAACTAGTCTACCAAAGAGTGACAGAGAAGGCACTGATGGCTGAAACTAAACTGAGCCTGAAATGTTTTAAGGTGGAAGTGTAGAATACTGCAAGTCCAAAATTCTCTTCCAGGTCTACCGATACTAGCAGTTGCACCTTACAGATCCTGTGTACAGGGTTTGACCACCACAAAAACACATAGACAGCCATAAAGAAGAAATTGTTTTTCTGATGTATTTTGGGAAAGGTAGGGATGTATTTCCTCTCCTAGTTATCATGGTTGAAATACATGGAAATCATTCACATCGTATGCAGCATGGCAACTTTCAAGGAGTTTTATAGTAACTGTTCAATATCCAATAATTGCTCCTCCATGTTCTTGTTTTGATCACACCTAAAATATTACATTGCATGAATCTATTGGCTCTCAATCAAGACAGAGAAAAGAGACCTGCCTGAATGTAACAGGAAAGGAATAAAATGTTGAAGGTATAGATGGAATGGGATTCAAAAGCCTGAGTGCAGGTGATAGCTAGTTTAATCTCTTTTTATAATGCAAATTAAGACCAACAGTGTGTGTTGAAACAAGGAAAAACTAAGAAAGCAGATATTAATTGTGGTGACATAAGGCATGGTTAAAGATGTTCATGTGAGAGATGAAATTTGGCAGTTAATGGCCTTCTTTGTTTAATTATAGTATTAGTGATTACATAATGTAATGGTTTCAAAATACAATGATTAATATTCGAGCTGTGGTAAAGTAGATGGAAGAGGGAGATTTACTAAGCACATTCATTTTTCACATTTTGTGAAAAAATGTATCCCTTAGAATGCCTACTACTCAATAAAATAACTTCTTCCTCACCTTGTTTTAGTAATGAAATAAGTTCTTAATAGAAATTTAAGCTTGTTTTGCTCAGGTAATATTCAGTATAATGTAAATCATTACTTATGCTTTTATACTACTACTACTGTACTTTCTTAAGGACATCTCTTATCACAAATGGGGTGGAAACGATTTCATTGTAGGCCTGTCTTTAGATTGAACATTCATCCTCACATTTCCATTATATTATATTATATTATATTAGATTAGATGTAGTAATGAAACAGGACAGTGAGGAGGGCCCTGCCTGGCTCCCCACTCCTGATGTCACGCTACCTCCTCCCCTCGGCTCACAGCCTCTGTCTCACATTAGTGCGAATATATCGCTTCTGCAAGCGAACTATGATTCTTGCCGTGATGAGAGAAGTCACAAAATCAACCAGAATGTTCAAGCAAATTATAAAAAAAAACCTGATCTAAATCCGTTAAGTAGTTCTTTTGTTCACTAGCTAAGCAGAGGTAAGGTACTCCCCAAGGCTGGCGCATGAGTGAAATTGTCTAATAAATTGTCTAAATTTATAGTGATGACAAAAATTAAACAAAGAAACAAGCCACTTTTTACTAGAGCTCCACTGGGACAATTATTCATTGATTCATCCATTTTTTACCATCTTATAAATCTCTATCCCAGCAGTATAGACACAATATGTCACACTCAGTAGCACTTTCATCTACAGTCACCCAATAACCAAACAGACACACCTCTTTTGGGATGTGGGCGGCAGAGCTACATGATGCAAAATGCAAACTCCTCACAGACAGTAGTTGGGTCCTGGTCTTGTGAGGTTCCAGCTCTGACCACTGTGCTACCATGCTGTCACAATTATTCATTTATCCAATCAGAAATTTTTTGGCAACAAAAAAATAAAATTTTACAAATTATTCCTATTTTGAATAAGTGACAGCCAGTTTTACGTTGGTTATTTGTTACTTAAGCATCCTATGAAAGATTATGTTTTATTGCAGTGGAAGAAATTAATTCACATATGCCTCCCAGCTACAGGGTGGCACTGTAGTAACAATAATGGTTTTAAAATGTTTTCTATTGGCCTAAAATGATAAGTATCTTTAATAAATCTGTATTTGCATATTTTCAATAATGATGATGCACAACTTTCCTGTAAAGATCAGGATTATCTTTGGATCATTACCAGTTTAAATATTATTCAGGGGCCATCATCGCCAAAAATATATTGAAAGGCAAAATTCATCCATCTATATATTTTTACTGGACTGGATTAATCCAATTTTAAGATTAACAGAAACTGGAGCCATTCACTGTAGGACTGAATCCAAGGCAGGATCCAACAGTAACCAGGCTGGGAGCAGATCCGCTGTTTTGAAGGTATATATGCCACAGTGCCCCACTAAAGCAAATTTAAATTAACTAATTTTGCTGTGAGCGCCTATTGAAGCAAGACAGAAAAAAGTATCCTAGCCGATATTTCGATGGCGTACAAGTCAATGAACTGAAGGATCATATACAGTATAAGCAGAAATCACATAATCATATATACTGCATATATAGGGAAATGAATGGGACAAAGCACTGTAATATAAATGTCTTTAAAAATTGTAATCCTTTCCTGAAAATAATGAATTGACAATGAAATATTAATTTTTATCAGTAAATTTGGGGACTCCTTTTTCCCTTTATGGTCCAAGGACATGCAGCTGGGCTGACCAGTGACTCTAAAATGATCCTTTGTGAGTGAGTATACCTGTGTCTGCAATGGATAAGAAAGTTTTATTTTTACTTTGTGCTTGATGCAGTGAAGGTAAGCTTTGGTTTGCTGTGTTCAGAAAATGGATGGAGAAACAGATAAGTAACACAGAGGCAGAAGGTGTGAAACCAATGCTTTATTATACTATACAAGTTTTTTTGAACTGGCAATTGTTTGGAAGAAAGAGGCATTGTGCTCTGTGTTAAATGATGTAAATCGCCAACCAAGGCAATCACCAGCCACATTCACAGTGGTGTACAAACCCTCAGTAAAGTTTCAGTGACTTGATTGAGCTACATTTGCAGATGCATGATACCCAGCAGTTAGACCAAAATCAAAATGCTCTGCAGAGCACAGTTTTTTAAAAGCTGTTAAAATACTTTTATTCATCGACTGAAGGAACAATTCAGGTCCTGCATTACACTCCACATTTAGGCTCAAATGCTCTGATGTTTAAATATATGTGCATCTATTGAATATTTAAACACAGTGGTAATATAAAAGGTATGTATCACTCCATTCATAAAGTCAAATGAAAACATTCACCTAGAAAAATAGTGATATGAATAGTAGATGGCCTCTGAATAAACATAAGCACTTTGTAATTACTGTTTGATTTTATCTATTTATCCATCCTTAGATTTATTTGCTGAGCCCACTTTTAGCATTTTAATTTGTGGGAATCTTGAATCTATCCCATAAACATTAGACACAAGTCAGTAACCACCACTGGGTGGGACAGCAGTATATCAAAGGTACCTTGAAAATATACTCAACAATACTGAGCCAGACAGCCAAGGATGAATATCCTTAGGATGAGGAAAGCTGGAGGAACCTGGAGAACCAAGGAAAATATCCACCAGGATATAAACAAGAAAGTCCACTTTACTTTATATACCACCTTTCAATGGGTTAACACCACAACAAGGTTCTCTATAAGTAAAAGTTTTCATACATAACTATATCAGTTTGGGTGCAGACAGTTTAAGTGACTCACTCAGGGACACACTACCAGTTAGTGTTGGAAGATGAACTGCCCTATAGCCACTAAGACACACTGAATGCCAAAGCAATGACAGAAATTAAGATGGCAAATTGAACCAGGCTCTTGAAACAGTGAGGCAGCAGTGCCAATGAGGTGCCTGAATTCAATACATCGAAAACAGTTCGAACAATTTAGAAAATGTTTGCGTGGCTTAATATTCAGGTACATTCAGGGACTTAGTTAACTGATCTGAAAGTTGGACGATTTGCATTTTTTTTAGATAGTTCATCAAATTGTCAGATACCACATTTGTATTTTATTATATTTTTGTAACAATGAGTGAACTATAATAGAATGCAAATGTATGTGTTATTAGAATACATTAAATACATGAATTTAATGACATTGGAGGCAGATAAAGGGCTTGAATAGTGACAATTCCATGTTTGACCAGGGTGTGGCGAGGTGCATTGACTTTTTCTCTCAATCCTATGCAGACCATTCATGGGAAATTCCACAGGGTTCCGGCGCACGTGACAACGTCCACTTCTTGCCCAGATGACATCACTTCCAGTTCCAGCGTCTGTAATGATGTCACATGTTCTGATGCCCGTGATGATGTTCCTTTCTGTTCAGACCTTTAAAGCCACCATCTTTGCCACATGGCATCAGTTCTGTTTTGGACATTGAACCAGACACAACTCCACAATAATTAACAGCCAGGGCATAATAAACAGGTGGCTGCCCCAAACCTTTTTATTTGTCCTGTCCTTTCTTGTGACACCATGTAGTTAAAATCTGGCCCAAATAGGCTTGTGGTGGCTCAGTAGCTGTCATAGACCGCAGATTCCAATTCAAGGAATGAAGAACGGCATTGGTCGTTGTTCTATTGGAAGTTGTTTTTGGAATGTCTATGATTATTGTAGTTCAGATTTCTTAAACATACAATTTTTGAAAGTCGTACCAGATGGAGAGTTAAAATCTTTGTTAAGGGCTCAAGGCAAAATTCTGAAATGTGTGTGCCGTATTTGAAATATCCAAATGGAAATGGATCTTTCTTCACAAATCTCTTTGGAGAATAAGTATGCCAGATTTCAACAACTTCAGTCAACTGGGAGCCAAGTTGTTTCACGCAGGCAGACAGACAGACATGATGACTGCAGTAGGTAATAATAATAATACATTTTATTTATATAGTGCCTTTCCCATGCTCAAGGCACTTACTTTCTGCATTATAAGCAAATGCACCTAAAAGAAAGAAAGCTGCACAAGCTACATGTTGATCAGTCACATAATTTATAATTTACCTTTTCCAGCATCTGTTGTTCAAAATGTGATTTTAAAGAGTACTGAACTATCATATCCATTAAAACTTACCAAGACATGGCGTCGCTCTTGGCTTAGTGGTCTGACATCCAAGGAGGCACCCTACTTCTCCACAATATTGCAGGCATTTCACCACCAAGGTCCCGTCCCCTGCCACTCTGTTGTTTGAAGCATACTATAAATAACTGCGATCAACGACCCACAGGGGACAATCCACGGGTGACAACTTACCCTTGAATTTGTATGTATTGTATATCTCATCACAAGGATTAAGAAGAAGCAAACAGAATACTGCATGTACCCAAGGAGGCAACTTGGTAAGCATGTCTTCTGTGAGTTTTACAGAACTTTCGTCCTTCTGTTTCGCTTCTGATAGCGGCCTCATATGCATAAAGGGGCAGCTTTATGCAAAGACATAGTGATTTTGTTGATGAATGAGTGAGTGAGCCAGTCAACTTTGCATTATTATATAAATATATATAAATATACATTGCTGGAAATTGGGGGAACACTTATATCAAACATTGGATCTCAATGAATGAAATATTAAAGTGGAAAATCTTTACTGAGTAATACTGTGTAATTAAATGAGAACAAAATGTTTAACAAAGGTCAATGGAAACTAAAATTACCAACTCAATAAGGGCTGGATTCAACATCACACAATCAAAAATTGAAATCACAGGCTGATCCAACTTCTGTGAATGGCAAGTCATAATGTGACTAAGTAGTGTGTATGGTTCCATGTGCCTGTATGCACTCCCGACAATGTCTGGGCATACTCCTGATGAGATGTTGGATGGACTGTGATGCTACTTAGCGGTGTTGGATGCACAATACATAACATCCCAGAGGTTATCAATTGGGTATAGGTCTGGGAAATGTGCGGGCCAGTTAATGGCATCAATGCTTTCTTTATCCAGGAATAGCCTACACACTCTAGCCACATGAGGCCAGGCATTGTCCTTCAACAGGAGGAACCCTGGGCACACTGCACCAGCATATGTTCTGACAATGGCTCCTAGAAGCACATGGATGTTTGTGCAACCGTCCAAGACCATTACTGACCCACCACCAAACCAGTCATGCTAGATAATGTTGCAGGCTACATAATGTTCACCATACCATCTCCGTACTCTTTCATGTTTCTCACATGTTCTCTCATCTGAGAAGCGACTGAGGCACCAATGGCGGAGCTGGCAATTGTTGTATTCTCTATTGAATGCCAATTGAACTGCACGGTGGTGGGCTGTGAGCACAGGTCCCACTAGTGGACATCAGGCTCTCATGCGATTGTCATGAAGTCTGTTTCTGACAATTGGGTCAGAAACATGCACACCAGTAGCCAGCTTGAGGTAATTTTGTAGGACTCTGGCAGTGCTCCTCCTGTTCCTCCTCGCACAAAGGAGCAGATACTAGAGAAGAATCAGTCAGGAAAGATAAAGAGAGAGCAACTGTCTGTGGCCACCACCTGCAAATCCATTCCCTTTTTGGGGGTTGTCTTGCTGTTGCCTCTCCAGTGAACCTGTTGTCATTTTCATTTGTGCCAAAGCAGGCTGATTTACAATCACTTATGCTTCCTAACTGGACATATTGACATCCTTGAAGCTTAAACTGACTGGGTGTTAGACTGTGATGATTAAGTGTTCCCTTAATTGTTTGAGCAGTGCGGGGCATGCTGGGAAGTGTAGTTCTGCAACACAGCCCTGCTGGGGTCCTTACTGGGCACTGATATCCAGGGCCACTGCCATCTAGCAAATTGGGGGAGTAAAAAAAAACCAAGGGACCTCTTTCACATCTTGTAGCCTGTCCGTCCATCTTTTCTGCCCCTCACTTCCGGGTCTGATCCCCTTCTCCATCCCGGCCGGGATGCCTGTCTGCCTGCTAGGAGCCTCCTGTCTGGGTAAGGAACCATCACCTCTTCTGGCAGGGATGCCAGTCCAACCCATGTGGCATATACAACATATATATATATATATATATATATATATATATATATATATATATATATATATATATATATATATATACACACACATACAGTCATATGAAAAACTTTGGGAACCCCTCTCAGCCTGCATAATAATTTACTCTACTTTCAACAAAAAAGATAACAGTGTCTTTCATTTCCTAGGAACATCTGAGTACTGGGGTGTTTTCCGAACAAAGATTTTTAGTGAAGCAGTATTTAGTTGTATGAATTTAAATCAAATGTGAAAAACTTGCTGTGCAAAAATTTCGGTCCCCTTGTAATTTTGCTGATTTGAATGCATGTAACTGCTCAGTACTGATTACTTGCAACACCAAATTGGTTGGATTAGCTCGTTAAGCCTTGAACTTCATAGGCAGGTGTGTCCAATCATGAGAAAAGGTATTTAAGGTGGTCGATTGCAAGTTGTGCTTCCCTTTAACTCTCCTCTGAAGAGTGACAGCATGGAATCCTCAAAGCAACTCTCAAAAGATCTGAAAACAAAGATTGTTCAGTATCATGGTTTAGGGGAAGGCTACAAAAAGCTATCTCAGAGGTTTAAACTGTCAGTTTCAACAGTTAGGAATGTAATCAGGAAATGAAAGGCCACAGGCACAGTTGCTGTTAAACCCAGACAGGCCAAGAAAAATACAGGAGCGGCATATGCGCAGGATTGTGAGAATGGTTACAGACAACCCACAGGTCACTTCCAAAGACCTGCAAGAACATCTTGCTGCAGATGGTCTATCTGTACATCGTTCTACAATTCAGCGCAATTTGCACAAAGAACATCTGTATGGAAGGGTGATGAGAAAGAAGCCCTTTCTGCACTCACGCCACAAACAGAGTAGCTTGTTGTATGCAAATGCTCACTTAGACAAGCCAGATTCATTTTGGAACAAAGTGCTTTGGACTGATGAGACAGAAATTGAGTTATTTGGTCATAACAAAAAGCACTTTGCATGGTGGAAGAAGAAAACCGCATTCCAAGAAAAACACCTGCTACCTACTGTCAAATTTGGTGGAGGTTCCATCATGCTTTGGGGCTGAATGGTCAAAAATACCTCCATCCAGAATCCAGACACTCATCAAAGCCTATAGGAGGCGTCTAGAGGCTGTTATATTTGCAAAAGAAGGCTCAACTAAGTATTGATGTAATATCTCTGTTAGGGTGCCCAAATTTTTGCACCTGTCTAATTTTGTTATGATGCATATTGCATATTTTCTGTTAATCCAATAAACTTAATGTCACTGAAATACTACTCTTTCCATAAGGCATGTCATATATTAAAAGGAAGTTGCTACTTTGAAAGCTCAGCCAATGATAAACAAAAATCCAAAGAATTAAGAATTAAAGGTTCCCAAACTTTTTCATATGACTGTATATACTGTGTTGGTGCTGTGTGCCTGCTCCTTATGCAGACAGGAAGATTGACAGTTGTCCTTCTCCAACATTAGTTCTGGTGTCCACCCACCTGGACCTGCCTCTTCCTGTTCCTGCCCGTTTGCCACATAACCAGAAAAACCTCCATCTTGGGCAGTACACTACATGAGACTTGCATCTGAAAAGACTTGTTCTGAATTTTGCATTCTTTTAATTACAAGGGGGCTTTGCCCCCTGCTCGCTTCACTCGCCTACCCCCAGCATTTTGAACCCGTGCCCACTGGGCAGCCGTAGTTTCACACACGCGTTGTAGGAGCTTGCGTTGTTTTGAACCCGTGCTTGCCCTGCTTCTGTGGTTTGAGACGCGCGTTGTAGGCATATATCCGTCACTCGAGCTCGTTCGGTTTGAACCCGTGCCTGTTTTGCCTCCGCAGTTTCAGACGGTGGGTCGTGTTCGGCGTTTTGTACGATCCCAAGCAGCACATTATTCCTAACTTCACTCCGCAGTAGTGCCACGCACAATATGGCGGTGACGCCTGCGCCTTCACTACGCAGTAGTGCCACTCACAATATGGCGGCAACGCCTGCGCCTTCCGTATTATTATGTCGGGTTTTACCATGCTGTGTAGGCGCCTTTGCCTTTCGTACTTTCCCGCGCCTTCCGATGCGTGATGTAGGCGCCTGCACCTTCCGGGTCTGCCTACGCTGTGTGGTGTGGATGTTTAACTGTCGTTTTTTCAGCCTTTATATTCTGTATCTCGCTGTGCATGTGTTTCGTGCCTAGGTTTTTTTGAAGCTGTTGCATTCCAGTTTTCATCATCTGTAACCTGCTCTCCATGTGTTTGGCCCCGTTCTTTAACCTCTTTATGACGTTTTACTTTGTTTCCTACTCTGTCTTTTATTTCTGACCTCGCTTTATCCTGCTTGCGGCATGTCAGACGGTTCGTAGTCTCTCCCGTTTCGCTCTGGGGCGGGGGGGCTTTGTGTGGTGCCGGCGCACGTTCGTAGTCTCTCCCGTTTCACTCTGGGGAGGGGGGCTTTGTGTGGCGCCTGCGCACTATGTCACCTGCGTCCACGGGCAAGTCCCTGCATCCATATCCAGTTTACCATTCTTGGTTAGTAATATGGATACATTGTTTGCCTAAGGGTGCCCCAACACTCTAACAGATACTGTCTTGTTCTTACAATATATATACAGTATGTATAAACTGTTTGTGTTTACAGTATATATATATATATATATATACATATATATATATATATATATAGATAGATAGATATAGATATAGATATAGATATGGATATAATATATACACATAGAAAAACAAATTTAAGTTTCAACATGCCATGCTACAATTAGGCTTCAGGCTGTCATGGTTTAGTAATGGTGCTTTTGCTATCAACAACACAACAGCATTTATGAAAAGGAACAGTAATCTTAAACTGCAAAAAATACAATAATTATTGCAAAAATAAATAAATCAGAACATGTTCAAACTGAATCATAACTTGTAATTACAAAAATAAATGCAGTGAAACTACAAAAATACTTAAACACAGCAAACCTAGACCTGTGCTAATGGGATCATGACAAATCAGTCGTTCCACACATTTATGCCAGGTAACTCTGATTGCTGCCAGTTTGTCGGTGACATATTTTGCAGGTCTCAGATCTCAGTTGTCATATCTAATGATTCAGGAGAACTTGTGAAATGTCGTCTCCGACATTGTGCTGTGAAAAACTGGACTTTGAGTATTAGAATCCCAGAGATAGGAAGTTACCTCTTCTCTGCACCTACTGTAAATATACCAATCAAAATCAGCAGACTCATGTAGGCCTGCAGGGTGTATGTAATCTATCC
The DNA here is from genome assembly GCF_900747795.2 of Erpetoichthys calabaricus. Lineage (NCBI taxonomy): Eukaryota > Metazoa > Chordata > Cladistia > Polypteriformes > Polypteridae > Erpetoichthys > Erpetoichthys calabaricus. The sequence continues at coordinate 61,892,546 of NC_041402.2, forward strand.
TCTTCCAGTCTCCTCCTCCATACTTGCATACACCTTCCATGTTTGTGGTCTCCAGGATGTTGTTTTCAGTGGTTTTTGAAAAGAGAAGTTCAAAGGCTAAGGTAATTGTGCATTGGAAATTCATCACAATGTCATGTGTTGCCATTCTGCCCTAATGGTGATAGTTGAATGGGAATGATGACCGGGTTATTTGGTTGTTATTAGATAAAAAATATCTTCTTTTCACTGTTTCGGGGATTTCAGGAGAAGCACTGCCATATTCGGAGGAAGAATCAAAATTTATGGTATCTTCTTGTTCATTTACCTCCTGGACATTATCTTTGGACAAAATGAGCTAATGGGCGGTTTGGTCAGAGAACCATGTAGGCCTACTTCTCATTCAGCAAAGAGGAATGAACCCACTGGTTGTCACCTTTACTTTTATTATGACACTGTGAGAAATGCTGACTTTTTTCCAATTGATACTTTGTAATTTTTCCCTGAATAGAAGGTCAAGTACCCATGCTGTCACGCTCACATAGAGTACATGCACACACATGCACAAACTGTGAGAAAAACAGAAATAAAAAGGGAGGGAGAAAAAAATTCTTATGAGAAAGTGCTTCTGCTGAAGCTTAGGGAAAGTAACTTGGACTTTTCTCTCAGGAAAATGTAGTTCTAAGACATGGTAAATGACTTAATTCACATTTTTGTATATTTAGGAAAAAAGGATGAGAAAGGCTAAAAAAAGCCCTCTATCCCTTTACGATGTTTATTTTTGATTTGAACAATTTATTGTTACCTAGGGTAGCTTCTAAATTATCTAAAATGTGATATGTAAAAAGATGAATCCTAACACACAATTTTGTAGCTATAAAAAGATAAAACCTAAAGATAATTTTTGTAGCCAAATCGAGTACTGTTTCTATGAAAGTATAAAATTTCAAAAAAAGTATTTCTTGTAAAAATAAGGTTATATCAGGAAATATAATCAAATTGTATGATGAGAGAATTATATTAATGCCATTTAGGGTTTTTTCTCCTGGTATGCGGACAGACTTTGGTCAATTATTTGGTGTGTTTACTTTCATGTTGTTAAAGGGTTATATTGCTAGTGTTCTAATAGTAATAAAGTATGTAGTAGAGAATGCTTTAAGGGTTGAAAGAAAACATTTCACTGTAACTTTTAAGTTACTATATAATAAAAAGTTGCCTGCTTTCTCTGCTCAACGGAAAACAGGTCAAAACCAGTTAAAAGAGGATCTTGTTGTCATTTAAATTTGTACATTAACCACAGGTTGAGTGCCGCAAGACAAAATGAAATGTTTTAACTTAGTGGTGGAATGCTGATTGGTAAAAGGTTCAAGAACAAGGAGTAGGCGATGCCTTGCCTGGATTGGTCCAGAGGCATAAGGTCAGAAGTTGGGAAAGGATCTACCCCTAAACTGCAATGCTCCATTGATCCAAGGGGTACAGTAATGACAAGTATAAATATAGGGCACACCAGCATTTACTTGTCTTGCTCCTCCTATCAATTTCCATCCAGACATGATGCTAGATCAAAGACCTTCCAGCTCAGAGATGCAACAGAATAAAGAAAGAGTCACCTTTTTTCTAGGCACATTGGGTGCATTGACATTTAGCAAAAAGCTACCATCAATCCAGGTTGTGCTGTTGTTATGTCCATTTCTGCCTTGCTTTTACTTTAGGCACCTTTATGACTGCTAAATCTTTACCAATTGCAAAATTATAATGAGTAAATAAAAGTTTCAATCTACTCCCTGCTTTTGCACTCAATCTTACTGTCTGGGAGCCAAAGAGTTAAATGAAAAGGAATAAGTCATTGTTGCAGTCAAAGTAGTGCAGTTAGTAAAAGGCACAGAAAGTAATACTTAAGTTTATGACTATATAATAACAAGGGGAGTAGGGTCACCCCTTACAATCCCAATATGATAAAACAATTGGCGTAGTTGGCAGGATTTGTACTGTGGATGGGTGGAGTGTAATGGCAGTGGTGACTAAGTGAGAGAGAGCTCAGCTGACATCACCAGGAAGCACACTGCTTGCAATGTGTACAGGCTGTCACTGCATGCAGAATCATAGGAGAACTCCTATTGCTCATGGCATAGAAAAGGAAACTAGCTCAGAGGGCATCATGAGTTTGCAACTGGCCACCAGCAGTTACTCCAGTGCAGAGATTCAAACTGTCAGAAATCCTTATGTGATTCCATAACTAAACATACCTGCTGTTATTTTGCAATTATAAATATGCCCCATATTCATATATGTGTTACGTAATCGTACACTATTGTTTTTTATCAATATGCTGCTGCTGGAGTATGTGATTTTTCCCTTGGGATTAATAAAGTATCTATCTATCTATCTATCTATCTATCTATCTATCTATCTATCTATCTATCTATCTATCTATCTATCTATCTATCTATCTATCTATCTATCTATCTATCTACACTGTAAGAGACTCATGTTCTGATCAGGGTTGCTTCACAACTTGTGCCCATAGCTGCTGGAAAATCACCAACACTATGTGACTATGACCTGCAATAAGTGGGGTTTCGGTAATGTTAATAACAAAAACTGTTAAAGTAGCACACACAAACTGTTTTTTCACCCGTTCACTAAACGGTTGGAGTTCAGTTCAGGAATCACATAAGCAAATTCTATATCTGTGGAACCCCCTTTTCAAATGGATGGTGAAAAGATAAAGGATTGTTAAAAAAAGAGAGCCAACCATTCTGTCTTATCTTTTGGCAATAATGTTTTAGAAGGCATCAATTCTGTACTTCACCTAAAAGCTTTATGAACTTAAAATAAAAGTTCTAATATTCAGTAGTTTGAGGTGAACAGAACATTAATGCACTATGTACGGATCTGAACATTTTTTGAAAAGTGAGCTGTGTTTTCACAGGGAATGTTGAAATCTTTGATTTTTTCATGTTGCTAAATGCATCACTCACCTCATCCCAGCCCTTTCCTACCTGTAATTCTTCCTAATTTTATATGACAATGTTCTAGTGACATCTGCAAGGAAATTCTGAGATGTGCATTCCACATGACAGCAAGCAAGGAATATTCCTAGTTTCTTTTCACTAATCAGAATGTTTTATGGATAAGAAATTGCCTTGAAACGACTATGACTCCACAGAAGTGCTGTATCTAAAGAACAAGAAGAACAAGGCTAAAGTTTTGCTAATGTCAGCAGATAGCACTCCTATTTTTAAAAGGTTTTACCTTAGTGGTTTGTCAGCTGGAGATTTTCATGCTTTGAAGCAGTAAGAAAAAGGAGGCAGAAGTTTATAATTTATTTGTACTGCGAGTTTTATAGGATGGGCACCTTTTACTAATTTTTAACACTGATTTTAAGCACTTATTTAATAATCTTATGCATACTGTTAATAAGAATGAGTCAGAGACATCATAAAGAGTTGGGGCAGCTACCCGTATAATATTCTCGCCTGCAAAATTGCTTATTTTTGTAGCACGATGTGCTTAGATCAGAGTCCAGAACAGAACTGCCTGTACTGAGGCAAGATGGCAGTTTTAAAGGCCTGGAAGGGAAATGATGTCATCGGTGCAGGAACTGGGAGTGGCGTCCTCGTGCCCGGAAGTGACGTCATCCTTGGGGCCGGCAACAGGCGGGATTTCCCGGGAAAGGTCTGCAAGGTACTGAGAGAGATAGTCAGTACACTCCGCCACCCCCTGGCCTGGCGTAGAATTACTAGTGTTTAGGCCCTTCAGCTGTTTCCCATGCGCACGTGTGTGACAATACTTATTTAATTTCTAAATACACTTGACTGTCACCAAATCCAAGGTTACTTCCTGCATTACACCAAGTGCTTCTGAGTTGAGCTGAAGCTTCCTCAGTTCTGAACTGAATTAGATGGGATTAAATCAGTTCAATAACACATGGATGGAGAATCTTGGATACTGGAGAAGTCTCATAGCACATGCCTAATGGCTCCAGTGACTGGGTTCAATTGCCAACCTGGTCACTTTTTTCTTGATATTTGAATGTTCTTCTTATTTGTGCTTCATGAATTCTTTTCTTTTCAGTGGTGTCAATAAGTGTGCACCATGATAGACTGGTGACCCATCCAGTGCTGATTCCTTCCTTATCCACTGTTGTGATTAGCTGTCACAAACATGATGGTATAAGGCCCTCTAAAAGGACCATAAATGTAAGGGCACAACATAATCAGACTGCCCAAGGAGGTTCACCTCAAATTCAGCTGACCCCACAGAAGCTAAAATTAAGCTTCAGTCCTAGCACACCCCAAACATAGGAGATAGCAAAATAACTAGAAATATCCTAAAATAAAGCCCCACAAGGAGGAAGATGATGGTAAACACCCAGCTTGTGCACAGAAGGGCTAACAGAGAATCTTCATAAGTTAGGATTAATAAACAAAAAATAGAAAAAAACAAGGAAATGCTGAAAAGAACAAAAATAGCATAAATGAAAAACAATCCTACAGAAAATAAATCCCAGTTCACTACTGAGTAATCAGAATCCTAAAGAGAAAAGCAAAAACCAAGAGAAACAAATGAACATAACAATACTCAAAAAGAACTTCAAACAAGCACAATGATCCAATGGCTGGGTGTCTCGCCATAGCCACCAGATAAAGCCAGAGGGATAACCCAGTAGGGGTGACATCAGGGTGGCCCTGCCTCCTGGGGCTCAACCCATCCACAAAATACACAGAATGGAGGCACATTTAAACAGAAAGTGCACAATTAAAAATAGCAGATAGTACATAATGCAGGAACAACTACCAGAACTCCTACAATGAAATCTTCAAATTTTTCTTTATCTCTATGTAGAGAAAAGCCAAGCAAAATGACACCTTTTATTGGCTAACTAAAAAGATTACAATATGCAAGCTTTCGAGGCAACTCAGGCCCCTTCTTCAGGCAAGATGTAATCATATCTGTAAAATCTTTATCTCTAAAAACCTTTGAGGGCTAATGCAATAACAACTAGACAACCAAAAATTTAACAATCAAAAAAAAAAAAAACCTAATACAACCTAATACATGGAAGTAACCAAATCCATGAGGTTCAGTTGTGGAAAGATTTTGGGCCCCACCCAAAAACCCCTTGTTTTAATGCTCAGACCCACAGTTAAATGTCACTTTTTTGCCATATATATTAAATTCCTGCACTTACAATTTGGAAATGAGACACAACCCACAGCCACATTGCACTTGTACCTAGGACTATGGTCTGACTTCACCAGGGTTGACTGGTACTGTGACTCTTCCCTCTAGGAGGGATCTCCTTTAATTCTTCTTCTATCCCCAGATCAGCAGAATAGAGCATAATGGCCATCAGGGAAGCAGGGTTTAAATACTTCATTCAGTCATTATAATCTTTAGCTTTACTTAATATGCCCAAAGCAGAAAAGTTAAAGTTAATGGTAGTTATCAAAACATGTGCTAGACTGCCTTAGTACATAGTCCATCCAGCCATTCATCCATCCATTATCCAACCCGCTATATCCTAACACAGAGTCATGGGGGTCTGCTGGAGCCAATCCCAGCCAACACAGGGTGCAAGGCAGGAACAAATCCTGGTCAGGGCGCCAGCCCACCGCAGAGTACATAGTCGCACCTAGATTTAATATTATGACTCATTATTGACAATTTGGCCATCCCTACACTAGAAGAGCCTCCACAAATATAACATCAAGCATTATGAAATTTTCTGAAAACCTAGCAACATCTGTGTTCAAGACTTTAAATAAGAAGTAGTGTCGCTTCATGTGAAAAGAGCTAGGACAAAACACCAATGAGTATAGTAGGCAAAAAACAAAGAGACCAGAAAATGAAGCCACAAATGGGACAAATAAAGCAAAATATGAAGTAGTGAAAAACAGCAGCTTTAAAATAAAATTAAAAAACGAGGACTTAACTGATAAATTCATAGCAGCAAAAAAATGACTTTAGCTCAAGCTATGAAGGAATTTCTAACTTCTTGTGATACAGGAAGAAAATGTATTGTTTCTCACACCATAATCCCCTCATTCCTGTGTTTTACCTAATTTTGGACCCATCCACACATTACACCCTGTAATTCCACTTCCTTTAGTTTGGCATGCAGCCTCTCATGTGGGACCTTATCAATTGCCTTCTGAAAATCAAGATAAATAAAATCATATGCAGTACTCAGATCATATACTTTTGTTGTTTCCTCATAGAAATCCAGTGTATTAGTAAAATTAGTAAAAAAACCCCCAGCCAAAATCCATGCTGACTCTTGCCTAAAACACAAATTCTTGCATTGTACTAATCAATCTTCTCCTTAATAATTCCTTCCATTAATTTACCATGATATTAGTTATGCTTACTGATGTATGGATTGGCCTGATCACCCCTTTTATATAACGGAGTAACATTTTTTATTTTACAGTCTGTAGAATTTCCACAGTGTGCAATTACTTTCTAAAAATATGTCTCACCAACCCCTTAAGCATTGTGTTCCCTGACTTCTGCTTATAATTCTTTGTATTTATTTTGGTGTATTTTAAAATATTTTTTGTTTAATGTGATTATGTATTTTTGATTAATAGTGTTCCATTTATGTATTATGTTTCTATGTGTGAAATTGAGTTCTCCTATGTCCTTTAAGCTTTGTGGGTGGTACACCTAAAGGGGAGGCAGCCCTGACATCACTACACTTGAGCCCTTGCTCTGGTTATTGAGTTCAAAGAGGAGGTAGCTCAGGTTAGTAGTACATTAAAATTGAGTACTGTCTTTGTTTTTTTTCTTATTGATTTTCTGGGTTTATCGAATTACTGCTCTATTCTTGGATTGTTCTTGTGGATTACATTTTTGGATTTGTTTACTTAGCACTGCTTTTTAGGCAACTTCTTTTTTGCTTCCTTTTGAGTCTCTTGTGAAATTTCTGTATATTCCAAATAAATATTTTTATTTATAAAGACTACTTTGACAGACAGTCTCTTCAACCAAAGGTTTGGTACAGTTAACTTTCCTCAGTAGACAATTTAATATTTTGGGACATTTGGGTTTATTTTTTGAGGTTTAAACCCTTTTTGGTCCTGCAAGAGCTAAGGCAGGCCAGTCGAGCTGGCATTATGTCATTTGAGGTGAAGCCTTTTCCATTTTTCCCAAAGAGGTCTGGTTTGGCTTGTGAAGCCTTTTCTCATTACAGTCCTGACTGTTTCACAACAACCCAGTGAAGTGAAGAAAGTGAAAAGTTTGTGGCAGTATAGTATCTAAAATAAATCAGTGTGGCTCAGGTTAGAGGGCACAGGTGCACCCTGCTGCAAACCTGTGCAACCACTGGGTGTTCAGTGGGAAGGCAAGCTAATTGCTTGTTAACATACAGGTGCGTTCGGCTCATTAGTTCCCCGTTTGACGCTCAGACAGAGCACCTGCGCCAACAAGGTACAAAAGAAGCCTGGGATGAACAAGAAGGGAAAAATGAAAGGAGAAGAGACATTGAGCAGGATTGATCATAGGGCTCATAGGCCTCACATACCATGAAGTAGGTGTCAGTAAGATGGAGCCAGGCTCAGTTCATCCTTGTGGATGCAGAGGGATGAATCATGGGAATCATGTAGGAGGACCAATTTTGCTAGGGTCTTGGTCCTATTGAGTAGGCCTAAAACTAAAGTGTCCAGAGCTAGACAACAGTGAGAGAAAGCATGAGTGATAGAGCACTGGGAAGGAATACAAAGGCAATTCTGAGTTTGGTTTTACCCTTGATTTTAATGAAGAATTTATTAAGTACCTGTATACTTATTGGTTTATTATAACTTCCTCATGTACACTGGTTGCATGAGTTATTTATTTATTTATAAATAATGTATTGTGTAGTTTTTATGTGCTTAGATTTGTTCTGTTATGTCTTTTGTGTATTGTAGATGGTTCCCCATTAGGCAAGTCCACCATGTAGCACTGCCACATAAAAATTGTTATCTGTTTTCGACTATTTGCTCATACATCCTGTGTTTGACAATGGCACCCCACAGAAGGCTGAACATCTGGTTTCTTGTTCTGACAGAATCTGCATAAATCAATGGAGATGCAATGTCGGTCAATCTAGGTATAAATTTGTTTTAAAACCCCATGGGGTTTTCTCACAAAATATATTTAGTGAGAAAACAAAGTGATCACGTTTTTCATTCATGTCTGAAAACCTCAAATATTTCTTCCGGCTTTTTATTCGGCATTTCCTACAATATTTTCTTATTTCCTAAAAACACTAGAGATTCGGTTATCTATTACTTTCATTTAACATGTGTGGTAAAGGTACTTTTGCAATGGCCAGGACACCAGCCTGTGTATATTTAATTCAAGGGGAGTGTGTTTTGTCTGGATGTGCCGAAAATTGGAAGCCGCCGGTTGCTTTAATTCATTCAGAATACTGGTTTTTCTTAAATTTATTCAGAGCCCAAGTTCCTAACCGTTATCATTTTTTCTGCAGCTCACACTCTGGATGGAATTCGTTTTTTAATTTTAGCCTTTAGTTTTTTATATGGAAAGAAAATAGTAGGAGTTTCTGGAAATGTTCTCTTGCTGGTTATGTCATTTACACTCAGAACACAAGCTCAAATTCAAGTATAAAAATTACATTTAATTTTCTCCTTGTAGAAAGCTGTCGTTTTCTTGCTCTGTTTCTCTTGATATACCGAAGTCTGAAGGAAGATCTCTGTTGAAGCCCGTTTCTTTAAAATACACTGGAGATTGTCACTGATTGAAATATCGGCAAACCAGCTTTGTGATCCTTTTCATTATATTCTGCATTTTAGGCTGCGGAGCAAAAATGGGTTCTTCTTTGTAATCCTGCAATGCACGATGTAGGTTGTACTGCTGGCTCTGTGGCGCAATGGATAGCGTGTTGGACTTCTAGTCGTCACTGAAGAGTGATTCAAAGGTTGTGGGTTCGAGTCGCATCTTTAGCGAATCTCATCTCCTTCGGACAAAATCTCGTGCGTCTTGCTACGCTAACCTCGTCTTGCGACGTCCCTTCAGAATCCGCAACTTCGGATTTACTATGCAGGGTTTGTGGTGCGTGTTTGCAAAGAACAGGTGTGCCGTCAGCAGAAATGGCACGTTTGTGCGACCAGCCGACAGTTCTTTTGTGTCTGAGGGTACTATGCGAGAGAGCAATCACAACATGACCATAACGCATGTATTGAAAGAGTAAGAAAAGTTTAGAGATGAAGCCCCAGATAAACAAAAGATCTTCAGAGGCTGTACTTCGTCATCATGAAACCAAATGCTCGGTCTAAAGGAATTAATCAAGACAGCAGAAGACATGCTTGTCTCGAGACGAGATGCTCCAGGTGAGGCTTGAACTCACAACCTCGGCATTACACACAGACGATGTCATATAAGTACCGCTCGCTAACCGCGTTGCACCACTGGAGCTCCCTAAAGATAGCACCAAAAATAATAGCTCTATGAATGTGCGTATCTTTCGAACGACATTCGCTGGAAACCCACATTACATATATAGCACTGATTGGAATTTGCTCAAGCCGGGTTTTGGACTAATATGCATTTCTCGAGAGGTCGGTGTGTGCAAAAACCACTTGTCTTAATGCAAATTTCAGACAACAACGAGGAGAAAACGTTTTTTGTAATCCGTTGCATTACATACTCCTCATTCAAAGTGAAATGCATGAAGAAAAGAATAAATCTCAATAGAAAGCTCTTCTGGCATAAATCGTTCACTGACATTGGCTTCTCTGTAGACCATGCACAAAACATCTTGGATGTAATCTAACACAAATGAAATGTTTACTTTTGAAAATCTCCATTTAATGGATTTTAAGCTGAAGTCAACCTTCTGTGGATGTACGAGTGGAAGTGTCTCGTAACTGTTGGCAGGAAAAATTCCACATATCTATTTAGTGAGAAAACAAAGTGATCACGCTTTTCATTCATGTCTGAAAATCTCAAGTATTTCTTCCTGCTTTTTATTAGGCATTTCCTACAATATTTTCTTATTTCCTAAAAACACTAGCGATTCGGTTATCTGTTACTTTCATTTAACATGTGTGGTAAAGGTACTTTTGCGATGGCCACGACACCAGCCTGTGTATATTTAATTCAAGGGGAGTGTGTTTTGTCTGGATGTGCTGAAAATTGGAAGCCGCCGCTTGCTTTAATTCATTCAGAATACTGGTTTTTCTTAAATTTATTCAGAGCCCAAGTTCCTAACCGTTATCATTTTTTTCTGCAGCTCACACTCTGGATGGAATTCGTTTTTTAATTTTAGCCTTTAGTTTTTTAAATGGAAAGAAAATAGTAGGAGTTTCTGGAAATGTTCTCTTGCTGGTTATGTCATTTACACTCAGAACACAAGCTCAAATTCAAGTATAAAAATGACATTTAATTTTCTCCTTGTAGAAAGCTGTCGTTTTCTTGCTCTGTTTCTCTTCATATACCGAAGTCTGAAGGAAGATCTCTGTTGAAGCCCGTTTCTTTAAAATACACTGGAGATTGTCACTGATTGAAATATCGGCAAACCAGCTTTGTGATCCTTTTCATTATATTCTGCATTTTAGGCTGCGGAGCAAAAATGGGTTCTTCTTTGTAATCCTGCAATGCTCGATGTAGGTTGTACTGCTGGCTCTGTGGGGAAATGGATAGCGTGTTGGACTTCTAGTCCTCACTGAAGAGTGATTCAAAGGTTGTGGGTTCGAGTCCCACCAGAGTCGCATCTTTAGCGAATCTCATCTCCTTCGGACAAAATCTCGTGCGTCTTGCTACGCTAACCTCGTCTTGCGACGTCCCTTCAGAATCCGCAACTTCGGATTTACTATGCAGGGTTTGTGGTGCGTGTTTGCAAAGAACAGGTATGCCGTCAGCAGAAATGGCACGTTTGTGCGACCAGCCGACAGTTCTTTTGTGTCTGAGGGTACTATGCGAGAGAGCAATCACAACATGAGCATAACGCATGTATTGAAAGATTAAGAAAAGTTTAGAGATGAAGCCCCAGATAAACAAAAGATCTTCCTAGAGTGTACTTCGTCATCATGAAACCAAATGCTCCGTCTAAAGGAATTAATCAAGGCAGCAGAAGACATGCTTGTCTCGAGACGAGATGCTCCAGGTGAGGCTTGAACTCACAACCTCGGCATTACACACAGACACTGTCATATAAGTACCGCGCGCTAACCGGTTGCGCCACTGGAGCTCTACAAAGACAACACCAAAAATAATAGCTCTATGAATGTGCGTATCTTTCGAACGACATTCGCTGAAACCCACATTACATATATAGCACTGATTGGAATTTGCTCAAGCCGGCTTTTGGACTAATATGCATTTCTCGAGAGGTCGGTGTGTGCAAAAAGCACTTGTCTTAATGCAAATTTCAGACAGCAACGAGGAGGTAACGTTTTTTTGTAATCCGTTGCATTACATACTCCTCATTCAAAGTGAAATGCATGAAGAAAAGAATAAATCTCAACAGAAAGCTCTTCTGGCATAAATCGTTCACTGACATTGGCTTCTCTGTAGACCATGCACAAAACATCTTGGATGTAATCTAACACAAATGAAATGTTTACTTTTCAAAATCTCCATTTTATGGATTTTACGCTGAAGTCAACCTTCTGTGGATGTACGAGTGGAAGTGTCTCGTAAGTGTTGGCAGGGAAAAATTCCACATATCTATTTAAGATGAGAAAACAAAGTGATCACGCTTTTCATTCATGTCTGAAAACCTCAAGTATTTTTTCCTGCTTTTTATTCGGCATTTCCTACAATATTTTCTTATTTCCTAAAAACACTAGAGATTCGGTTATCTATTACTTTCATTTAACATGTGTGGTAAAGGTACTTTTGCGATGGCCAGGACACCAGCCTGTGTATATTTAATTCAAGGGGAGTGTGTTTTGTCTGGATGTGCTGAAAATTGGAAGCCGCCGGTTGCTTTAATTCATTCAGAATACTGGTTTTTCTTACATTTATTCAGAGCCCAAGTCCTAACCGTTAATCAGTTTTTTCTGCATCTCACACTCTGGATGGAATTCGTTTTTTTAATTTTAGCCTTTAGTTTTTATATGGAAAGAAAATAGTAGGAGTTTCTGGAAATGTTCTCCTTGCTGGTTATGTCATTTACACTCAGAACACAAGCTCAAATTCAAGTATAAAAATGACATTTAATTTTCTCCTTGTAGAAAGCTGTCGTTTTCTTGCTCTGTTTCTCTTCATATACCGAAGTCTGAAGGAAGATCTCTGTTGAAGCCCGTTTCTTTAAATTACAATGGAGATTGTCACTGATTGAAATATCGGCAAACCAGCTTTGTGATCCTTTCATTATATTCTGCATTTTAGGCTGCGGAGCAAAAATGGGTCCTTCTTTGCAATCCTGCAATGCACGGTGAAGGTCGTACTGCTGGCTCTGTGGCGCAATGGATAGCGCGTTGGACTTCTAGTCCTCACTGAAGAGTGATTCAAAGGTTGTGGTTCGAGTCCCACCAGAGTCGCATCTTTAGCGAATCTCATCTCCCTTCGGACAATATCTCGGTGCGTCTTGCTACGCTAACCTCGTCTTGCGGACGTGCCTTCAGAATCCGCAACTTCGGGTTTACTATGCAGGGTTTGTGGTGCGTGTTTGCAAAGAACAGGTGTGCCGGTCAGCAGAAATGGCACGTTTGTGTGACCAGCCGACAGTTCTTTTGTGTCTGAGGGTACTATGCGAGACAGCAATCACAACATGAGCATAACGCATGTATGAAAGAGTAAGAAAAGTTTAGAGATGAAGCCCCAGATAAACAAAAGATCTTCAGAGAGTGTACTTCGTCATCATGAAACCAAATGCTCCGTCTGAAGGAATTAATCAAGGCAGCAGAAGACATGCTTGTCTCGAGACGAGATGCTCCAGGTGAGGCTTGAACTCACAACCTCGGCATTACACACAGACACTGTCATATAAGTACCGCGCGCCTAACCGGTTGACGCCACTGGAGCTCTACAAAGACAACACCAAAAATAATAGCTCTATGAATGTGCGTATCTTTCGAACGACATTCGCTGAAACCCACATTACATATATAGCACTGATTGGAATTTGCTCAAGCCGGCTTTTGGACTAATATGCATTTCTCGAGAGGTCGGTGTGTGCAAAAAGCACTTGTCTTAATGCAAATTTCAGACAGCAACGAGGAGGTAACGTTTTTTTGTAATCCGTTGCATTACATACTCCTCATTCAAAGTGAAATGCATGAAGAAAAGAATAAATCTCAACAGAAAGCTCTTCTGGCATAAATCGTTCACTGACATTGGCTTCTCTGTAGACCATGCACAAAACATCTTGGATGTAATCTAACACAAATGAAATGTTTACTTTTCAAATCTCCATTTTATGGATTTTAAGCTGAAGTCAACCTTCTGTGGATGTACGAGTGGAAGTGTCTCGTAAGTGTTGGCCAGAAAAATTCCACATATCTATTTAAGTGAGAAAACAAAGTGATCACGCTTTTCATTCATGTCTGAAAAACCTCAAGTATTTCTTTCCTGCTTTTTATTCGGCATTTCCTACAATATTTTCTTATTTCCTAAAAACACTAGAGATTCGGTTATCTATTACTTTCATTTAACATGTGTGGTAAAGGTACTTTTGCGATGGCCAGGACACCAGCCTGTGTATATTTAATTCAAGGGGAGTGTGTTTTGTCTGGATGTGCTGAAAATTGGAAGCCGCCGGTTTGCTTTAATTCATTCAGAATACTGGTTTTTTCTTAAATTTATTCAGAGCCCAAGTTCCTAACCGTTATCATTTTTTCTGCATCTCACACTCTGGATGGAATTCGTTTTTTAATTTTAGCCTTTAGTTTTTTATATGGAAAGAAAATAGTAGGAGTTTTTGGAAATGTTCTCTTGCTGGTTATGTCACTTACACTCAGAACACAAGCTCAAATTCAAGTATAAAAATGACATTTAATTTTCTCCTTGTAGAAAGCTGTCGTTTTCTTGCTCTGTTTCTCTTCATATACCGAAGTCTGAAGGAAGATCTCTGTTGAAGCCCGTTTCTTTAAAATACACTGGAGATTGTCACTGATTGAAATATCGGCAAACCAGCTTTGTGATCCTTTTCATTATATTCTGCATTTTAGGCTGCGGAGCAAAAATGGGTCCTTCTTGCAATCCTGCAATGCACGGGTGAAGGTCGAGTACTGCTGGCTCTGTGGCGCAATGGATAGCGCGTTGGACTTCTAGTCCTCACTGAAGAGTGATTCAAAGGTTGTGGGTTCGAGTCGCATCTTTAGCGAATCTCATCTCCTTCGGACAATATCTCGTGCGTCTTGCTACGCTAACCTCGTCTTGCGACGTGCCTTCAGAATCCGCAACTTCGGGTTTACTATGCAGGGTTTGTGGTGCGTGTTTGCAAAGAACAGTGTGCCGTCAGCAGAAATGGCACGTTTGTGCGACCAGCCGACAGTTCTTTTTGTGTCTGAGGGTACTATGCGAGAGAGCAATCACAACATGAGCATAACGCATGTATTGAAAGAGTAAGAAAAGTTTAGAGATGAAGCCCCCAGATAAACAAAAGATCTTCAGAGAGTGTACTTCGTCATCATGAAACCAAATGCTCCGTCTAAGGAATTAATCAAGGCAGCAGAAGACATGCTTGTCTCGAGACGAGATGCTCCAGGTGAGGCTTGAACTCACAATCTCGGCATTACACACAGACACTGTCATATAAGTACCGCGCGCTAACCGGTTGCGCCACTGGAGCTCTACAAAGACAACACCAAAAATAATAGCTCTATGAATGTGCGTATCTTTCGAACGACATTCGCTGAAACCCACATTACATATATAGCACTGATTGGAATTTGCTCAAGCCGGCTTTTGGACTAATATGCATTTCTCGAGAGGTCGGTGTGTGCAAAAAGCACTTGTCTTAATGCAAATTTCAGACAGCAACGAGGAGGTAACGTTTTTTGTAATCCGTTGCATTACATACTCCTCATTCAAAGTGAAATGCATGAAGAAAAGAATAAATCTCAACAGAAAGCTCTTCTGGCATAAATCGTTCACTGACATTGGCTTCTCTGTAGACCATGCACAAAACATCTTGGATGTAATCTAACACAAATGAAATGTTTACTTTTCAAAATCTCCATTTTATGGATTTTAAGCTGAAGTCAAACCTTCTGTGGATGTACGAGTGGAAGTGTCTCGTAAGTGTTGGCAGGAAAAATTCCACATATCTATTTAGTGAGAAAACAAAGTGATCACGCTTTTCATTCATGTCTGAAAACCTCAAGTATTTCTTCCTGCTTTTTATTCGGCATTTCCTACAATATTTTCTTATTTCCTAAAAACACTAGAGATTCGGTTATCTATTACTTTCATTTAACATGTGTGGTAAAGGTACTTTTGCGATGGCCAGGACACCAGCCTGTGTATATTTAATTCAAGGGGAGTGTGTTTTGTCTGGATGTGCTGAAAATTGGAAGCCGCCGGTTGCTTTAATTCATTCAGATACTGCTTTTTCTTAAATTTATTCAGAGCCCAAGTTCCTAACCGTTATCATTTTTTTCTGCAGCTCAGACTCTGGATGGAATTCGTTTTTTAATTTTAGCCTTTAGTTTTTTATATGGAAAGAAAATAGTAGGAGTTTCTGGAAATGTTCTCTTGCTGGTTATGTCATTTACACTCAGAACACAAGCTCAAATTCAAGTATAAAAATGACATTTAATTTTCTCCTTGTAGAAAGCTGTCGTTTTCTTGCTCTGTTTCTCTTCATATACCGAAGTCTGAAGGAAGATCTCTGTTGAAGCCCGTTTCTTTAAAATACACTGGAGATTGTCACTGATTGAAATATCGGCAAACCAGCTTTGTGATCCTTTTCATTATATTCTGTATTTTAGGCTGCGGAGCAAAAATGGGTCCTTCTTTGCAATCCTGCAATGCACGGTGAAGGTCGTACTGCTGGCTCTGTGGCGCAATGGATAGCGCGTTGGACTTCTAGTCCTCACTGAAGAGTGATTCAAAGGTTGTGGGTTCGAGTCCCACCAGAGTCGCATCTTTAGCGAATCTCATCTCCTTCGGACAATATCTCGTGCGTCTTGCTACGCTAACCTCGTCTTGCGACGTGCCTTCAGAATCCGCAACTTCGGGTTTACTATGCAGGGTTTGTGGTGCGTGTTTGCAAAGAACAGGTGTGCCGTCAGCAGAAATGGCACGTTTGTGCGACCAGCCGACAGTTCTTTTGTGTCTGAGGGTACTATGCGAGAGAGCAATCACAACATGAGCATAACGCATGTATTGAAAGAGTAAGAAAAGTTTAGAGATGAAGCCCCAGATAAACAAAAGATCTTCAGAGAGTGTACTTCGTCATCATGAAACCAAATGCTCCGTCTGAAGGAATTAATCAAGGCAGCAGAAGACATGCTTGTCTCGAGACGAGATGCTCCAGGTGAGGCTTGAACTCACAACCTCGGCATTACACACAGACACTGTCATATAAGTCCCGCGCGCTAACCGGTTGCGCCACTGGAGCTCTACAAAGACAACACCAAAAATAATAGCTCTATGAATGTGCGTATCTTTCGAACGACATTCGCTGAAACCCACATTACATATATAGCACTGATTGGAATTTGCTCAAGCCGGGCTTTTGGACTAATATGCATTTCTCGAGAGGTCGGGTGTGTGCAAAAAGCACTTGTCTTAATGCAAATTTCAGACAGCAACGAAGGAGGTAACGTTTTTTGTAATCCGTTGCATTACATACTCCTCATTCAAAGTGAAATGCATGAAGAAAAGAAATAAATCTCAACAGAAAGCTCTTCTGGCATAAATCGTTCAACTGACATTGGCTTCTCTGTAGACCATGCACAAAACATCTTGGATGTAATCTAACACAAATGAAATGTTTACTTTTCAAAAATCTCCATTTTATGATTTTAAGCTGAAGTCAACCTTCTGTGGATGTACGAGTGGAAGTGTCTCGTAAGTGTTGGCAGGAAAAATTCCACATATCTATTTAGTGAGAAAACAAAGTGATCACGCTTTTCATTCATGTCTGAAAACCTCAAGTATTTTTTCCTGCTTTTTTTTCGGCATTTTCCTACAATATTTTCTTATTTCCTAAAAACACTAGAGATTCGGTTATCTATTACTTTCATTTAACATGTGTGGTAAAGGTACTTTTGCGATGGCCAGGACACCAGCCTGTGTATATTAATTCAAGGGGAGTGTGTTTTGTCTGGATGTGCTGAAAATTGGAAGCCGCCGTTGCTTTAATTCATTCAGAATACTGGTTTTTCTTAAATTTATTCAGAGCCCAAGTTCCTAACCGTTATCATTTTTTCTGCATCTCACACTCTGGATGGAATTCGTTTTTTAATTTTAGCCTTTAGTTTTTTATATGGAAAGAAAATAGTAGGAGTTTCTGGAAATGTTCTCTTGCTGGTTATGTCATTTACACTCAGAACACAAGCTCAAATTCAAGTATAAAAATGACATTTAATTTTCTCCTTGTAGAAAAGCTGTCGTTTTCTTGCTCTGTTTCTCTCATATACCGAAGTCTGAAGGAAGATCTCTGTTGAAGCCCCGTTTCTTTAAAATACACTGGAGATTGTCACTGATTGAAATATCGGCAAACCAGCTTTGTGATCCTTTTCATTATATTCTGCATTTTAGGCTGCGGAGCAAAAATGGGTCCTTCTTTGCAATCCTGCAATGCACGGTAAAGGTCGTACTGCTGGCTCTGTGGCGCAATGGATAGCGCGTTGGACTTCATAGTCCTCACTGAAGAGTAATTCAAAGGTTGTGGGTTCGAGTCCCACCAGTAGTCGCATCTTTAGCGAATCTCATCTCCTTCGGACAATAACTGGTGCGTCTTGCTACGCTAACCTCGTCTTGCGACGTGCCTTCAGAATCCGCAACTTCGGGTTTACTATGCAGGGTTTGTGGTGCGTGTTTGCAAAGAACAGGTGTGCCGTCAGCAGAAATGGCACGTTTGTGCGACCAGCCGACAGTTCTTTTGTGTCTGAGGGTACTATGCGAGAGAGCAATCACAACATGAGCATAACGCATGTATTGAAAGAGTAAGAAAAGTTTAGAGATGAAGCCCCAGATAAACAAAAGATCTTCAGTAGAGTGTACTTCGTCATCATGAAACCAAATGCTCTGTCTGAAGGAATTAATCAAGGCAGCAGAAGACATGCTTGTCTCGAGACGAGATGCTCCAGGTGAGGCTTGAACTCACAACCTCGGCATTACACACAGACACTGTCATATAAGTAAGCCGCGCGCTAACCGGCTTGCGCCACTGGAGCTCTACAAAGACAACACCAAAAAATAATAAGCTCTATGAATGTGCGTATCTTTCCGAACGACATTCGCTGAAACCCACATTACATATATAGCAACTGATTGGAATTTGCTCAAGCTGGCTTTTGGACTAATATGCATTTCTCGAGAGGTCGGTTGTGTGCAAAAGCACTTGTCTTAATGCAAATTTCAGACAGCAACGAGGGAGTAACGTTTTTTTGTAATCCGTTGCATTACATACTCCTCATTCAAAGTGAAATGCATGAAGAAAAGAATAAATCTCAACAGAAAGCTCTTTCTGGCATAAATCGTTCACTGACATTGGCTTCTCTGTAGACCATGCACAAAACATCTTGGATGTAATCTAACACAAAAATGAAATGTTTACTTTTCAAAATCTCCATTTTATGGATTTTAAGCTGAAGTCAACCTTCTGTGGATGTACGAGTGGAAGTGTCTCGTAAGTGTTGGCAGGAAAAATTCCACATATCTATTTAGTGAGAAAACAAAGTGATCACGCTTTTCATTCATGTCTGAAAACCTCAAGTATTTTTTCCTGCTTTTTTTTCGGCATTTCCTACAATATTTTCTTATTTCCTAAAAACACTAGAGATTCGGTTATCTATTACTTTCATTTAACATGTGTGGTAAAGTACTTTTGCGATGGCCAGGGACACCAGCCTGTGTATATTTAATTCAAGGGGAGTGTGTTTTGTCTGGATGTGCTGAAAATTGGAAGCCGCCGGTTGCTTTAATTCATTCAGAATACTGGTTTTTCTTAAATTTATTCAGAGCCCAAGTTCCTAACCGTTATCATTTTTTCTGCATCTCACACTCTGGATGGAATTCTTTTTTAATTTTAGCCTTTAGTTTTTTATATGGAAAGAAAATAGTAGGAGTTTCTGGAAATGTTCTCTTGCTGGTTATGTCATTTACACTCAGAACACAAGCTCAAATTCAAGTATAAAAATGACATTTAATTTTCTCCTTGTAGAAAGCTGTCGTTTTCTTGCTCTGTTTCTCTTCATATACCGAAGTCTGAAGGAAGATCTCTGTTGAAGCCCGTTTCTTTAAAATACACTGGAGATTGTCACTGATTGAAATATCGGCAAACCAGCTTTGTGATCCTTTTCATTATATTCTGCATTTTAGGCTGCGGAGCAAAAATGGGTCCTTCTTTGCAATCCTGCAATGCACGGTAAAGGTCGTACTGCTGGCTCTGTGGCGCAATGGATAGCGCGTTGGACTTCTAGTTCTCACTGAAGAGTGATTCAAAGGTTGTGGGTTCGAGTCCCACCAGAGTCGCATCTTTAGCGAATCTCATCTCCTTCGGACAATATCTGGTGCGTCTTGCTACGCTAACCTCGTCTTGCGACGTGCCTTCAGAATCCGCAACTTCGGGTTTACTATGCAGGGTTTGTGGTGCGTGTTTGCAAAGAACAGGTGTGCCGTCAGCAGAAATGGCACGTTTGTGCGACCAGCCGACAGTTCTTTTGTGTCTGAGGGTGCTATGCGAGAGAGCAATCACAACATGAGCATAACGCATGTATTGAAAGAGTAAGAAAAGTTTAGAGATGAAGCCCCAGATAAACAAAAGATCTTCAGAGAGTGTACTTCGTCATCATGAAACCAAATGCTCCGTCTGAAGGAATTAATCAAGGCAGCAGAAGACATGCTTGTCTCGAGACGAGATGCTCCAGGTGAGGCTTGAACTCACAACCTCGGCATTACACACAGACACTGTCATATAAGTACCGCGCGCTAACCGGTTGCGCCACTGGAGCTCTACAAAGACAACACCAAAAATAATAGCTCTATGAATGTGCGTATCTTTCGAACGACATTCGCTGAAACCCACATTACATATATAGCACTGATTGGAATTTGCTCAAGCCGGCTTTTGGACTAATATGCATTTCTCGAGAGGTCGGTGTGTGCAAAAAGCACTTGTCTTAATGCAAATTTCAGACAGCAACGAGGAGGTAACGTTTTTTGTAATCCGTTGCATTACATACTCCTCATTCAAAGTGAAATGCAGTGAAGAAAAGAATAAATCTCAACAGAAAGCTCTTCTGGCATAAATCGTTCACTGACATTGGCTTCTCTGTAGACCATGCACAAAACATCTTGGATGTAATCTAACACAAAATGAAATGTTTTACTTTTCAAAATCTCCATTTTATGGATTTTAAGCTGAAGTCAACCTTCTGTGGATGTACGAGTGGAAGTGTCTCGTAAGTGTTGGCAGGAAAAATTCCACATATCTATTTAGTGAGAAAACAAAGTGATCACGCTTTTCATTCATGTCTGAAAAACCTCAAGTATTTTTTCCTGCTTTTTATTCGGCATTTCCTACAATATTTTCTTATTTTCCTAAAAACACTAGAGATTCGGTTATCTATTACTTTCATTTAACATGTGTGGTAAAGGTACTTTTGCGATGGCCAGGACACCAGCCTGTGTATATTTAATTCAAGGGGAGTGGTGTTTTGTCTGGATGTGCTGAAAATTGGAAGCCGCCGGTGGTTGCTTTTAATTCATTCAGAATACTGTTTTTTCTTACATTTATTCAGAGCCCAAGTTCCTAACCGTTATCATTTTTTCTGCATCTCACACTCTGGATGGAATTCGTTTTTTTAATTTTAGCCTTTAGTTTTTTTATATGGAAAGAAAATAGTAGGAGTTTCTGGAAATGTTCTCTTGCTGGTTATGTCATTTACACTCAGAACACAAGCTCAAATTCAAGTATAAAAATGACATTTAATTTTCTCCTTGTAGAAAGCTGTCGTTTTCCTTGCTCTGTTTCTCTTCATATACCGAAGTCTGAAGGAAGATCTCTGTTGAAGCCCGTTTCTTTAAAATACACTGAGATTGTCACTGATTGGAAATATCGGCAAACCAGCTTTGTGATCCTTTTTCATTATATTCTGCATTTTAGGCTGCGGAGCAAAAATGGGTCCTTCTTTGCAATCCTGCAATGCACGGTGAAGGTCGTACTGCTGGCTCTGTGGCGCAATGGATAGCGCGTTGGACTTCTAGTCCTCACTGAAGAGTGATTCAAAGGTTGTGGGGTTCGAGTCCCACCAGAGTCGCATCTTTAGCGAATCTCATCTCCTTCGGACAATATCTCGTGCGTCTTGCTACGCTAACCTCGTCTTGCGACGTGCCTTCAGAATCCGCAACTTCGGGTTTACTATGCAGGGTTGTGTGCGTGTTTGCAAAGAACAGGTGTGCCGTCAGCAGAAATGGCACGTTTGTGCGACCAGCCGACAGTTCTTTTGTGTCTGAGGGGGACTAGTGCGAGAGAGCAATCACAACATGAGCATAACGCATGTATTGAAAGAGTAAGAAAAGTTTAGAGATGAAGCCCCAGATAAACAAAAGATCTTCAGAGAGTGTACGTTCGTCATCATGAAACCAAATGCTCCGTCTGAAGGAATTAATCAAGGGCAGCAGAAGACATGCTTGTCTCGAGACGAGATGCTCCAGGTGAGGCTCGAACTCACAACCTCGGCATTACACACAGACACTGTCATATAAGTACACCGCGCGCGCTAATCCGTTGCGCCA
The DNA here is from genome assembly GCF_900747795.2 of Erpetoichthys calabaricus. Classification (NCBI taxonomy): domain Eukaryota; kingdom Metazoa; phylum Chordata; class Cladistia; order Polypteriformes; family Polypteridae; genus Erpetoichthys; species Erpetoichthys calabaricus. The sequence continues at coordinate 61,914,389 of NC_041402.2, forward strand.
CTGGAGCTCTACAAAGACAAAACCAAAAATAATAGCTCTATTGAATGTGCGTATCTTTCGAACGACATTCGCTTGAAACCCACATTACATATAAAGCACTGATTGGAATTTGCTCAAGCCGGCTTTTGGACTAATGATGCATTTCTCGAGTGGTCGGTGTGTGCAAAAAGCACTTGTCTTAATGCAAATTTCAGACAGCAACGAGGAGGTAACGTTTTTTTGTAATCCGTTGCATTACATACTCCTCATTCAAAGTGAAATGCATGAAGAAAAGAATAAATCTCAACAGAAAGCTCTTCTGGCATAAATCGTTCACTGACATTGGCTTCTCTGTAGACCATGCACAAAACATCTTGGATGTAATCTAACACAAATGAAATGTTTACTTTTCAAAATCTCCATTTTATGGATTTTAAGCTGAAGTCAACCTTCTGTGGATGTACGAGTGGAAGTGTCTCGTAAGTGTTGGCAGGAAAAATTCCACATATCTATTTAGTGAGAAAACAAAGTGATCACGCTTTTCATTCATGTCTGAAAACCTCAAGTATTTTTTTCCTGCTTTTTATTCGGCATTTCCTACAATATTTTCTTATTTCCTAAAAACACTAGAGATTCGGTTATCTATTACTTTCATTTAACATGTGTGGTAAAGGGTACTTTTGCGATGGCCGAGGACACCAGCCTGTGTATATTTAATTCAAGGGGAGTGTGTTTTGTCTGGATGTGCTGAAAATTGGAAGCCGCCGGTTGCTTTAATTCATTCAGGAATACTGGTTTTTCTTAAATTTATTCAGAGCCCAAGTTCCTAACCGTTATCATTTTTTCTGCATCTCACACTCTGGATGGGAATTCGTTTTTTAATTTTAGCCTTTAGTTTTTATATGGAAAGAAAATAGTAGGAGTTTCTGGAAATGTTCTCATTGCTGGTTATGTCATTTACACTCAGAACACAAGCTCAAATTCAAGTATAAAAAATGACATTTAATTTTCTCGCTTGTAGAAAGCTGTCGTTTTCTTGCTCTGTTTCTCTTCATATACCGAAGTCTGAAGGAAGATCTCTGTTGAAGCCCGTTTCTTTAAAATACACTGGAGATTGTCACTGATTGAAATATCGGGCAAACCAGCTTTGTGATCCTTTTCATTATATTCTGCATTTTAGGCTGCGGAGCAAAAATGGGGTCCTTCTTTGCAATCGTGCAATGCACGGTGAAGGTTTGTACTGCTGGCTCTGTGGCGCAATGGATAGCGCGTTGGACTTCTAGTCCTCACTGAAGAGTGATTCAAAGGTTGTGGGTTCGAGTCCCACCAGAGTCGCATCTTTAGCGAATCTCATCTCCTTCGGACAATATCTCGTGCGTCTTGCTACGCTAACCTCGTCTTGCGACGTGCCCTTCAGAATCCGCAACTTCGGGTTTACTATGCAGGGTTTGTGGTGCGTGTTTGCAAAGAACAGGTGTGCCGTCAGCAGAAATGGCACGTTTGTGCGACCAGCCGACAGTTTCTTTTGTGTCTGAGGGTACTATGCGAGAGAGCAATCACAACATGAGCATAACGCATGTATTGAAAGAGTAAGAAAAGTTTAGAGATGAAGCCCCAGATAAACAAAAGATCTTCAGAGAGTGTACTTCGTCATCATGAAACCAAATGCTCCGTCTGAAGGAATTAAACTAGGCAGCAGAAGACATGCTTGTCTCGAGACGCTCCAGGTGAGGCTTGAACTCACAACCTCGGCATTACACACAGACACTGTCATATAAGTACCGCGCGCTAACCGGTTGCGCCACTGGAGCTCTACAAAGACAACACCAAAAAATAATAGCTCTATGAATGTGCGTATCTTTCGAACGACATTCGCTGAAACCCACATTACATATATAGCACTGATTGGAATTTGCTCAAGCCGGCTTTTGGACTAATATGCATTTCTCGAGAGGTCGGTGTGTGCAAAAAGCACTTGTCTTAATGCAAATTTCAGACAGCAACGAGGAGGTAACGTTTTTTGTAATCCGTTGCATTACATACTCCTCATTCAAAGTGAAATGCATGAAGAAAAGAATAAATCTCAACAGAAAGCTCTTCTGGCATAAATCGTTCACTGACATTGGCTTCTCTGTAGACCATGCACAAAACATCTTGGATGTAATCTAACACAAATGAAATGTTTACTTTTCAAAATCTCCATTTTATGGATTTTAAGCTGAAGTCAACCTTCTGTGGATGTACGAGTGGAAGTGTCTCGTAAGTGTTGGCAGGAAAAATTCCACATATCTATTTAGTGAGAAAACAAAGTGATCACGCTTTTCATTCATGTCTGAAAACCTCAAGTATTTTTTCCTGCTTTTTATTCGGCATTTCCTACAATATTTTCTTATTTCCTAAAAACACTAGAGATTCGGTTATCTATTACTTTCATTTAACATGTGTGGTAAAGGTACTTTTGCGATGGCCAGGACACCAGCCTGTGTATATTTAAT